>NC_083223.1:24546239-24849269 GCF_032191835.1 Heteronotia binoei
TAGGTACCAACTGAAGATGTATGTGAATTGGAATGCAACCTTGATGGAGAATAACACTGCTTGAGAAATAATTCAAAGACTTTTGAGTGGGAAATTTTTAGGCGGCAGAAGTGATGGCCTGTTAACTTATAACATATTTAGCTTGTAAGTTTCTTATAACTGATTGTAGTGTATGCATGCTACAAGTGTTTGCTATCTGTTCCTTCATTAAAGCTTCTTCTGCAATTACTGAAGAAGTCTCGTGATACGTTCTGGGGAAAATCTTAATTCATAACAGTGTTATAAAGACCACTAAATGGAAACACTGCACATGCTGAGTTTCTATGATTATCAAATCAATTATAAAATAACATTTTCAGATGTTTAAAATACTGACTTGTCATCAAAAACACACCAGGAGCTATAGGGGAGGCTGAAGAAACAATACAAGCATGATGTGACAAAACTTACCCCCCCCAAAAAAAAGGAAAGGAAAGGAACTTCATGGACAGGCAATTGTACAGAGAAAACTACATTAAACTGCAATGCTCATTTTGTCCCTGCATTATAAAGCAATGTTTTTTTAAAAAATGTTGTAACACAATCAAAACTATGCTTAAAAATCAGTCTGTTGTTTGAGGAACTTGGTGGTGGGGATACATGTAATGCTGATGATACCACAAAAGGATGGTGGGAAACAAAATCTGATTTCAGGAATTCCACACTTGAAAATTGCAAGTTAATACCTGAAGAAAAAAAATAGCTGGAAAAGTGGATCCAGAAAATGCAGGGTAACAGAGCAAAAATTGTGTAGAAAGTTTAAAATTGATGATTTAAGAATGCCAGTGTGGCAGTGTGGAAATGGTCTGTGGTGGTTTGCACATGCGTGAAAATGGTTTGAGGGGCTTTGACAGAAAATTGTACCAACAAGGTTGTTTTGGAACCTTGGATGTTTTGTTTGGAGACTAGTAATACAATAAATGGAATAATATGACCTGGATTATAAATATTAGTCATGGTTTTATTCATTGAAATGTTAAAAACTCTGTAGTAAAAGCCTGTGTTGAATATCATGTGTCGTTAATTCCTTACAAATGTTTAACAGTGGGGAAAAATGAATTTTGATCTGCAATTTGGAGACAGTTCCCTAAATATCACCTAATGAGCATCCAATCCCCTTCGTTTTGACACTTCCCAGTGTTTATTGAGAAAACCAACATGTTCTTATAGTTGTTTGGCAGAAAACAGTGCATTATAATAATAATTCTCTGCCATTTGTTTTGGATTTAGTGCTCTCAGGAGCACAAGGAAAATAATAGAGAGAAAGTGATGTTACTACTTCATTTCAGGGGTTTGGGGTGCTGTGAACATTTCTGTCTAGTACTGAAGCTTGTTCAGAACTGAACTGCTGAGTGGTACATAGGTTGCCAACCTCCAGGTGGGGCCTGGAGATCTCCCACTTTTACAGTTGATTTCCAGCTGGCAGAGATCAGTCCCCTTGGAGAAAATGGTAGCTTCGAAGGCTGGACTCCATGGCCTTGTACCCTGCTAAGGTTCCTCCCTTCCCCAAATCCTGTCCTCTCCAGGCTCCACCCCCAAAGTCTTCAGGTATTTTCCAACACAGACATGGCAACCCTAGTTGTACACAAGGACATTGCTGTGCCCTTTGACCTTAGGGTTGCCAAGTCCAATTCAAGAAATATCTGGGGACTTTGGGGGTGGAGCCAGGAGACATTGGGGGTGGAGCCAGGAATAAGGTTGTGACAAGCATAATTGAACTCCAAAGGGAGTTCTGGCCATCACATTTAAAGGGACCACATGCCTTTTAACTGCCTTCCCTCCATTGGAAATAATGAAGGATAGGGTTAGCTTCTTTTGGGGTTCATAAGAATTGGACCCCTTGGTGGTTATTTTGGGGAGAGGCACTGGCTGCTATGCTGAAAATCTGGTGCCTCTATTTCAAAAAACAGCCCCCCTGAGCCCCAGATACTTGTGGATCAATTCTCCATTATACCCTATGAGAATTAGTTTCCATAGGGAATAATAGAGTGCCCAACTGACATTTCCCTGCCCCCTCCCACTTTCTGATGACCCTGAAGTGGCGAGAGGGCCTCCAAACTGGGGAATCCCGTCTCCACCTGGGGATTTGCAACCTTATTTGATCCACTCAGTGACTATAGAAGTGAGTAATGTTTCGTATAAACTCTTGAATATAAGGCCAAAGACACAAATATAATAGGCAAAAATTAATAGTATTTGGTATTTTCTTTCCCCAGGAGTATCACAAATGGTGTGGATAGGCTTTGTTACCACATTTAGCACTGTGAGTTTTTAAAAAGTATGTGTGCAGAAGTACAGGAAAGTGATTTTTGTGGTATGAATTTATATGTGACACAGCAATTTCAAACTTGGCTTTGTATTAATCCAAGTATCATATGTCAAGCTATGCAAAGTGACATTCCCCCCAAATACCCCCCCCTTGTGTCTTTTTTGATTTATTCATTTTGTGAGATCTATATCCTGCCCTCCACAGCAAGCAGGCTGGAGCAACTGCTTTCATCCTATTTTATGCTAAGTAATAATCAGTGAGGGACGAGTTAAGTTTCAGCTCAATTTCTAGTGATTTATGTTGCAGAAGAAAGCAACTGGCAAACAGGATGAATTAAGGAGGGTTTTCTATTACATCCAGACACTAATATCTCCTAGCCACTTATTTGTGTGAGGGGAAAGGAGGGATTCCCCTTCTGTTAAGAATGCAGCTGAGAAGATTAGAGACTCATGTTTTTGACTGCTGCACTATTGTCACTCATAACAGAAAAGCAAACAAACAGGACCTCCCTTTGACAATGGAACTGGGGCACCACTGCCCAGGGGTGGAATTTTAGCAGGAGCTCCTTTGCATATTAGGCCACACCCCACTGATTTACCCAATCCTCCAAGAGCTTACGAGGCTCTTTTTTGTAAGCTTTTGGAGGATTGGCTACGTCAGGGGTGTGTGGCCTAATATGCAAAGGAGCTCCTGCTGGAATTCATCCCTGCCACTGCCTGCCCTGTGTGTACAGGTATACTCGCATCCCCAAAAGAGACCAACTCTGTCAATGGAGACTTTCATTTTCATTTCTGAGCTTGTAAGGCACAGCAGCTAAAAGAAGAAGCAGTGGATCCCTAAAGTTTTGATATGACTCTCACTTTTACCACAAATGTCCCAGGCTAGCCCAATCTCATCAGACCTTAAAAGTAAAGGAGGGTTGACCTTTGCTAGTATTTGGAAGGGTGACCTCCAAAGAATAGCAGGTTCATGATGCAGAGGCAGGCAATGGCAAACCACCACTGAAACGTCTCTTGCCATTAAAAAAAAAATAGCTTGCTATCTAGTGGTGCATAATGCTAAAAGAGCTGGAACTTCTGGCTGCCAGACAGTCTTAGCATCTTCTGGCAATTCTACACACAATGACATATAATTATTATAATTATTATTACTAGGTGATCTAGGGTTGCCAATCCCCAAGTGGGGACAGGGAATCCCCTGGTTTGGAGGCCCTCCCCCTGCTTCAGGGTCACCAGAAAGTGTGAGTGTGTGTGTCGGGGGGGGAATGTCTCCACCATTCCCTACTAGATTAAAAAAAGAATTACTTTAGCATTAGGCAGGGGTTCTCCTGCTTTCTCAGGCTCCTTCCTGCCCCCAGTCAGCTGGCTGGTGGGGAGAAGCCCCGTCCCCACAGCCATCATGTGCCTTTCCCCCTCCAGAGGCTTCAGTCTCTACTTGAGAAAGCCTTCCTCTTTGGATGGTGTGTCTGCATCTTTAAGGCTGAAGGGGAGCGGGGGTGGGGGAAGAGGAGGCAGAACAACGGAGCCCAGACCTTCCGTTTGTTGCACAATCCTTGCAGAGGTTGTTTGAATATTGTGAAGGCAAACTTGAACCTTTGGTTGCCCTGTGTTACTGTGAAAAACTTGAAAGTTCAGCAACTTGTAAGTAGAGGTGCCAATCCCCAGGTGGGGGCAGGGGAGCCCTGGTTTGGAGGCCCTCCGGAGCTTCAGGGTCATCAGAAAAGGGGGGAGGGGAAGGGAGGGAAATGTTTGCTGGGCCATAGGGTATAATGGAGAATTAATCCTGGGGTATCTGGGGCTCTGGAGGGGCAGTTTTTTCAGGTAGAGGTACTAAATTTTCAGCGTAGCATCTGATGAGTCTTCTCAAAATGCTCTCCAAGTTTCAAAAAGATTGGACCAGAGGGTCCAATTGTATAAGCCCCAAAAGAAGGTGCCCCTATCCTTCATTATTTTTAATGTAGGGAAGGCATTAAAAAAGGTATGTGGTCCCCTTAAATGTGATGGCCAGAATTTTCTTTGGAGTTCAGTTGTGCTTGTCACAACTTTGCTTATGGTTCTGCCCCCAAAGTCTCCTGGCTCCACCCCCAAAGTCCCCAAATATTTTTTGAATTGGACTTGGCAACCCTATTTAGCATCCATCTATGCCCCTGGTCAAAACCAGCTCCAATTTCCTAAGGAAGTCTTCTGTTGGAGAAGCTATCATTGGGGGGAGATTTTAATTTAGTAGCGGATATGGAATTGGATAGATCTATATGCAAAAAATGTTTACTTAAAAGATAGAATAATAAATCTATTGGGTAAACTTTTTGGAAAATTTTGCATTTGGTGTTTACAACACCCAACCAAGCATGACTACACATAATATTTATCCTGATTTAATGTTCGTACAAAGATTGGCTATATTTTGCTATCAAAGAAATTGGTAAATCTGACCTCTTCCTCTACAATTGGCTTAAGACTCTGATCCAATCACACATGGTTAGAATGCAGCCTAAGAAATAAAAGATCAGACAACAGAACTTTTGGATGGGTCTTGAATACATCGTTTTTATTGAATGAAAATATCAATGCAGAAATTGCCTTAGCAATTTAAAAACCCCCTATTTTTAAGACAATGTAAATTGTGGCATATCTCCAAATATGATCTGGGATGCAATGAAGGCCATAATAAGGGGCAAAATAATCTTGATAGCTTCCTACTATTAAAAAGAAAGAAAAAAGTTTAAATAGGAAATCATCTAAAAATTGATTATTTAGAAAAAGAACACAAGCAAAAACAGAAGAAAAGCCCTCTATAAACTGTTACAAGCTGAGAGGAAGGCTTTGGAAACATTACAATAATCACAAATACAAAAAATTACTGTATCTGAAGCAAACATTTTTCCATAAATCTCCAAAATCTTTCAGAATGTTGTCTTTGAAAATTAGGAGAAAAACCTTATCCAGATATATATATTCCATTAAAGACCCTCAAAGTAACATTTTTACTAACTCCTTGCAAATAGTTAATTTATTTGTGAATTATTTATTATAAGCAATTATATGAAACTGAAAACCCAAGCCCAAAATTGATTGCTGATTATTTGGCTGCTGATAAATTAATCCAGGGCCTTTTTTGTAGAAAAAGCCCAGAAGAAACTCATTTGCATATTAGGCCACATCCCTTGATGCCAAGCCACACAGAAGTGTGTTCCTGTGCATTCCTGCTCAAAAAAAGCCCTGAACTAATCTATAAAATCTCACCAGAACCAAGGCTTTTTTTGAGCAAGAACACACAGGAACACAGTTCTGGCTGGCTTGGCAGCAGGGGGTGTGATCTAATATGCAAATGAGTTCCTGCTGGGCTTTTCTACAAACACCCTATGCAAAACAATGATGACATCAAGGGGTGTGGTCTAATATGCAAAAAAGTTCCTGCTGGGCTTTTCTACAAAAAAGCCCTGACCAGAACATCAGGAAGAGACTTATGAGGGTTCAGGAAGTTATTGAAACTACACAATCCTTGAAACTGGGATGGGATGGACCTCCTGCTGAATTTTATAAAAAATTAACCTTATTAGCAGGCTCTTTGACTGATGCTTGCAACTGCAGACAAGCCAATGGAATTATGCTACAAACCTGGGCTGTATCTAGCATCATAATGATTCCAAAAAAGGGGGAAAATCTCACCAGCCCAATCTCACCCAATTTCACCCCGAACCAGGATGCCAAAATATTTTCAGCAATTCTTGCATCTAGGCTTAATAAATTTATTATAAATTACGTACATTTGGACCAAACTGGATTCATGCCTAATCAATGCAACTTGGTGGCAATTCCCACCTGCAACCTCTCTGCCAAGGCCTGGACCTATGGAAGTACATCTGTCCCCTTGGGGCCTGGCTGCAGTGAGGGAGCCCTTGAATCAAGGGGATGACTTGCCCCAGGCTGGCCATATGGAAGCGCTACAAGACACACACCATTTGGGAGAGGGTCAGCCAGTCACTGGATCTGATGCTGAGTTCCTCTTCCCTGTGCAATGGTCACAGAGAAGAAGAAGAAGAAGAAGAAGAAGAAGAAGAAGAAGAAGAAGAAGAAGAAGAAGAGGAGGAAGAGATTGGATTTATATCTTGCCCTTTACTACCTGAAGGAGTCTCATAGTAGCCTACAATATCCTTCCCCTTACCTCCCCACAACAGCTCTGAGAGAGTTATGTCTGACCCATGGTCACTCTAGCTGTTGCATGTGGAGGTAGGGTTGCCAAGTCCAATTCAAGAAATATCTGGGGACCTTGGGGGTGGAGCCAGGAGACTTTGGGGGTGGAGCCAGGAGACATTAGGGGTGGAGCCAAGATGAAGGCTGTGACAAGCATAATTGAACTCCAAAGGTGAGTTCAAAGGCTTACGTTGTAAGCCGCCCTCTACGTTGTAAGCCGCCCTGAGCCATTCGCTGGGAAGGGCGGGATATAAATCATAAAATTAAAAAAAAGGTCAAATGCTGCGCGACCCTGTACTCGTGACGGGAGTGGGGGGTGGGATGTGGCTTGGCCTCCGCTGGCGCCTTCCTGCGAACGCGGCAGGGGCCTCCACTTGCCCCTCTGAGACGGCTCTGCTGGATGTGAACGCCGGTGCCTTCCTGCGAACGGGGCAGGGGCCTCCACTTGCCCCTCTGAGACGGCTCTGCTGGATGTGAACGCCGGCGCCTTCCTGCGAACGGGGCAGGGGCCTCCACTTGCCCCTCTGAGACGGCTCTGCTGGATGTGAACGCCGGTGCCTTCCTGCGAACGGGGCAGGGGCCTCCACTTGCCCCTCTGAGACGGCTCTGCTGGATGTGAACGCCGGCCACAGCACCGACCGACAGCAGCATTGTCACCCCAAGCACCACCTTGGATGCTGCCGATATGTCCCAGGACACGACGCGCCACACGGAGCATGCGCCCGCCTCCCCGCGCACAGCCCTCCTGTGCATGCCTATAGGCTTAGCGCGCCGAGCGCATCGTTCCCAGCCGGACAACGACCCCCAGCCCAGGTAGTCGAATGCCGAGAGCGACCACCTGTTCCTGGAGCAGCTTTGCTCCAAAGAGCCTTCCAGGGGCGACCCCTACCCCCAGAGAGCAGGGAGCGGCCTGAGGCCCAGTCAGCTGCGTGTGGTTCCGCTCGGGAGCCTCGCAGTGCAGCTGACTGTCTGCCCGGCTGGCTTGTGTTCAAACGTCGCCTGCCAGAGTAGCAGCTACGGAGAAGAGGTGGCATCTTTGGAAACGCTCCTTGGCGCCGTTCCCCCCCCTCCCCATGCTTCCGTTTTTTTGGGGAGCGGGGGAAGAGGCTGGAAATTCTGGGGTCCCCAGCCAGGGCGGGAGGGTTGGGAAGCCTATGTGGAGGAATGGGGATTCCAACCTGGTTCTCCCATATAAGAGTCTGCACACTTAACCACTACACCAAAACTGGCTCTATGCCAAATGGAGATGACATCTTGTGCAGCACTCTTCTGCTCCACCAAACATGCTATCGTGGCATAGGTGGAGTTCCAGCGGGTGGGTAGGTCCTGGATGAGCTTGTGTACAGGTTTACCCTTCCTCCCTCTGCCTCTCTTGCAGCAGACAAGCAGACATGCTTAGCGAGAAGTAGGCAGCTTAGCACTGGCAAGTCTTGAATAGGGACTGCCACTTGAGAGTGTCAGTGCTCCAGGTGGCCCTCACAGTGCTCCCCATCTCCAGAGCATCCTTCACAACCAGATGGTGTGTGCATAGGGTTGCCAAGTCCAATTTAAGAAATATCTGGGGACTTTGGGGGTGGAGCCAGGAGACTTTGGGGGGTGGAGCCAAGATCAAAGCTGTGACAAGCTTCATTGAACTCCAAAGGGAGTTCTGGCCTCCACATTTAAAGCGACCGCACACCTTTTCAATGCCTTCCTTCCATAGGAAATAATGAAGGATAGGGGCACCTTCTTTTGGGGCTCATAGAATTGGACCCCCTGGTCCAATCGTTTTGAAACTTGGGGGATCTTTTGGGGAGAGGCACTAGATGCTGTGCTGAAAATTTGGTGCCTCTACCTTAAGAAACAGCCCCCCCAGAGCCCCAGATAACCGCAGATCAATTCTGCATTATTTTCTATGGGAATAAATCTCTATAGGGAATAATAGAGTTCCCAGCAGACATTTTCCTCCCCTCCCCCGCTTTCTGATGACCCTGAAGCAGGGGGAGGGCCTCCAAACCGGGGGATCCCCTGCCCTCACCTGGGGATTGGCAACCCTATGTGTGCACCAGACAGATGATGCAGCCTTCATAGCATGTTGGTGCTGGCATCTGTGACCATGCAGCCACGAATGACATTGCTGCTATCCATCCAACTCCCTCTGCATCATGGAGGGAGACAATCAATGAACTCCACAATGTTGAGAGCCTAAATTCTACTTTGTGAGCAAGAACTGCTAGTAGCATTAAAAAGTTGTGAGCAAGTCTACATTTAACTTTTGCATAAATTAGTTTTTAGATGATTATTTCAGGAACCTTGTAAAATCTCAGAATGAATTCCTTTAAATTATATTCAAAATATATTTTAAGAATAATTTAAACATTATAAGAGAAAACAGAATCACGTCAAATTTCATTACAAAAAATGTTGTCCTCTATGGGGGCAGACCAGTATCCTGGAGAACAGGTCTACTTGACCATTTCCACTATATTGGTACATGTTGTCTGGAGGCCAGGTCTACCCCCTCCCCCTTCCACTACATTGATAGACCTGGCCTGTAAGGTTCTGCCAGTTATTGACCCAACAAATCCAAGCTCATGTGAATATAGTTAGGATTTATTAAAGTCAGATACAAGAGTTGATCTTCTGTTTAGGAAGCCATTGCCAGGAATGACCCAGCAGGCAAAATGGTAACAATTATAGACATCAAAAAGTGCAGGTTAACATCATCCCCACTCCCATGGCCCATTGGTTCCCATAGCAGTTGGTACTTCAAGGCACAAGGCATCTTCTGAAGCTCCACAATTCCAAGGTTATAGTTACATTCCCTGGCCACACAGGCCCCTTGCTATAACAACTAGATAAGCAAACTTGCTGCAACAGTGATATATATGTAACAAGGTCTCTGTCCTCCATCCCCCTCCAGCTGTTAGCAACATTGTTGTGGATCTCCTTTGGGTCCCCTGGAAATGGAATAGAAATAAGTTCAGATTGATTTCTGTATTTTCTAGTATATCCTAAGCCTGATGAAATTGGAGAATGAAACAGGAAGTGCAAGTTAACAATCCTGTCACAGCCTACTTTTTATGGGATTCAAAGGACCCTTTTCACTGTGAATTTGTTTTATGAATTGGACTTGTGAGACTTTGTATGTATATACCTGATTAATTATTTTGAAATTTGTAATATAGCCTACTAATTTGGATCACTAGACCTGTATAGGTTAATGGTTGCTCAATCCCCAGGTGGGGACAGGGTATCCCCCAGTTTGGAGGCCCTCCACCCCCCTGCTTCAGGAACAACAGAAAGCGGGGTGCAGTGCCAGGGTTAAGTTTTAAGTTCTACAGGATTTCTCACCTTCTGTTGTAAGCCTCAGGGTGGAGCCACCAGCCACAAGGTATCAGGCCTTGATTGCCAATTAGAAGCTGGTGGTGGGCGGGCTAGTAAAAGAGGAGATTTTCCTGCTAGGGTCTTCTGGCTGCTTGCTTAGGCAAGGGGCTGTGTAACCTGAGGATCAATAAGAGTATTCTTGGAACCCTGGTGGTTTTGGCCAGACTGTCCTAGAAGGGAATGCCTGTGGAACTCTGAACCTTTTTAACTCTTGGCCTGAGGGTCAAGGTAATTAGATAGCTGTTACAGCTTTTTGTTATTTTATTCATGGTGTTGGGAAAATACTTGTACTGTTACAATAAATTTTTGTTTAACCTTTTGTTTGGTGTCAGTGGTTTGCAAAGGGATCAGTGCTTTTCAGCCCTACTCAGAAGAAGGTGTGATTGCCATAAGCATCTCTTTGGTTATCTGGAGATTGTTGATCCCGCAGGGAAACCAGTGTGGATTGGGACCAGTAAAAATACCAATCTGGTGGCAGCAACCTTGGGGGAAGGTGGAAGAGATTTGCCTCCCCCTTTAGATTAGATTTAAAGTGCCTTGATATTAAGTCCCTAGACTGGCCCCCTCACAGGGAGCTGGTTAGAGGGTCTACTGGGCACCACAGGGAGGGGGGGGGGCGAGGAAAATGTCTGCTGGGCACTCTATGCAGACCAATTCCCATAAGGTATAATGGAGAATTGATCCGCAGATATCTGGGCCTCTGTTTGAGACAGAGGCACCAAATTTGCAGCATAGCAATGCCTTTCCACAAAACACCCTCCAAGTTTCAAAAAATTGGACCAGGGGGTCCAATTCTATGAGCCACAAAAGAAGGTGCCCCATCCATTATTTCCAGTGGAGGGAAGGCATTTAAAAGATGTACAGTCCCTTTAAATGCGATGGCCAGAACTCCCTTTGGAGTTCAGTTGTGCTTGTCACAGCTTTGTTCCTGGCTCCACCCCAAAAGTCTCCTGCTTCACCGCCAAAGTCCCCAGATATTTCTTGAATTGGACTTGGCAACCCTACTTTCCACTCACTTTCACCCTCATGGTGTTCACAGTCAGGAGGGATGGGGAGAAATGTGGGCCCTTGTCCAAGGAATCCACCAGCTAAGCCCCTGTGCTCAGCATGAGAAGAGACACTGGGTGGTTCAGAGCCCTGAGACCACCCCTGACACCCAAGCCCTGGGAGGGTATGTAAATGTGGAACTCCATCCGAGGAACTCACCAGCTAATCCCCTGTGCTTGGCTGGAGCAGAGAGCTTGGAGAGTGGCTCAGAGCCCTGAGACTACTCTTGACACCCAAGCCCTGGGAAGATATATAAATGTGGGCTCCATCTGAGGAACCCACAAGCTAAATCCCACTGCTTAGCATGAGCAGAGACTGGGTGGTTCAGAGCCCTGAGTCCACCTATGCCCAAACCCTAGCAGCAGAGAGCAGATAACAATCAGTGTGTGTGTGGGGGGGTATAACATCTGGGTCCTCAGCTAAGGAGCCCAGTAGCTCAGCCCCACTGCTCGATGTAAGCAGAAAGCCCTGGTGGCTCAGAGTCATGAGTCTACCTCCATCTAAACCCAGCAGCAGAGAGTAGGTCACAAGCTTCATGCGTCTCTCTTTTACTGTTACCAACCAAAGGGAAGACCAGGGACTGAGCTGACTGAATATATAGCATTCTGTATCACAGAGCATAATGGGAACTCTGTGATTGACAGCTGGCAGTGCCTGTTGAGATTTGGAGGGCTCCTATTGAAGTTTCCAAGGCTGGAGAAATCTGCCCCTTAGTTGCCTTGGAGTTTGTGAGATTTTGCCCAGATTCAGTCAAAGAGGCTCCTCTGACGAATGCATAAAAAGCTTTATTTGAAAGATCAGTAGCAAACACTCATCAAAGTCATCCTTGCCAGAACTGGTTTAATCAAAGCTGAGTACATATTTATATAGATATAATGGTCCTAAGCTGTACACCCAAAGTTCATGTTCTACACACATTTACAAAAATTCCCAAGCATCTACATTATCTATGTTTAGTTCAAGGTTAGTTTTCCATTGGCAGGAGCATCTGCCTGTGCCAGTCCAGTCTGTTGCCTTGGATACCAGATAATGGCATTCCTTGAGGAAACTTTCTAAGGTCGATGCTCTCCTATAGTTAACAATATAAAAATTACAAAATACAGTCTGGTTACATGGCGATTATAAGATGAAAAATATGTGGTGATTACATGGAAAATGAATATAATAATTAAGTGAATAAATGAGCCACCAGAATAATAACACAAGGCAATATGAAATAGGAATAGTAAGCAAGGAAAACAATACTAGTATATGTGATTAATAAGCAAGGAAAATAATGCCAAGATACAGAACACACCACAGTCTGTGATCAATGAGCAAAGAAAACAATACTGGAAACTAAGAACTCATGTCAAGAGGCCATCCTGACAGAGTTTTGTGAACGGTTTAAGAGAACAGCACCACTCTGTCTGGCAAATGTTTCCATTCAAAAACTGACACAAACTGCTATGAAACTGCTAAAAGTTCATGAAAGTTTTCAAATCATGAACTGACCAAAATTAATCATGAAGATTAGTTTGTAAACTGGCCTGTCTCTATATATGGTAAGAACAGAAAATCTCGAGTTACTGCGAATTTGTTGATATAACTTAGACAATTATTGTCATAAAACATATCACTGTTTCCTGCTGTAGAACAGTTACTGCAGATGTCTCCTGGTGTGAAATCTCCTTTTCTGTCTCATTCGAATCCACCATCCATATTGAAGACATTCTTTGAAAATGACTTAACAGAGGCATATCTGTGACACTTGCATTTCTTTATGTCAATGTTCCATATAAAAATCCAGGAAATTACTGGGGGCGGGGGAGTGGGGGGGTGGATTTTGAATTTGGATGTTTTCACTGTATTGCACTCAGTTTGTCAAACGTTACAACATAAAATTAAAGCAGCCTTCCTTTCACTGAAAACAAGAGATTCTAGGCAAAGGAAGGAAAGATGGACTGGAGAAAGAAGTTGATCTGTTTATGGACAACTTGTACAAAGTGTGTTTGGAATGTTTGCAGAAATTGACAGTTTATTTTAATGAGTTTGACTGTTTTCAGTGGATGGCTTTAACTGATACCCTTTTACTTGTTTATGTTCAGCATACCATAAAATATTTGAGAGATCAAGACATGATGGTAGCTGGTATAAAATGTTCTGACCAGTTCTGTAACCTGAAGATGTTTGTTAAAAATGCTCTGTGATGGACTGTCAAAGGTTAACGCATCACAGAGTCTGAGAACCTTTGAGTAACAGAGTCAAACAGAATTCAGAGTCAAACAGAATTCTGAGGAGAGCATCAATTAAGAAATGAGAGTTGAGAATTGACAGTTGAAGAAGAGATAGTTTGGCACTGACTGAGAACTGGGAAGGAGGCAAGAATAGTGAGAGAATCATGCAAGATCCCCATTTAAGCCAAAAAGGAGACAGAGCTTCTAGTCAAGAGAAATAATCCCTGATCAGTAAAAAGGATATATGCTTAAAAGAGGAGTGATCCCTGGTCTGTGTATAGAGAAGGATTTTGAGAACTTTGCTGTATGTTCCTCCCTTTTAAACATGAAGTGTCAGTGAAACTCAGAAACCTATCTTGTGAGTTCAAGCAGAAAGCCTTTCTCCTCAGAGTTTCAAAGCCCTTGTTGAAAAGCAAAAACACTTACTTGCTAGCAACATATTAGCTGGATTTAATGTGATTACAAAATTACCTTAGTTTTCATTACTGGTTAATCTTATACATCCTACCCCTGATTCCATCTGACCTTATTCCCTCCAAGTTGAATAAAATATTTTATTTTTGAACTTTCAAAATCTTCTCTTGTGCTATACAGGAGTAGAATATTAGCAGGTGATTTTGTTTATTCCCTCAAATCCCTGGCCTGGGACAGCAGAAAAATATATAGTAATGTGACTGCCACAGGAGGTGGTGGCGTCCACAAGCATAGCCACCTTCAAGAAGGGGTTGGATAAAAATATGGAGCAGAGGTCCATCAGTGGCTATTAGCCACAGTGTGTGTGTGTGTGTGTGTGTATATATATATATATATATATATATATATATATATATATATATATATATATATATATATTTGGCCGCTGTGTGACACAGAATGTTGGACTGGATGGGCCATTGGCCTGATCTAACATGGCTTCTCTTATGTTCTTAGATAGCTAGTATAAGAAGTAGAAAAGTAGTTCTGTGCCTTTAAATGCTAAGGAATCATGGGGTATGTAGTTTTAGAATGCTCCAGGTCAGATGGTCCTAAGAATGTTAGAGTCGCGGTCTTCTAGTTATATAATGAGCCTGGATAAAGTTAGTTTATTGCCTTTCTTCCTTCTTCTTTTATGACTCTTTTGTCCTTGTAGCAAGAATGAGAGACAGGAGGATTCTCTTTTCCACCATAGACGCTTTTAAGAACTGTATTCAGCATGAGCTACCCCAGAGCAAAATATATAATAATGTGACAGGGTGGGATAGCCATAGACGAACTAAGAAGAAAATAGAAGCAGACACTGTTCAGCAAGCAAAAAAGAAGAAACAAAGGGAAAATCCTGTGTGACGGTGGGAAGGATGGTGAGATCGGCATATGCTCAAGCAGATGAAGACTTCAAAAGCACACTAGTTAGTGACAAGTGGGTTAAATACTTTCAAAAGTACTGTCATGGGGCAGGTGCAGGGGGGAAAGCATTGCTTGCAAAAGGTGAGGGGCTAGGCGTAAGTTAGCAAAGTCAAGAGTTCAATCCACAAGTCAAAAGCCAGAGTCATTACTGAAGTGCTGGTAGAGGAGCAGAGTCAGGAGTTTAGTTCCAAAGTCAGAAGCCAAAGGGTTGTTACTGAGGAGCTGCCCAAGAGATCCTAGGGTTTTACTAACTGGAGTCATGCAGAACCAAGAGATAAGGTCAGGAGCTGGTCTAGAAGCCACATGACCAAGGCAGGATCCAAAGAGCCAGTGGTAGAGTGACTTGTTGCTTTAATGCATAATGGGCATGTGCTTAAGGGCCAAATTTGCACCCAGCTGCTCAGGAGTAATTCTGCGACTACTTGCACAGCTGGCATTGTGCCAGAAGGCGAGCACTCTGTCATCTCTTTTGTAGTTGTGCTCATAGCCTCTGTCTATGACGCTCAAATACTGGAGGGTTGGGAAGGATCATCTCAGGTTTCACCTGTTGACTCAGGGCTGGAGAATGTCCATGGTTCTACACCAGCTGTTGGCTGTAAATCCTAACCAGCCTGCAGTTTGTCTTCCTGCCTGCTGTCTTCTGCTGCCTCAGAGCTTGCTACATCTGGATCTTCTTCTCCTGAGAAGTCCTCATTGAGCCCTGGCTGACCCACTGAGACATTTTGAGTTGCTTAAAATAGCACAATTTTTCTTCTGCATTCCAGGACACCCCCCCTCCCCCTTAAACAAAAACTTTCTTAGCACATTGTTTATAAAACTCATGAACACCCCAGGGGCCCCTTGCAGTCCAAAGGGCATCATCAGGTATTCGAACTGCCCCAGTGGTGTGTTGAACACCGTTTTCCACTCATCCCCCTCCTTAATGCGCACCCGGAAATATGCATCTCTCAAATCCAACTTTGTAAAAATTTTCCCCTCCGACACAGTACTCAATAAGTCCTTAATGAGGGGAATAGGGTAGGCATTGGAGGTCAAAATCGCGTTTATCCCGCGAAAATCTGTGCAAAGTCTAAGCGAGCCGTCCTTTTTCCGGAACAGGACCGGAGCTGCGTGGGGGGCCATGGCCGGCCTAATAAACCCCCGTTTTAAGTTCTTGTCCAGAAATTTGCGCAGCTCCGCCTTCTCCACTCATCCCATTAGGTACAGTTTGGCTTTTGGAAGTGATTTCCCCGGTATTAACTCGATAGCACAGTCCGTGTCCCTATGGGCGGCAGTTCGTTGGCGCCCTGCTCGCTGAACACCCCCATCAAGTCCCGGTATGCCCGGGGGACTTCCGGAACTTCTTCCAGTGTCATGCATACCCTCTCGGTGGAGGGCGGAGGGCTAGGCCCCCACTCTGAGTTCCATAGGTGATCTTTGCACAGCGGGTCCATGAACCTTATAGTTTGCCTCCCCCACCGAATATCCAGTTCGTGCCTGGCCAACCACCCCACCCCCAACACTACTGGGTAAGAGCAGGAGGGGGCGATTACGAAAGCCTCCAGCTCCCAATGTTCCTCGATCCCCATCGGCAGAAATTGAGTCTCTGAAGCACAAGGCTCCCATCACTGACCCATCTATCTGCTCGAATTGTAGGGGGCGGGGGAGAGGGGTGGTAGCCAGGCCTAAGGCCTTTACTATTTTGGGCGTTATTAATTCCCGGTTGCACTCCTAGTCAATTAAAGACCTCACTTGCATGAATCTTTTGAGCTTGGGGTTCAACAGTCTCACTGGTACAAAGTATAGTGATCCAGTCACTCTCACCCTCACTGGTGCCGGCTCCTCTGTGACCTGCTGGTGGGCACCCTTCAGAGCAGGTCGTTCTCGTTTCCCAGCAGCTCTTCCATCCAGCCCAGCTCGCTCAGCTCATCGCTCAGGAGCGGGTCCTCTTCTGCTGCCTTGATGGTCGCCCCCCTGCCTTTTGCCGCTTTCTTAGGGTGGCTGGGGGCCTTCTTCGGCACAGGGGTGGTCTGCTTCGGGGCACTTGGTGGTGCTTGCGGCTGGTTCGGGCAGCCGCTTGCTAAGTGCCCCGGGTCTCCACACCGAAAACACTTTCAGGGCCCGGCGGGCTTGCCCCCACTGGAATTCCCTGCCGGTTTCTTCGCCTCTGCTTTCAGGGCTGCCTTCGGGTCCTGTCCCCCTCTCCCACTCTGTTGCTGGTGTTGCATGGCGATGCGCTTCATATTGGTCTCAACCTCACCCGCTAACTGGATCCAACCTACCAATGTGGTAGGTCGGGCTTGGGTGAGGGCCCGATCCAATATGCCTGCATTCAGCCCCCGGGTGAAGTGCTCGATCTTCATTAGCTCACTCCACCCTCGCTGCGTTGGCTCAAAAGTCTGCAGCATACTCCCAGATTGACTTCTGCCCCTGTTGCATGTTGCGCAGGGCCGCCAAAGCTCGGGTCTCCTGGAGGGGGTCTTCGTACTGGGCCAACAGAGCCTGTAGGAACGTTGCCACATAGTCCAGTTCCGGGCTCATGGCTTCATACAGACTCACGTACCATCTTTTAGCCGCCCCTTTCAGTTTCGACCCCAGATAATCCACTCGGCTAAACTCATCCGGGAAGGTGTTCCCCCAATAATGCATGTAGCTGTTCGCCAGGATTGTGAAGTATTCTACTTCGTCGGGGTCCCCATCAAAGGTAGCATCGAGCTCCCTTCCTCTCCCTCCGTCTCGAGGTGCTGGAGGGGGAGCCGCCTGCCGGGGTGCTGTGGGCGGCGCTGGCGCCACAGCCGGGGCCGCTGGCACGGGGATTGCGGGTGCTGGTTGCTGCCGGATCAAGGGGGGTTGAGTCACCCTTCTAGGCCCGGGCAGCCCTAGAGAGCGAGAGATCTCCCGGGTATCTCTCCCGCCATGCGGTTGGTCATGGCCTGCAACTCCACCTTCAGGCCCTTGACCACGCTCTCCACTTCGTTGCGGACCATAGCTTGAAACTCCCTGGCTGTTTCGTCCTCCTTGTCCTTGGGCGCCGCTGTGCCTAGCTCTCCCTCGTCTGGCTCCGAGCCCTCTTCCTGTAGCGGGACCACCACCATGGTGTCGATCTCCGGCTCCATGGGTCCAGGATTGGGCCCTTCAGTGTTCGCCATCCACATCCTCTGCATGTGCCGGGTTAGGATGGCTTCACGCCTCGCCGGGGCCTCATCCATTGTACTGGTGGAGGTCCAGGGCTGCCACTGCCTTGGGGTGACAAGCAGCTGCTGGAACTGTGGAGGAGACGCTGCTACTCTCCGGGTGTCCAAGATGTGCCAGGGAATGGATGGCCCTTCTTCAGTATCGGGAAGCTCACCACCTTCTGGTATCTTTTCAACCATTTGCTACAAAGTGGCCAGGGGTGCAGCATACATGATGAACTTGAAATTTCATGCTAATTCTGTCATATCTTGTTACTATCTTTTTGATCTCTCTCAATCAAGCTTTGAATTCAGCAGGAGCTCACAGGAGTGCAGCTCCTGAACGTTTCTGATGTCCCCCCTCCTCCTCCCCACCTACCTTGTCCATTGAATAGCAGGTGCAGCTGCATAACAATCTCTGGATTAGGAGAGCAGGCAGCCAGCCAGCCACCAGGAGCTTTGCCATGCCCCCAGCAGCCCTCATTAACTTCTGGAGAAACCCATGCCACCCTTTCTCCACTTTTTATGTGATTTTGGGCAGCAGGTAGCTTGCTGGCCTTTTGACTGGGAGGGGGGCAAGAAGAACCCCAGGTGAGCGAGGCCTGCTTGGACTGGCTGGATCTCTAGCCAGCCTAAGCAGGCCTTGCTGGCCCGGGCTAGGCTTCCCAATCCCCAGGTCCCAGAGATGGATCCCCCGGTTTTACAGGCTTCCCCCCTCCCCCAACCAGCTGGCCAGCGGGAGAAGCCCCGCCCCCACAGCCATCATGCACCTCAATGAATAATTCCCATAGGGAATGATGGAGAATTGATCCACGGGTATCGGGGGCTCTGGGGGGGCTCTTTTTTGAGATAGAGGCACTAAATTTTCAGTATACCATCTAGTGCCTCTCCCCAAAATACCTTCCAAGTTTCAAAAAGATTGGACCAGGGGGTCTAATTCTATGAGCCCCAAAAGAAGGTGCCCCTATCCTTCATTATTTTCTATGGAAGGAAGGCATTTAAAAAGATGTGCAGTCCCTTTAAATGTGATGGCCAGAACTCCCTTGGAGTTCAATTATGCTTGTCACATCCTTGCTCTTGGCTCTGTCCCCAATGTCTCCCGGATCCACCCCCAAATTATCCTGGCTCCACCCCCAAAGTCCCCAGATATCTCTTGAATTGGACTTGGCAACCCTACCCAGGGCTCTCCTTTCTTGTGCTGGGTTGCTTTTGGCTGGTGTGCGGGGGAAGCCGTGCCAGCCCTAGACCCCTGCTTTCAATGCTTCGTAGTAGTTCAAACTAAGGAAAAGACCAAAACGCTTGAGTTTGCTATCCGCTGATTTCACCAGGCACTTCTGTAAGTATCTTCCTTAAAAAGATGTAAAAGACCTCCATAGGAGGAAAAAAAAGGGGCTTCAGTCTCAGATTATTATAGATGCATGTTAACAGCAAACCAAATAATTTGTTTTGTTATGATACTTGGTTTGGATCAAGGCCATATGGGGGTGGGGGCAGATGAAATCTTTGTTTGGGGAGCCACAGTGGCTCTCTGCAGCCCTACCCCAAAGCTCTTTTATTTATACTTGTGAGATCACTGTTCAGTACAACAGCCTAATCAGTCATTCCTAGAAAATCTCACTAGATGGAGTCCAGAAACAAAAGCCAGGCAATACCTTTTATTAAATCCAATCAAAGCAACACAGAACTTCATCAGGACAGCAAAGTTTGAGTCCAGTGACACCTTTCAGACCAATGAAGTTTTATTCAAGGTATAGAAGCTTCTGTGTGGTGAAGAAGTATGTGTGCACATGAAAACTTATTCTTTGAATCAGGCCTGGAATTCAGCTGGAGCTCACAGGAGCACAGCTCCTGAACCTTTCTGAGGGTTCCCCCTCCTCCTTCCCACCTACATACCTTGTCCATTTAATAGTAGGTGCAGCTGCATAACAATCCCTGGATGAGCTCCACCACCTATTTTTCTACAAAATGACCCCTGCTTTGAATAAAACTTAGTTGGTCTTAAAGGTGCCACTGGACTCAAATTTTGTTCAGCTGTTTCAGACCAACACTCATCTGATTTTATCTTCATCAGGGTGAAAGTTATGGTCAAGGGAATGTTTCAGGCTGTGATCTTAAAGACTGCAGTCTGTACAGAATATAGGGTAGGTTAGAAAGGCTAGAATGCTGCAGGGTAGAAATTATATGAGGTTGTATAACTGACCTCTTGGGAAGAAGCAGTGTGGTAATGGCCACCTCCAGCTGCAAACACACAGGAAAAAAAGAAGACCGCAGATTAATACCTCGCCCTTCTCTCTGAATCAGAGTGGCCTATAATCTCCTTTATCTTCTTTCTCCACAACAGACATCCTGTGAGGCAGGTGGGGCTGAGAAAGCTCTCACAGAAGTTCCCCTTTCAAGGACAACTCTGCGAGAGCTATGGCTAACCCAAGGCCATTCCAGCAGCTACAAGTGGAGAAGTGTGGAATCAAACCTGGTTCTCCCAGATAAGAGTCCGCGCACTTAACCACTACACCAGAAGTAGCTCATCAAATGTTTCTCTAACACCTAATGGAATACACAGGCCCCTTAGATAGGCTGAGAGAAGAGGAGAAAATAGGGTTGTCTTCTAATATTAACACTACTGCTGCTCTGGGCTTTTTTTTGTAGAAAATCCCAGCAGGAACTCATTTGCATATTAGGCCACACACTCTGTTGCCAAGCCAGCCAGAACTGCATTCCTATGAGTTCCTGCTCAAAAAAAGCCCTGCTGCTGCTCGGTGTGGTAAATGTCACAGGAGTTAGCCTGCTACAGCCCAAACAATCTCTCTTATACCAGTCTCTCTCAAAGTAGCAACCTAAAGGCTAACACATTTATTGGGGCACAACCTTTTTTTACTCAGGGTCCACTTTGTCAGATGCATGAAGTTTTACGTTCAGTTAGTAGATAGATTTATACTCAGAGCAGGAAACAACAGAAGGGGGACACAGTTATTGCCAATGAGAAGTCAGAAGGCCCGGGAGAATACTGGGGAAATTTGAAAAAAGATTGTTAGAGGATTTGCTAATGTTCTTGATAGTTCTTTTAGGGGGAGGGGAATAATTCATCCCCATAGTCTGCCGAGGTACCTCTATCAGGTTCCTTCACTTCTTGCTGTTGTTTTTAAAGGCCCCCATTTTGAAGAGGTGGATGTTAGAAGGATAACACACTTTCTGTTTGATAATATTACCAAAGCAAGTGTTGATTGTAACAGCTACTTTAACAACGATTGGCATGACTGCGCTGTCACCCTTGTCCTAGCAAATCAGGTCTGTCATGTGGAATCCAGTACCTTTGGGAAGAAATCAGTGTTCACTGCAGGCTGCCAAGTCCAAATGAGCTTCATAAGGCACCTGCAGATTGGAGCGTCAAATAATTATTCCACTATCTTGCCTAAAAACAAAAGAGGGACCCCGGCCTTCTCTAACCTTCGGCCTTTTAAGCTAACATAAACTAATTATATTTGCTGTACGGAGGGAAAAAGCTTTCTGCGGTTCTCCCTGGGAGTTGTCACTGTGCTTTGTGCTGTATTGTCAGATTAGCATCGCTTGCTTCAAAATATGGCTGCCTTCATCAGCTCACAGCTCCTAGAAGCAGGGCTGCTTAAGTGCTTAAAGAGATATAAGCCGAGGGCTGAAAGCGGCCTTGACAGACCCTCTCTCACCCCGACCGCTTCCATGACAATAGTCTTTGCTGCTTACACTGCCCATTTAGTTGGTGGTACAAGAGCCCCATTGTTCCCCATCACTTAGCGGCAATTACAGCCCATCAAAACAGTTTTTTTGTTTTATGACAACGTGTTAATGGGCCCATGGTTGGGTGTGAGAAATAACCCAAGCCGCATGCATTAAAGCAAGGTTAGAGGTTAATTGAGACTTTCTAACACAGCGCATGAGATTTTTGCAACCTTTTGCGGAGAGGGAAATTGCGAACAAAAAGGAGATAATGTGATACAATTAGTTGGGAAGCAGGAGGGTCAGAATTCCCAGATGCAAAGGAAAACTGGCCAAGTGAATCAGGCCAGATGGGCCACCTGGACCTTAACGAGTGCCAGAAATAGCTGTGGTCATTTTTTTGTTTTGGCCTGGTGAATGAGCCAGTAGGTGGTAGGCCTGTCTTTTGCAATGTTTACATATATATATATGTACGTATTAAATGTGAGGCCAAGTTCATGAGTGATGGTAGCACACTGCAATTTGTATTCCAGATCCAAGATCATCTTGCGTGTTTCCCATTTCCTTATGCAGGCTCTAAATTCATCCAACTTTAATCAAGCTATTCTGTCTTAAATAGGCTTGAGATGTTTCTCAGTGATTACTCTGTTCAGTTTCCATCTCCCTTTTTTTGTGTTCTGATCTCTGTGTGAGCTTCCAGATTGTTATTTAACAATAGAAGACAGGGGTTTTTTTTGTTTCTGTTTTGTTTTAAAGGGAGGGGGGAGTGTTATGTGTGTCCCATGGGAACTGGAGAATTACAGCAGATCTCCAGACAACATAGATCAATTCACCTGGAGATAATGGCTGCTTTGGAGGGTGGAGTCTATGCCATTATACTCTGTTGAGGTCCTTCCCCTCCCCTCCCCTCCCCTCCCCAAACATTGCCCTCCCTAGGCTCCACTTCCAAATCTCCAGGGGTTTCCTAATCTGGAGTTGAGAACCCTATGTTCCTTGCCATAATGGCAGGTACCCTCACATACTTCATGGTTAGATATTCGGTACAATGGCTAATAAGATACAAATACTGACATCATTTTCTCATCACTGGTAACATGATGGCATATTTTTTGGTAGAAAAAGCCCAGCAGGAACTCATTTGCATATTAGGCCACACCCCATGATGTCACCACTTTCACATAGGGCTTTTTTGTAGAAAAAGCCCAACTGGGACTCATTTGCATATTAGGCCACACACCCTGATATCAAGGCAGCCGGAACTGCCTTCCTGTGCATTCCTGCTCAAAAAAATGCCCTGATTTACGTTGAGGAGACGTGTGTCTTTTATGTAAAGTCTTTTTTGGCTAAAGGAGAGAGGGAAAGGATAAGGGTGCTGTTATTGTTTTCAAAGAATGTCAGGGCTTTATTTGAGCCAGAGCGCACAGGAACACAGTTCTGGCTGGCTTAGTGTCAGAGGGCAAATGTGTCCTTTTTTCTACAAAAAAGCCCTTCGTGAAACAATGGTGAAACAACAGGGGTGTGACCTAATATGCAAATAAGTTCATACATGCTAGGCTTTTTCTACAACCCTCCCCCCCACCCCAGAATGGTATTGACAAGATTGTAATCTTTGCTCCAAAATTCCGGTGTAGATTAAAACAGGAAAGGAAAGGTCCCCTGTGCAAGCACCAGTCGTTTCCGACTCTGGGGTGACTTTGCTTTCACGACGTTTTCACGGCAGACTTTTTATCAGATGGTTTGCCATTGCCTTCCCCAGTCATTTACACTTCCCCCCCAGCAAGCTGGGTACTCATTTTACCGACTTCGGAAGGATGGAAGGCTTAGTCAACCTCGAGCCAGCTACCTGAAAACCCAGCTTCTGCCAGGGATTGAACTCAAGTCGTGAGCAGAGTTTAGGACTACAGTACTGCAGCTTTAACATTCTGCGCCACGGGGCTCTTAGATTAAAAAAAAGGCCAAACAAATCTCAATTAAGGATTAATTTCTTAAATGACTGTGATTTTTTACAAAGTGAACTGGGAACCTGAATGAGGGAGGATTAGAAGAGGATCTGGCATTAGAAGCTGTATTAAATTCTGTGTGTGTGTGTGCGTGAGAGAGAGATTAAGTGAAGTGCCCTCTAGTTGCCACTGATATATGGAACCCGAGCAAGGGGCTTGTAAGGCAAGTGAGAAGCAGAGGTGACTTGCTATTGCCTTCCTCCACAGAGTCTTTAGTGACAAGTCCCAACCCTGTTTAGCTTCCAAGATACATGAGACTGGGCTATACTGTGCTGCCTTCCCTCCCCAGCATTAAACTCCTTCAGGGGAAATCACCTGAAGCAGTGTCAACTTGGAGTCCTCTAAAGAAGAGGGTTCGCTGTACTCATAGGTTTTTCCAGGGTTTTTTTTTTGTAGCAGGAACTCCTTTGCATATTAGGCCACACACACATATTAGGCCTGATTTAGCCAATCCTCCAAGCGCTTACAGGGCTCTTAGTACAGGGCCAACTGTAAGCTCTTGGAGGATTGGCTACATCAGGAGGCATGGTCTAATATGCAAAGGAGTTTCTGCTACAAAAACCCCCCTGGGTTTTCCTATTTCAAGAAATCAGAATTCCAGATTTTAAAATCACTATTGTTGGGATTGTTGACAGTAATAATAATAATAATAATAATATGAACAGGATAAATCTGATTCATATTCCTTATAGCTTTTGAGAAGTCAGTGTTTTTAGACTGGGACATTTGCTGCACAGATTTGTAAGGAATTAACTCAAATCACACAAATTACACTGAATTGCATGAGAAGCAAACTGAGAACTGGCATAGTGTTGTGGTGGTCTCAGGGAGCATTCTGGGCTTCTGCTGAAGATGAGAAAGTTGCATTCTATAGGCAGAAACCCGTAGAAATGGTCCAGTGGACCCAAGACAGTGCCTTTTGTGTGCATTGGGATGTTTGGCACTCTTGGTCTGTACTGATTCTCCCATGGAGTTCCAATAATTCATTTTCATTCTGTGTATTTTTATACAAATAGATTTTTTCACAAAAACATCACATGTCTCTAATATGCTCTTACTTTGAAGAGAAAGACTTCAGAAGCTGTCCTTTGCTTCTGCTAGGTATTGGTAGGTAGGAAATAGAAGGTAGCTAAAGCAATACTTTGGCAATATTCAAAACAGTGCTTAGGAGTAGTTGTCAAAGTGATTCAGGAGGAATTAACAGAATCCTCCATTGTACTCTGTTTGCTTCTAGAATGAGAATTTTAGACCCACATTTATCCATCTATTATTTCATTTACTTCCTTTATAGTTTGCTTTTCTACCCAGTGAGAACCCAGAGCAGCTCACATTGTTCTCGATTCCTCCATTTTATCCCACAACAACCCAGTGATGTGAGAAGGCTGAAAGTGTGACTGGCCCAAGGTGACTTCATAACTTTTAATGGCAAAGTGGGGATTTGAGCCTGGGTATCATCTTAGCTCCTGGTCCAACACTCTAACCACTACAGCACACTGACTCTGGCTATTGGATTATAGGCAAGCAAAAAAATGAGTCTTTGAGATTTAATATGAAAATGTTAAATATAAAACATAAATGTAAAATTTTAAATATGTATTAAGTGGCTTTTTTTGTCATTCTTCAAAAGCCCAACAGAGCTCCTATGAACAAGACGGAAGACCTTTCTGAGCTGGGTAGGACATAAGTCTCTGCTGCTTAACGTGGCTAAATTTGCATTGGAAATTAAAGTCATCCCCTTCCATAGACATTTGGTTGAATAAAGGTTGGGCGTACTTTATTTTAGATAAAATCACTTATAATTTGATGGGACGAGGTCTTTAAAATGAAGGTCTAATTGAAAATTTTTAAAATGAAGGTCTAATTTAGAAAAGTGATTCCCTTTTCTGAGTTATTTTTCACATGGGAATTTTGGCTTAAATGAGCAATGTATGCTGGTTTGGCATTAGTTTGTGTTACTTGATTACCATTTGTAATCTGGGTTTCTTTAGTTTGTGTGTGTGTGTGTGACTGTGTGGGTTTGATCTCGTCTGTTTATACATTATAATTCTGTATGTGATTCTGTGTGTATCTCTGCATTTGGAAATAAAATTGTTTGAAAATTTAAAAGAAATTAAAAAATGACTTGACAGCACTGAAACACACACAGTTGCAGTAACAGAGTGCTCAAGGGAAAGGACAACAGATCCCCACTTAGTCACAAGCACCCACGTTACTACACTTCTTCTTTATGCCTCCCAATGCTTGTTCTTAGTAGTGGCAGAGCTGGTGTGCCTCTGGAAAACTTGAACTCACATCCACTGCTTAAAGGGAAAGTTCTTGGAGAAAAAAAAGGAAAGGGCAGGAGAGAAAGCTAAGCAGAGATAGTGATGAGAAAAAGAAATAGAGAAATAGTGAGTTGGAAGAAGAAGGTAGGAACTGATCATGGGGAACTGTCTAAGAAAAAACAAGCAAGAACATTTACTTCCCAGAACATGGTAGAAACAATGAACACAGAGGCAAGGGAGACAATGATAAGGTGACAAGGCAAGGTAACATCAAGGGCTGGATTTCCACTAGTCTGACTAATTTTTGGCTGGTTGCCTGATGAGACTTCTGTTTGATACTGGGAGAAACCTGAATAAATGCAGGAGGGGTGTTGTTTTCTGACTGCCAATTTATTCCTATATCTAGGGATGAGAGAGTGTAATATAATTCTGCAACTGAACAATATCAGCAACTGCCCCTACATGCGCCTCCTCGGTTGTAGCCCCCACCTCATGGAATGGACTGTGTCAGAAAGTCAGGAAGGCTCCCGCCCTCCTGGCTTTCCACTAGAGTTGCCCGGTCCCTCCCACTTCCCAGCAGTAGACTGTGGGTGGTGTCAGTAGAGGGGGTGGGGACATTCCCAATGCGATGATGTCACACAAATGTGACATCATTATGCTCAGGATCGGCACGTCCCACCCCCACTTCTTCCCAACAGCATTTAAAGAGTCTCTTTAAATGTTGTTGGGAAGAACCAGAGAGAGGAAAGTCAGAGAGCCAATTTGGTATAGTGGTTTAAGTGCGCAGACTCTTATCTGGGAGAACCGGGTTTGATTCCCCACTCCTCCACTTGCACCTGCTGGAATGGCCTTGGGTCAGCCATAGCTCTAGCAGAGGTTGTCCTTGAAAGGGCAGCTGCTATGAGAGCCCTCTCAGTCCCACCCACTTCACAGGGTGTCTGCTGTGGGGGAGCAGGAGATTGTGAGCCACTCTGAGATTCTGAAATTCAGAGTGGAGGGCAGGATATAAATCCAATATCTTCATATCTGCTTGCACTCCAAGCCTTGGAATGCAGGCGTGCAGTCCTGCTTTTTCCCAAGTGGAAAAGGGACCCTTTAAATGCTGTTGGGAAGAAGCTCCTGCACACCAAGCTGTGAATTTGCGGCTTTGTGTGCAGGTGTGCACGACCACCCCTCTCCCTCCTGCAAGATTTAAAGAACTGTCCAGGTGATCAGCAGCCCCCTGCTCCCACCAGTCAGTTGGAGGACCCTTTAAATCTTTCAGTAGAGGTGGCCACAGGTGATTGCTCTTGGGGGTGGGCTTGGGGCAGGGCTTCCCCCACTGGCCAGCTGGCTGGCAGTGGGAATGTGCCTCCAAAATTGGGGGAAACCCTGCTGGGACCAGGGTGTATGTCTGGCAACACTACTTTCCACAAATTGTGCAAAACTGTATTATCCAAGAGGGTTTTTCTATGCAGGCAATAAAGTGTCAATGTGCAAAAGTCATCACAAAGTAACTTATCGTGTTGGACTGTGTTCTGTACTACTGTGTAGAGTTTGCTGTGGGTTGGATCATATTGTGTAATTTTGCATTGTTTAATGTGTCATGTTAACACTTATGCTTTTCTTCAGTTCTGTTTTAAGACTTCTGCTTTGTTCTACAATCCAGATCCTATTTCATTGTTTATTGAATGCCCCATCTTGTTGATTGGATCAGTTCACTCTCTGTAATCCGTTTTGAGAATAAGCGAGAAAGGCAGACTATAAATAACGTAAATAAATAACTCTCAACTTAGGGTGACCCAATAGCGTTTTTAAGGCAAAAGACAAATGGAGGTGGCTTGCCATGGCTTACCTCAGTGAAACAACCCTGGGCTTCCTTGGTGGTCCCCCACCCAAATATGGTCTGACCCTGCTTAGCTTCCATGTTCTGACAAATCTGGACCAAGCAAGAGTCATTCAGGTTATGTGAGAGTGCATGCAATAGTTAAACTTCTTGTAAAAGCTTAAATCATTGACCATATGTGTGTTCTGATGTAATGTGTTGGATCACTTTCTTGAGCGATCTATTTACTTTGTGTGGGTTGAATTCTCTGCCATCGCTCCCTTGATTGCCTTTCAGAATAAAGACTGCAAAGTCCTAGTGTGTCACCAGTTTTACAGAAGAGCATGTTTTCAAGAGCATCCTTTAACCACTTATTTTTTAAATAATTGCTGTGTATGCTATTGCATATGTTAGCCTGATATGTAGCTGGAACTCACCTGTTTGAGTTCACTTTCAGTTCTTTGTGCTTGTGTTTGAGACTGGATTGTGTTAAGTCAATTTGTATTGGCCTGAAAATATGTATTGCTTGGCAGCAGCAGACTTGGAAGCACACACAATGCCTATGAAACTTGGATGAACAAAATTGTTTCTGCTTCCTTCATCCTTCTGTAATCCACCCATGGCTCTTTTGACCCTGCCTGTTGACCCTACTGGGCTCTGCCCCTATAACCCTGCACAGGTTCTAGAATTCTTTCTTCATCTAATAGCTGGCAACTCTCTCCCGGTCCAATACATGGCAGCACATGTGAGTGAAAGAACATACTCCTTCTCAGGGGTCATTTTGCAGAAAAATAGGTGGCAGAGCTCATTATCATAACTCATTAGCATATGCTGCTCCCCCCCCCCGCCAAAAGGAGAGCCCTGGGCAAGCAAGGCCTGCTTGGGTTGGCTAGAGATCTAGCCAGCCCAAGCAGGCCTCGCTTGCCTGGGGCTCTCCTGCCCCCCCCCCCAGTCAAAAGGCCAGCAAGCCAGCCACCTCCCAAAATCACATAAGAAGTGAGAAAGGGTGGTGCGGGCTTCTCCAGGGGTTAATGAAGACTGCTGGGGGCATGGGAAAGCTCCTAGTGGCTGGCTGGCTGCCCGCTCTCCTAATCCAGGGATGCAACTGCACCTACTATTCAATGGACGAGATAGGTGGGGAGGAAGAGGAGGAACCATAAGAAAGGTTCAGGAGCTGCACTCCAGTGAGCTCCTGCTGAATCTGAGGCCTGCTCTCTCTACTCTTCAGTAATCCCTGTTGCCAGGTCCAGATATGATTTCTCCAGTAATGAAGTAGTGAGTGAGTCATGCTCGCCTAGGCAGCACATATACTAGAATTGGAACGATACTGAAGTAGTGAGTTGTACTACAGTTGATCACATGCAAAGTGTGCTTTTGTGCATGTGCATTTCATAACACCTAGAAAAAAAAGTGTATAAAGTTGCTTTGGTGTACTTAGGCCCGGTGCTAGGTTTTTCTGCGCCGCAGGCCAAACAGCATTCTGCCACCACCACCCCTCCATATAATATTTGTGTGTGCGCTCGATGATGTCACTGATGATGTCACTGACAGGATGGGTGGCAGCGGCTGAGCGCTTACCCTCACCCCCCTCCACTTCACCCAGGCTTCCCGAGGCTCAGACAGCCTGGGCGAAGATAGGAGACAGTGGCAGCGGCTGGGCACTTGCCCTCGGCCCCCCCCCCCATGACTTCTCCCAGGTTTCCCGAGGCTTGGGGAGTCTGGGCGAAGATAGAATGTGGAGGCAGCTGCCGGCTGCTCGCAACCCCACCCCCCCCACTTCGCCCAGGTTTCCCGAGCCTCGGGAAGCCTGGGTGAAGCAGGACCAGTGTGGAGGTGTGGAGAGGGGGTGCCTCGTGGCGCCCCTAGGCCAGGTGGTGCCCGAGGCTGCCACTTAGTCGGCCTATTCCCACGTGCCGGCCCTGGGTGTACTGTCAAAAAGACAAGGACTTGGATCCACTGGAGGATTTCCTTATATTCTAGGGTCCTTGCACAAGTGGAAGTTTGAAAACAAAATCCTTATGCTAGCCACTTGCACTGTTAAACATAGACCGATTTCCCACTAGCGTTGCTCCACCCCCAGGCTTCTGTTTTCCTCAGAGGAAGCAATAGATTTCCCAGCAGTTGCTCTGCAGGAACTTTTTGAGCCGCAGCAACTTCCAGTTCTCCACACAGCAATGTAATCCTGAAATGACAGCATCTAAAAACAGTGCAGGGACCGGGAGGTTGTCACAGTTCAAAATGTGCCTGCAGAACAACAGATGGGAAATTGATCACTTGAGCTGGGGGGAGACAGAAGCCTGGGAGCAAAGCAGTGGGAAACTGGTCTCAGTGTACCTCATACCATTTTTCTGCATGCACAAGATGTTATGCAAGCAATTTCTGGGCATAATGTAACATATTGTCCTGATCTATAAGGCCCAGGCTAGCCTGATCTTGAAAGCTAAGTAGGGTTGGCCCTGGTTAGTATTTGGATGGGAGATGACCAATGAAGTTCTGTGTTGCTGCACAGAGGCAGTCATTGGCAGACCACCTCGGAACGTCTCTTGCCTTGAAATCCTATAGGGTCAGTATAAGTCAGCTGAGACTTATACTGTCACTACTTTCCACCACTATATGATATGGGGAAGAAAAAGTTAAGTAGTGTCCAGAACTATGCAACATCCATTTATGTTTTTGCTTGCTCATTTTTGGAACCAAGCCAAGAGTCTCTTTTCTGGCCATGGCCCTGTTGCTTATCCCAAGATTTCCCGAAGTTATACAAGCAGAAAAGCCCACTGTGGAGTTCTTGTTAGGCAAATTCAGATGTCCCTGATGCCCCAGTTATTTAAGTATAATATAGTGGGTTCAACACATGGAAAAGACGAGGTGGTAGTGATCATAACTCTTTATCAGATGCAGCATAGGATAGGGCTGCACTAGTAAGACTGAAGAACTGGGCTCAAGGGCCAACTATATACACATCCAGGTTCCCACGCAAGCATGCCATTGGATCATTCAAACCAGTAGGGGGTCCGTGATTGGAGCAGGGCTGCAGGGATTTGGATCCTACTGCCCATTGTTCCTGAGTCCCCAAGCTCAGGCCTAAAGGCTCCAATGAGTCAGGCAGAAACCACAGTCCAAAGTCACAACATTAGTTTATATACACAACATTAAGGGTGGAGCAGGTTGTGCATGTTGACTAGATTTATGCAGCTCTGCAGAGTTATTCCCTCCAGAAGAGTATTGTCCCTGATCCCAGGGAACTCTGGTCTGCACAGAGAGGTTGTGAATCCTGCACCATTTCCTCTCGAATTTTCATCTTCCTGATCTTCTGTTGTCGTCCTTCCATCCTACATAAGAGGTGTTTTTTAAGAGTATTGCTGTTTGAAAGGGGGTCAAGAATGAGAAAGGATCCACTCCTAGTTACCCTAGTTCTTCCCTGTCTAGGCAAAACAATTACATAAAACTTGCCAGTATGAAATAAATAAAGCTTGCCATGCGTTTTAGTGAGTGAGAGACTTTGCAATATCTATTTTACTTTGCAATATCTATTTTACTTAGAGTTGCCAGGTCCTACCTGGCTGCAGGCAGGGGGATCCTTGGTCCTCTCTGGGATCTTCTGCTGTGCGCACTTTGCACACGTGGCATGAGGATGTCACCCGGAAGTGACATCAATATGTCACCAATGGGGTGAGCTGATGCCCTAGTTTTTAGGCAAAACTCTATGGTTTGTAGCCAATTTTACCATAGAGTTTTTAGCCCAAAAACTAGAGTGGTCACTGCACAACATCTGTGACATCACTTCCTGGTGACATCATCACGTAGCCTTCGGGCTGGTTGATGGTGGGATTTCCCCCACCCGTCAGTTGGCTCCTGGCTTCTACACATAGGTTTGCCCACATTCCAAAAGCAAGGAAAAGCGTTTTCCACCTAGTAAGAAACGTAATTATTTTAAGTCCCTGATTATTCATTAGTTGTCCAGTAGAAGGCCCATCCACAGTAACCCCAGTTAGCTAAACTTACAATATTATCCTACCTCTTTTCTCAGTTTTACTCTTATGGGGAGCAGTTCCCTCTATTACTGATCCCTTGGGAACATAGAAATGTCAATTAGTTTTACTTTACAAGAGTTTGGTTGGTTATTAAAGTGAAATGACCTAGGTGCTGTTAGGTTTGTTTGTCATCAGGAAAGATTATGAGTGTTTCTAGTGTAGTAACCCAGGTGTGATAACAAGGCTAGGGATTTGGAACAGAGGTATGAAATAGATGAGCTGTTCAGCTTATTTCTCCTTTGTGGCTGCTAAATGCAGGAACCCCTCTTTATATGCCTTTTAAATGAGAAAGTAACTAGAAAAAAGTTTGGCGAAGGTGTAATTTGAGAGAGAGGAAATGTATTACCCAGTGAAAGAGCTGGTACCTTTTGTAAATATGGATACAATTTTCTTTGATAGTTAAAATACTCAGTTAATGCGCAAGGCGCTCCAGCCGCTTGAGAAAATTAAGGAAATGCCCATCCCAGGATTGCCTTTATCTTAGTCCCAGGGTTAGGACTGGTTCCTCTTACAACCCATGGCTGGTGCTTTCCACAGCCTTCACCCCAGAAGAAATAAGTCCGTTATTCCCACACATTCATTTTTTCCTATGATGCTCATCCATCACCAGCCTAACTTTTCCTGATGCAAGAGAATGCATGTAGATATTTATACATCATTTTCTCCCCAATGGGGAACCAACGCAACTTAGGACCAGTGTTCCCTCTAAGGTGAGTTAGCATGAGCTAGCTACAGAATTTTAGCCTCCAGCTCACACATTTTTGTCTTAGCTCAGGAAAACTGACTCCAGAGCACAATAATTTATGCAGTAGCTCACAGCTTTAATGTCAGTAGCTCACAACTTTAATACCAGTAGCTCACAAAGTAGAATTTTTGCTCACAAGACTCTGCAGCTTAGAGGGAACATTGCTTAGGTCACTGTTCCCTTTTCTTCCATTTTATCCTCACAACCAGGTCTCAGATTAAACAGGAGCTCACAGGAGCACAGCTCCTGAACCTTTCTGCCAGTTCCGCCTCTTCAGACCAAATCCTAGTTGGATAGTTTAACCTCTACATCAGGGGTGGGGAACCTCCATCCCGAGGGCCGTATATGGCCCTCAAGGTCACTTGATGTGGCCCTCGAGGACTGCTGAGCCATGTGGCAGCCACTTTGGGACCTGGCTGGCCAGCGAGGATTGTGGGGTCCAGTCACGCTGTGCAGCAGCCTCCCCAGGGCCAGGCAGGGATCACTGGGCCCAGATGTACTGTGCGGCAACCTCTCTGGGGCCTGGCTAGCTGGCCAGAATTACTGCAGGGCCTGGAAAAGTTACTGTCACAGGTCAGTTTGCACTTAATTATCCCAGATGGTGTGGCCTAATATGGTAGGGCTGCCAATCCCCAGGTGGGGACAGGGGATCTCCCAGTTTGGAGACCCTCCCCCCACTTCAGGATTGTCAGAAAGCAGGGGGAGGGGAGGGAAATGTCTGCTGGGAACTCTGTTATTCCCTATAGAGATTTATTCCCATAGAAAATAATGGAGAATTGATTTGTGGGTATCTGGGGGGGGGGGCTGTTTTTGAGGTAGATGCACCAAATTTTCAGTACAGCATCTAGTGCCTCTCCCCAAAATATTCCCCAAGTTTCAAAATGATTGGACCAGGGGGTCCAATTCTATGAGCCGTAAAAGAAGGTACCCCTATCCTTCATTTCCTAAGGAAGGAAGGCATTTCCTAAGGAAGGAAGGTACCCCTATCCTTCATTTCCTAAGGAAGGAAGGCATTGAAAAGTTGTGTTGTCCCTTTAAATGTGATGGCCAGAACTCCCTTTGGAGTTCAATTATGCTTGTCACAGCCTTGATCTTGGTTCCACCCCTAATGTCTCCTGGCTCCACCCCCAAAGTCTCCTGGATCCACCCCCAAAGTCCCCAGATATTTCTTAAAATGGACTTGGCAGCCCTAGGCACAGCATCTCTCACCATTTGACTGGGTCACATTGTAGTACACTGGATGCTTCTGCCCACTCTTGTCTCCTGCTTCCCAAACCAGTTTGGATTGTTTCAGTGTGTGTCTTTTATGTGTACACTCTGCTCTTCTCTCACAGAATGGAGACAATATCTGTGGCCTAAATGCACAGCTTGTATTTTCCTCTTGCCATTTCTTCTTGACTGTTTCCACTGTTTATCTCTGGCTTTTCACTACTCTTCCCCTCTTTCATCTTTCCCCCTTTCTTTTGTTTCCCAACTTATTTTATTCTACCTGATGTGTTTTCTAATTACAGTTTCTAGAGGTGTAGCTGCTTCGGTACCCTTATGAGCAGCCTGAATATAGATATGGTGGCCCTAACTGGGCAGAAAAGTAGCACATAAATCTTGTGAAATAAATACATTAATGTAGTAAGTGAAGCTTTCTCTTGTACCATGACCCGATAAATTTATGTGCATCAAACAGTCGTATACAGGGCTTTTTTTTTTTTTTTTAGCAGGAACACACAGGAATGCAGTTCCGGCTGGCTGGCCAGAACCCCCTTTGGAGTTCAATTATGCTTGTCACAGCCTTGATCTTGGCTCCACCCCAATGCCTCCTGGCTCCACCCCCAAAGTCTCCTGGATCCACCCCTAAAGTCCCCAGATATTTCTTAAATTGGACTTGGCAGCCCTAGGATGTGGTCTAATATGTTACTGAGTTCCTGCTGGGCTTTTTTTACAAAAAAGCCCTAAACCTATGCATTTGCCTAGGGTGGCGGGCTGGGTGTGTTTGTGTGTGTGTGTGCGTGCGCGCCAGAGTAGGCTCTTCCCACATGACTTCAAATAGAAAAACAATTATTTGCATTGATTTTGCTGGCCTGTTTTTCAAGTTGATAATTTTTTATGGACCGCGAATGATATTGTAAATACCAATATGACCCTTGGCAGAAAAAAGGTTCCCCACCCCTGCTCTACATCATGCTGGCTTTCAGTGTTGCTGTGACACTGCTATGTAACCCTGTGACTTGCTATGTTAAGTCCTGCTGTCTATTCCTTCTCCCAAATACCTAAAATACAATAAAATTGTACAAATGGTTGACCCAGAAAGCTCAGCAACCATAAGATAGTACATGGGGACACTGCATGAACAAAGATGGCGGCTCATGGTTCAAACTGTTGGAAGTGAAGATGTTGTCCCCTGTATCAGCTTCCTGATGCTACCCTGGCAACAGAGTAGATAAGTAGTCACACTGACCTCTCCTTCCTGTGTTTACTCTTCTGCCCCTATCCTTTGAAATCTAGATTGTCTTCTCAGGGAACTGCCTTCTCTCTGCCCTCTCTTGCACAATGCTTATGCCCTTCTCCTTGCACACACCAGGAGGGACAACATGTCGTCTGTTCCTGGAACCATACGGCAGATGACCTTCTTGCCATATGCTTCCATCTTTAGCTACGGTAGTTAGTAATCTATCCTGTCCAAAGTGTACTTCTCTAATAAAGAGAGGAGTATTTTCTCCTTTTAAACTTGCAACGTGGCTCTGTGTAGCTCTGTAAGCTGAGTAACCTGGTTAAGTGATGCTCCTGTGTTTGTAGCTTTATTTAAGCACTCTGCTAACTAGTGGGAACTGGCCTAACTATGCTAGTTAATCCCAACACAATTTAGGGCTTTTTTTCTGGAAAAAAGAGCTGCCAGAACTCTCAAGAGGGAAATGAAGGAGAAACACACAGCTGCCTCTCATGACCTTTTAATTTTTTTTTGGGGGGGGGGAGAATTTTGTTTTCACGAAGAGGTTCTGGAACTCTGTTTCACCATGTTCCCCCAGGAAAAAAGCCCTGGTTCAAATGCAGTAGTGAAAAACAAAAACTTCCTTTCTTTTTATTGGATGTAAAAAAGCTGGCATGTAAAAGTTTCTTTCAGGTGGGGGGAATATACAAACTTCATTAAAATGACTAGATAATGGAGCTGCTTGGCAAATTTTATGAGAGTTATTCCCTACAAGGGCATGAGAATTATTCCCTGCAAGGAGCTGTTGGAAGGATGAAATCTCAAAACTGGGTGGGGTGGGGTGGAATAGTCTTGGTACCAGATGGACTGCGAAATGCCCAATGTATCAGTCTGGTTGGGAAGGAAAGTGCCCCGTGAAATACAGACCCTGCTTCTGTCCCAGTAAAGTGGTAGAATGCTTTAGCATTAAGGCAAAAAATAAATATGCAGATCAGGGTTAGCAACTCATTGCACATGTGCCAAAGAGTAGTGCATGAGACATTTTGCCTAGCATGTGACGCTAGGTGTCCACTCAAAGGATTATCGGCAATGCCACTAGAGCTTGGCTTCTTCCAGTGCATCTGGCCAAGTATTCATCATTTATCAATTGGATTTAGGAAATTTGTTCCACCTCTGCTCAAAGTGGATTGCAAGTAAAAAGAATGTCATAAAATGTCATGGTGGAGGTCAAGTTGCAGCTGACTTATGGTGACCTTGTAGGGTTTTCAAGGCAAGACATGGTCAGGGGTGATTTGCCATTTGCTGCCTCTGCAATAGCAACCCTGCATTTCCTCTCCCATCTGAATACTGAACAGGGTTGATCCTGCTTAGCTTCTAAGATGCGACAAGAATGGGCTCGCCTAAGCCATCCAGGTCAGGATGCAAAATGTCACACATTAATTTAAAAACAGAAAACATCATTTAAAACAAGCCAAGGTCATAGAAACTGAACAACAACAACGAACCTGAACACCCTAACATATTAGTAAAACTAACCACAGACCAGAAGCAGACTATAAACCAGCTAAAAAGATTAAACCTGTTAGTTAAAAGTCTGGGTAAAAAGAAATGTTTTGGCCTGGCACCTAAAAGACAGTCGAGTAGGTGTGAGCCTCCAGGGGAGGGCTACGAAACACCCTCTGCTCACAACAATGCTCTGAGACAGGGAGCCTCAAGGGGGAGGGTTGTTGGGTTCCCCCAGCCCCTTGTCAGCTCCAGGTTGGGAAGCTCCTAGCGGTCTCCATTTGGGGATGGAGCCTGGGGACAGGAATCAGAGGGGTACAGTGCCATAGAGTCTACCCTCCAAAGCATCCGTTTTCTCCAGGGGGACTCATCTCTGTAATGTGGACTCGGAGATAAGCTGTATTCCAAGGGATCCCCTGGCATTGCCAGGAGAGCATTATCTGGTGAAAAAGCTGGCAGGAGAACACAAAACTCCCTTCCCCTCCTTTTGTTTTCTGGTGCTCTGTCATCTCCACAAGCCCAGGCTTACCAACTTTGGTGAAGTAGTGGGTATGGGTAGTATTTGTTCTGCTTGGATGTTCAGGAAGCTTTTGAGTCAGGACTGAGATTCACATTATGCTGGAGATTGTTGGGAGTAGAATAGGGTTGCCAAGTCCAATTCAAGAAGTATCTGGGGACTTTGGGGGTGGAGCCAGGAGACTTTGGGGGTGGAGCCAGGAGACTTTGGGGGTGGAGCCAAGATCAAGGCTGGGACAAGCATAATTGAACTCCAAAGGGAGTTCTGGCCATCACATTTAAAGGGACGGCACACCTTTTCAATTCCTTCCTTCCATAGGAAATAATGAAGGATAGGGGCACCTTCTTTTGGGGCTCATAGAAGTGGACCCCCTGGTCCAATCTTTTTGAAACTTGGTGGGTATTTTCGGGATAGGCAATAGATGCTATACTTAAAATTTGGTGCCTCTACCCCAAAAAACTGCCCCCCCAGAGCCCCAGATACCCACGGATCAATTCTCCATGATTTTCTATGGGAATAAATCTCCATAGGGAATAACAGAGTTCCCAGCACACATTTCCCTCCCCTCCCCCCGCTTTCTGATGACCCTGAAGCGGGGGGAGGGTCTCTAAACTGGGGGATCCCCTGCCCCCACCTGGGGATTGGCAACCCTAGAGTAGAATTACACCTGATCTCCAGTCAACAGAGATCAGACCCCCTGGAGAAAATGGCTGCTTTGGCATTGCTTTGACATTACTGCTACTATGACATTACTAAGGTTACCAGGTCCAATTCAAGAAATATCTGGGGACTTTGGGGGTGGAGCCAGGAGATACTGGAGGTGGAGCCAGGAGCATCTTTTTGAAACTTGGGGAGTGTTTTGAGGAGAGGCACTGGATGCTATGCTGAAAATTTGGTGCCTCTACATAAAAAAACAGCCCCCCAGAGCCCTAGATGCCCACAGATCAATTTTCCATTATACTCTATGGGAATCGATCTCCATAGGGTTTAATTTAGTGCCCAGCAGACATTTCCCTCCCCTCTCCCCCAGTTTCTGATAACCCTGAAGTGGCGGGAGGGCCTCCAAGCCAGGAGATCCCCTGCCCTCAACTGGGGGTTAACACAACAAAAAATACAAGCTAGTGACCAATTTACTAAGAAGTATATAGAAATCAGTCCAAATGTCCAAAACATGTATATTCAAGTCCCAAAGTAGTGGGGTGACAAGCCAATCGATTAAGTACTTGTTTCTTTCCAGTCTTCATCAGACCTGGGACCACTAACAAAAGAAAATATTATACAAAAATATCAGAAGGACATTCAGACACCACCAACCCTCTTCCAGTGAAAAAATATATCATACTTACATATTGATTCAATTATATAGATTTTTTACACAATTTTCAAAAAAGAGGGATGTGGAACGTCTCCAGCAGCAATTTCACCTCGGCTACAGCTCAGTATGTGGCTTCTTGTCCACCCTAATGGTGCAACTAACAAGTTTAAAAAGGCAAACATCTCATTTACAGCTGCCATTACACAAACCTCTTAAAGGTAAAGTAACATATTTCTAATGCAACATGCTAAAAGACACAAACACCACGAACTATATCACAGCAGATACAACATACAAAGTATTCCATACAAAGAATGTCAAATCCCAAAATTTATACAAAATTATGTTATCACACAGGCAAATTATGCACAGCACTCATAATATTATAAAGAAGACCATTCATAAAAAACATATCAAATCATTGGTCATATTCAGTCCATATGGAGAAATGCAATTCAACTGGTGTATCTAGTATGCCTCTTTTTGCAGCAGGATCTTGTGCATGTCTCCATTTCTATCTGTTTGTTCATATTTGTATAAGGTGAAAAAACAAATATCTTCACAGTCATGATTCTTTTGCATAAAATGGCTGACCATAGGAGCTTCAATCACATGGTTCCTAAGTCTGCTCCTGTGTTCCAGGATACGTACTCTAAGGGCTCGAGTAGTGCTGCCAACACACTGTAGACCACACCCACAGATGATCAAATACAAAACCCAGCAGGTAGCACATGTAGAGTAATGATTTAGAACAAATGGTCCAGTCTTTTCAGCAAAATAATACTCTTTGACATTCATAGATAAATGACAAATTGCACACCTTTTACAAGCAAAGTGCCCTTTAAGAGTATGCTTGACCGATTGGTATTCTCTAGATCTTACCAATTTATCCCTAATGCAATAAGTGCACCGCAATCCTATTTGTGGTGGCATTTCACAACAACGGGGACTAGAATTTAGCAGATTGTCTAGCAGAATTTGTAATGTGGTAAGGAAGCATTGGCACGTTGTAAGTGATATTGGAGGTTGTGAAATGCTACCACAAATAGGATTACGTTGCACTTTTTCCATTAGGATAAATTGGTAAGATCTAGAGAATGCCAAACTGACTCTACAACTGTGAAAATGCAGAGGTAGGGCAGAACGGGGGTGAAAGATCTGTGCCCAAACTAATTCCAATGCTTGTGGATTGACTGCTAAGAAAATCAGAACTCAGGTGTGCAGAAGTCAGGGCAGGACACACCTTATAGGGATGGAAATGTGCTCCCCTTAGCTGAGGGGAAGGTTAAGCTACAATAACGAAACTTTCCCTATCCAATCAGGTACAGATAATATAATGACTGGAATATGACATGGAAGAATGATTAAGGGCAGAAAGTTTAGTGGAAACCAACTTACTATGTTCTGGAAGAAGAATTCACTGTGGGCAGCGTGTTATATGAATAGTCATTCTTTTTGAACGCTACACAGTCCTGGAAAAAATACTCATGAGTGTGACTGAGGTGTTGAATCAGAGCAAACAGATGGAATACATTATTAAGTCACATGTTCCTAGGACTTCTGGTTCTCTTTATTCAAAGGTCTTAGAATAGACTTCAGACAAATTAGTGCCTGAATGCAGAGGAAGTCTTCAGTAGTTTGGGAGATTTGCTGACTCAGTTCATTCTCAAAGACAACCCCACAGGGACTTATTATTCCACCTTTTGGCATTTCCACCAAGCATGGTGATTCCTTCACAACCAATTACATTATTCTCAAATGTCACCATAGGTTTAATGACTCTAGTTAAATGTGGAGTTACTTGTAAACCAGAGTTCAGCAGATGGCAAACACTACTCTCTTAAGTCAATATATACGTTCCACTAAAGAGCTGCATGTGAGCTCGACCGGGACATGTGTATGATTTCCAAATATGAAAGCTAAGAATAGCTTCAAGGCAAAGTATTCATATGGTTCCTATAACCTTCACTGCTTATAGGCTGGCGGACTGGGGGTTTTGGAGGCGGGGGTATAGTATGTTTAAGTGAGAATTTGCCTGTTGGATGGTTGGTAAAATTAATCAGCAATGGGAATGTTCTCATCTGCTAAAGCTACACATACTTCATACTGGCGCAAAGGTGGAATAAACAGTTTGGGTGCTTTCACACAAGAGATTTGGCCGACCTAGCTATGCCTCCCATTCAGATTAAATGTGCACAATCACACAAGCACATCTGCCCTCCGAGTTGCACTCGTTCTCACCCCTTCTCCAAGCTCCTCCTATCAAGCCACCAGGATTTTCCCAGTAGTTTTCCCATGAATGGTATTTAGGTCGCATATTCACTGGCCGCCTGAATGCCCAGGTGTGATTCATAAGCAGAAGAGCAGTGTGATCATGCCACGCTGTTTCTGGCGTGTTCATTCCTCCTCCCCCCAACCCCACTCTGAGGAGCGCTTGTGCGCTTCTCTGCTTGAGTGCACACACCACTGGACTTTTTTTCTCTAAAAAACCCCACAACGCTTTCTGCGGTGAGTCCATGATTGAGACACCCCAGCAGTGTGAATGGCCAACCACAGACTTCTGTCATGATCCTGCCGCTTCAAGGGCAGCTGTCTGATACCCCAGAAACAGACCAAACTCAAGTGGCTTTTTTTTGAACTGAGATAAAATTGTGTCTATTTCCCAGGGTGATAGCACCCTTTGTGTAGACAAGGCCATATACTAGGGTTGCGAATTCTGGGTTGCAAAATTCATGGAGATTTGGACATGGAGCCTAGGGACAGTGAGGAGGGGAACTCAGTGAGGTATAATGTTGTGTAGTCCACCTTCCAAAGCAACCACTTTCTCCAGGGGAAGTGATTTCTGCAGTCTGGAGATGCTGTGATTCTGGGAGATCTCCAGGTCCCACCTGGAGGTTGGCAATTAAAATACCCTCAGGTGAGAACTCAGAATGAATGCTTAGTAACTAGGGTCTGCTCTTCCTTCAGAGCTCAGGAGAGGGAGTTGTTTGCCTCCTACCTGCATGGAGGCTTTGGGCAATGCAATTGTGTTCCTTGCAAGCTTCATGGAAGCTTTTTTTAAAGCCTCCTGAATACCAAGTTACAGATGCAAATACTAATCATGAAGCTATAGCATACTGTGCGTGAAAATACACACATGAAGCTTTGAGCTAGTTCAGTTTTCTTGAACTACTCCCTCCCCACTTCATTCAAGTATCTGATTAGTCAAATATTAAGTAGTTGCCCAGGATCTATAATAATTCTATTTATTAAGTTTACTTATAGATGGCCAGGGAAGAGCCCCATGGCGCAGAGTGGTAAAGCTGCAGCACTGCAGTCGGAGTCTTCTGCTCACAACCTGAGTTCGATCCCAGCGGAAGCTGGTTTCAGGTAGCCAGCTTAGGTTGACCCAGCCTTCCATCCTTCTGAGGTTGCTAAAATGAGTACCCAGCTTGCTAGGGGGGAAGTGTAGATGACTGGGGAAAGCAATGGCAAACCACCCCGTAAAAAGTCTGCCATGAAAACATTGTGAAAGCAACGTCACCCCAGAGTCGGAAACGACTGGTGCTTGCACAGGGGAATACCTTTACCTTTTACCTTTTATAGAAGGCCAACAGGTCCTCAAATTGCTGGCAAATAGATTCAAATATAGAACAATTCTATAAAAGTGTTATTTTAAAAAAATTAAAACTATATATACTAGCTCAAGGTAAAAACAATAAGCCCTGGTTTCTATTTCAATCCAATTTAAAGGCTTTTCAAAGTCTATGCCACAGGTATAGAGAGCTTTAAAAGGTTAGATAGATTCATGAAGGATAGTTCTCTATCCAGAGCTTTTTTTGTAGCAGGAACTCCATTGCATATTAGGCCACTCCCCATGATATAGCCAAGCCTCCAAGAGTTTAGAGGGCTCTTAGCACAGAGCCTATTGCAAGCTTCAAGAGGATTAGTTACATCAGGGTGTGTATGGCCTAATATACGAAGGAGTTCCTGCTACAAAAAAAACGCCCTGGTTCTATCAGTGGCTACTGGCCATGGTGACTAAAAGCAACCTCCACATTCAGAGGAGTCAGCCTCTGAATCCCGGAGCCAGAAGTCAACATGAGGAGAAAGTCTCAGCCTCCAGGCTCTTCTCCTGCTGATATTTCATTTGCTATAAATGTATTTTGATAAGGCTAGTTGCATTTTTGTGTTAGAGTAACTTTATTTGTGTTAGCTTTCAGAAACACAATTGAGACTAATTTATACACAGAAGCATTGCTTTGTATCTCTGCCACCCTTGTCTGTGTTTCACTTTGGTTGCTTAATCCCCAGGTCCCAGCAGGGCATCTCCCAGTTTGGCAGGCTCTTTCCCACCCCCAGCCAGATGGCTGGTGGGGGAAAGCTCCACCCCCACAGCTACCATGTGTCTTTCCACCTCTGAAGGTTTAAGAAGATGCTTGGGATAATTTGCTTTTAGAAAGGTGTTTGTGCCTTTAGATCTCGAGCTAGGCTGCATGGGGGCAAGGTGAGCCTGCAGAACAACGTGACTGTTGTAGGAAAGGGAAGTAGATCTGTTCCTCCAATTGTTTTACAGTCCCTTCAGGAGACATTTTCACAGAAAAATAGTAAATAGTAAAGTAGAACCTCTGGTTTCCCTGTGTTAGTCTGAAGAACTTGGGTTGAGTATACAGCATTTAACAACTCCCATGGTGAGTAAATTATCCCAGTGGGACCACAAAGTATGTGCTTCCAAACTGTGTTTATTTTGGCTGCTTTGTATGTGTGTGTGTGAGTGAGTGAGAGATGGAGTGAAAATGCAGCTAGCTGCTGGGGAGATGAGGATTCAGGGGAACTGCACTGCTGTGTTTTTATTTATTTTAGGGAATAGGAAAGTCTCCCGGCCCAACCCCCAAAGTCCCCAGGTATTTTCTGAGTTAGACTTGACAACCCTAGGGCAGAGGCCAGAATGACCCTTCCATAAATTCTGTGCTGCCTAATCTCTACTGAGGCTGGTTCCCACAGGAAGGCAGCATACGTTGATCTCAAAATTTGGGCAGGTTGATATTGGTCAAAGCAGTCTTCCTGTATCCCAGTCCTTTAAAGTTGTAAATATCAAAACCAGCATCTTGCATGGAGCTCAGAAAACACAGCAGGAATTGTGCTGACGTTACATAATTGTTTCTGTGCATACCAGTAAGGACCCTTGCAACTGCATTTTGCGCTAACTGAAGTTTATGAACCATCTTCAAGGGTAGCCCCACATATAGCATGTTATGGTAATCTAGTGCGGATGTTTTAAAAAGGCTTGTCTGATTGTGCCAGACTTGTTCCCTCCAGGAGATGGCTGCAGCTGACAAACTACTAAAAAGGCTTTCTGAGCAACTTTAGACAACAGTTTTTTTTAAAACCAATGTGGTACTCAGGAGGACACATTTTTAAAATAAAGGGATTAAAACTGCCATATAATGGAACAGTTCAGGGTAGGGCATTTTATAAGGAAATAGGATTATAGTGCACCACAATATTTATTGTTGGTATCATCTTGCTTAGGGTTGCCAATCTCCAGGAGGTGGAGATCTTTTGGGATCGCAACTGATCTCAAGGGGATAGAGATCAGTTTTCCTAGAGAAAATGGCTCCTTTGGAAGGTGGACTCAGAGGCATTAAACGCCACTGAAGTCCCTCTCTGCTCCAAATTCCACCCTTCCCAAAGTCTTCTACTTTTGTAATCAATCAACTCTACCCATGGTTTACAGTAGATCTTGCATTAGACAGTTTGTTGTTTGCATCTAACAGGGCAACCAATGCTTTCTGCACTGTGGCCTGAATCAAGATTGTTAAGACAGGGCTTTTTTTTTTTTTTCTGGGGGGAACGTGCCGGAACCGGGTTCCAGAACCTCTTTGTGGAAACAAAATTCTCAAAAAAAGTCTAAAAGTTCATGAGAGGTACTGGGGGAGAATGACAGTCTTTAATCCAACAAAGTATGTTAAAAGCCCTGGTTAAGACTAGATAGTCTTATCTAAGAATAGCTGAAATTGTTTCGCCACTACTCTCCACAAAATCTTCCTCAAAATGGAGAGTTGGATACCAGTATGTAGTTACTTACAGGCCTTTTTTTGTAGCAGGAACTCCTTTGCATATAAGGCCACACATTCCTGATGTAAGCAATCCTCCTGGAGCTTACAGTAGGTCTTGTAAGAGGAGCCCTGTAAGCTCTTGGAGGATTGGCTACATCAGGGGTGTGTGGCCTAATATGCAAAGAAGTTCCTGCTACAAAAAAGCCCTGGATTTGTACCATCTAAAGATGACTTGTTTAAAAGGGATCTATTAACTTTTAAGAACCTGAGGTAGCAACCTCTTCGTCCATAGAGCACCATCCACTGTGTCAAATCCAAGATGTTGGACAATTTGATAAGGTTAAGAAGGCTAATCTTGACGGGTCTCAGAAACTAAGAAGAGCTGGTTCTGGTTAGTATTTGAATGAGGGACCACTATGGAAGTTCAGGGGTGGAAGCAGGCAATAGCAAACCACCTCAAAACATCTCTTAAGTTGAAAACCTTACAGGGTCACCATAAGTCAGCTGCAACTTAACAGCACTTTCCATCATGACCACTTGTTTTCTCTTTAAATCCTAATAAATTCATAAAGTCTGTGATACTGTGTTTTGGTATATTGTATTAGCATATGATTTGTTCTAATTGTCAGGAAATCCATTAGTGATGCATCAGAAAATGACTAAACAGAAAGCAAGCAAGCTATAAGGTAGCGGACAGTTGATCTGAAAAGGCCAGTAAATTCAGCAATTGCTATCTACCATGATAAGATGTGGTAGGTCAAGCCAATGGGTAGATCTAACAGGGCAATCAATGCTTTCTGTACAATTCTGTACTATTGGACTCTTCCAATAGGATGGGGGGGAGGTGATGTATTGAACTACTATTTTTTGCATGTTGTTATGGGAGCAGGAAATGGATGTCTGCACTGATATTTGAAAGCAGGCATTTTCTTAAGTATGGGGTCTCAGAAGGGAATGGGTTTCAACTCTAGAGAACCTGGCTTGGTGACTTCACCACAGTTCAAGGAAGTGTGGGGCCTCTGAAGGAAATGTGTTTCAACCCTGGTGAACCCAACTTTAAGACTTTCACCTTCCAGCTATTTAGCCTCATCTGTGTTAAACGGGAGATCCTTATCACTTGCATGGCAGGACGTGTGGTTTTCCTCCAAGAGGAGTAAACAGTCATTGAGAGGGTGATGTAAGAAATAATATCAGTCCTGTTTACATATTAGAAATACATACAAATGTAACCTTGTTTCGTCCTGAAGGCTCTGCGGTTTGAGGGAAGCCTTGTTTACTTCTCAGAAAGAAACTTTTTAACAAGGAAAAAAGGGGAAAAGAAAAGGTCCAGTAAAGAGTGAACTGAACCTACCCGCTGAGGAAAAGGTCCCATGTAAAAAATTCACACTTGAGTAGACAAGCATTTCCCTGGTGGTGTGTACTACCTCATGTTTGAGGAACCACCCACAGCATCTCAAGTGTTTTGTGATTTGTCCCCCCTTTTCTCCCCCCTTCCAAGGTATCCAGATTGATGTGTGTAGAAGACTCTAGCTGGCAGAGCTTAAATTGTACATATTCAACAAACAGCCTATTTTGGAATTGAAATGCAAAGGTATTTTTAGAACTTTCACTTCGGTTTCTTGCTAAAATCAGCAATAGTGGCACATACTAATTTTCCTGGTCAAGGCAGAAATTTAAAACATTGGGTTTTTGTGCCCGTATACTATTTTCAGCTACAGGTAGCCAGTGTTTACATTTTAGCGCAGTTGCTATATTAAAAAAAAGAGCAACTATATTTTAAAAAGTTGTATGAATTAATTCTTTAAAAAAATAAGGAGCAATATCACCATGAGTCTTATTCTCCCTGTTGGTTTTTTTGGTGGCTACGAGAGGAAATGATTACCAGGATATTTATTGCTACCTAAATAGTCCCATTCTTAATGTTAATGTGAGTAGTTTGTGAAGAACTATTTAAATATGGGTTTTTTCATCCTCGCATGGGGTGGGTGAATGTGTCAAGGTTTTCAAAAGGTAATTTCTGTGAAAGTCAGAAGATATTGGCTGGAATGTAGCAGAAAATGAGAACCTTCTAGAAGACTTCTAAACTTCTTTGACTGCTCCACTGCCCATAGATGTTTTGCACTTTACATTTATTGCAGAAGGCCATGTGCGTACCCTTAAAGCAGGAGGATATCCTTCAGGAAATCTGTGGCATAAACCAAAAGCAGGATGTCTTTTTGGTTTGGCTCTTTTTGCCCTTCCTCTCTCTTTGTGGCTGCCAGAAGGAGGAGGAAAAAAGTCAGTGTAGAGCCTTCCTCCAAACCACAGCAGGTGACTGGAAATGTTTCCCTGACTGCCTATTCCAAGAGCTGGAGAATCAATTTGGAATTGATTTTCTTGGATTATTGATTGTGCGGTAGCTTTTAATACTCCCATTCCTATTAGTCAGGAGAGGTTTGGAAATATATTTCCATTCTCCCCTTATTTTAAAAGAAATCCAAGACCAGGAACCGTTTCAAAATCTGAAATCTGGTTGCAATTTTTGTATATTGAAGGATTGAATGTCTACCATGGGAATGAACTTGCAGGGTTTGTGCTACAATGGTGCGTGGAGTATTGTGGACAAAAATAATTCACTTGACCTACTTAAGTTATATATATATATATATATATATATATATATATATATATATATATATATATTTCTTTTACTTCATTTATACCACACCTTTCCGAACAATGGGAACCCAACAAAGCTTACAATATTATCCACTGTTTCCATTTTATTTGCTTTTCCATTGTATCCTCACAACAACCCAATGAGGTAAGTTAGGCTGAGAGTGTGTGACCAGCTCAAGGTCATTGAATAGAGTTACCAGCCCCCAGGTGGGAGTGGGGGGATCCCCCAATTTCAAGAGTTCCTGACTGCCACCGGCCACTTGGCCAGCAGGGAAAGACCCATCCCCAACAGCTAGGAGCCTGTGGGATGTCCCTGATGTGATGACATCACACAGAAGTGACATGCCAGGGATGTCGCATGGTAATGCTCTGGTATTTTGAGCAACCAAAGTGTCACCGTGCGACATCCCCTGTGTGATTATGTCACTTCCATGTGAAGTCATCACATTGGAGACATCTGAGCAGAAATCTTGTCCCACCCTGCACATTCCCAGAAAGTTCCCTTTCCTCCGACGAGCACTAGGTAAGGACAGGCAATCCTCTCACCCAGTGAACTTTCTAACCTGATTCTCCTAGATCCTAGTCCACCACTCTTAACTACTACATTGTATGATGGCTCTCTGTAAGAGAACTGCACAGTGACAACCATGTTATTCAGTTGTAGCAAAATAAAAGTCCAACAGCACTTTATAGACTTAACGTATTTAAATAAACATGTATTATGTTTATGAGATTTTAAATTCGTTGTGTTTAATTTGATATGTTTTATTTATTGTTATTGCAATGTTTTAATGTTGTAAGCCGCCCTGAGCCCGCTTTGCGGGATAGGGTTGGGTATAAATCGCAAATTAAATAGGAGCTTTCATGAGACAGAACTCCCTTGTTCAGATATGTGGATGGGGAAATATTTTCAGAATACTTAGAAAGAAAATTACAGAAGGGAGGGTGAGGGAGCTGAGGCAGAGAGAATGAATAAATTCTGTGTGACAATAGAGATAAAGACTCTGTAAGAGGCTCTTAGTTATAAAATCAATATAATCTTTAGAGGTAGAAAATTTTTTGAGAAAAGGACCTATCCATAGAAAGACTACTTCACTCAGAGTTCCTGGTGGATTTACACCGGTCACAAAGCCATTGAAGAAGGATTTCCAGTGCATCTCTTCATGATAGAAGGCATTGGAGGAGTGCTGGTATTGTAGAAAGGTCATCTGCTTTCCAAATCCGACCATTTAGTTCACTCTCCAGTGGGATGCAGGGTTGCCAGCTGCAGACTGGTGAATTCCTGGAGATTTGGGGAGGGCAAGTTATAATGCCATGGAGGCCACCCTCCAAAGCAGCCATTTTCTCCAGGGGAACTGACCTTGGTTGTCTGGAGATCAGTTGTAGTTCCAAGCCCTACCTGGAGGTTGTCAACACTAAGGAATGAGCCAAATATTCTCTAACAAAAAAGAAAGGTTGGGTTGGGGTGAATCCTGAAAAGTTTCATCAAAGATACTAAGGGCTCTACCCGGTCTTGGACTGTGTTGGTGTTCCTCACAACAACCCTGGTTGATTGCTGCTTTGCCACTGCTTGGTTGAAAAGCAAGGCCTTCCTCTGATGTACTTTTGTTTGCCCTCTGTGAGGTCATCACATAGCCAGATCTGATTGGCAGTTTCATTGCATCACTGTTGTTAGGTTGAAGGGACTGTGATGGGTTCACAATGCACCAGTGCAAACTCTGCTTTAATTCCAGGCAAGGGGAAGGAAGCTTGGCTTTCTGGTAACCTTTTCTTGCAAAAAAAGTTTCCTCAAGGGAAAGGTGCATTTTTTTGAGTGGTGGGAGAGAGAAAGGTACAAGCACAGGAGAGAGCAGGAACGCACAGGAATGCAGTTCTGGATGGCTTGGCATCAGGGAGTGTGGCCTAATATGCAAATTAGTTCCTGATTTTTTTCTCTTACAAAAAAGCCCTGTGTGAAACAATGGTGGCATCAGGGGGAGTGGCCTAATATGGAAATCTGTTCCCGTAGGCTTTTTCCTACACAAAAACCCTGAAAAAGGGTGCCATGGATCAGCCATTTCCTTCTCACGCTGGTAAAGCATTTTAGGAGGAGGAGTCTGACGCACACAGTTCCGTCTCACATCCTCTACTACGTTATTCTTTTATAACTGCAGATGCTAGGGACCGAGCATCACTGAGCTGCGGTCCCTCCCTAACTTGCCAACTTTATTCTAGAACAACTGTGAGCGTCTTTTATTTATTAAATAAAACTTGTCTGTGCCTAGCAGTGCCATAGATGTGCCATGCTGATATTTTCCAGCGTGATGTGCATTCAGAACTGCACTCACATTCTGCCATCAGCACCTTTTGGAAGTGTGACTAGAACTGAATCGGGGCAATTTTGCTGTGCCCCACCTCCTCATCCTCCTTCTTCACAATCAAATTAGACTGTCATTATTGGCTGAGCTCCTCTTATTGTGTTGGTAACCAGAGTCCAGCAGCAGACTGCAAGAAAATGGGTTCATTTACTAGAAGAGAATGCTCTCCGGTGACATTTCCTTCATTTTTTACTTTTGTTTTGAACAGCAACTGATTCCATTTGGAACCGTAGTGACACTTGACAACACTGAAATGGAATAATACATTTTAAAAATGTAAAATTCAAACTAGGCAGAGGAGCAGCCTAAAAGAATCCCAGCAAAAGTGCAACCAAAGTTTTAAAGAGGCTGCCAAAGATTAAATCAGATCGGTTTGCCAGCATGTTTTATTTATAGATTGAAAGAAATAGTGTCCACAGGTTCACATAATGTTTCGTGTATGAGCCTGGGAACTAAAATTACATAGCTCAAACTATGGCTCATGTCTGTTTATAATAATGAAGGCTGTTTAGAGTCAGCTTTGTGGGCACGAGAAGCCAAGGTGGTGTTTATTTTATTCCTTGAGCTTAATGTCCCAGCATCTCTGTCCTGCAGTGCAAACATTGTTGAAGCATTTGAATATTCAGTTCCTCTTGGGAGAGAGATTTTATAGCTTGGGCTTGATTACTTACTTTGCCACAAGATGCTTCTATTTCATTCTAGCTGCTGTTTCCACTTTCTTTTTAAGCAGATGTATCCCACCTGATTGAAAGTTTGCATTTCTTGCCCACTGGATTAAACCAGTGGCAGAAGGTACATTGCATTCAAATTCCATCTCAGCCATGAATTCAGATTTATGAAGATCTTCTCCATCTCTAAGTTTTTCATATTGCAAAAGAGATGGGGGTGAAATTTAGCATTTAATTAAAGACCTTTTTAAAATTCATCTGTGGATTAAATGAATTGTACAAGAATTTAGGAACATTATGTAGTAGTTTAACTGCAGCAGGTAAAAGTTGGCCTTCCTCTATTTTTAGTTTTCTGCAGGGATTGATATCATAGGTGTCACTGCTGTTTTCATAACTTTAAAGCAATATAGATTTGCCAGCCTCCGGGGGGGGGGGGGGGGTCTGGATTCTCCCCGAATTCTCAAGACTACAATGATCAGTTCCCTTGGAGGAAATGGCAGCTTCTAAGGGCACACTCTATGGCAGAGGTGTCAAACTCATGTGTTACAAGGGACAAATGTCAGTTTGTCAGGCCCGACCGTGTGTGTAATAAAATGTAATGCCAGGTACCAGACATGTGAACTTTATAAAGGACACAGGCAAACCCAACTGACAATATCATTTTTTACTCAATATACAAATATGCTTAAATCATGAACATGTTTACAGCATTTCATTTATTTAACAGTCTTTGATAACTTATACCTCTGGCTCTGAATTATTGCATCAAAATCTGGAGACAACATCTGTGTTAAAGCAGTCTTGAGTATACTATTAAGAGTAGCTTTACGCTGAGGACTTTTGATTTGTTGACATCTATTACAGAAAAGAGTTGTTCACAGACTTACTTTGTACCAAACATAGAATTTTAGAAGCAAAAGCCTTAAACTGTGGGTAATGTCGTAAAATTTGCTAATACCAACTTCAGTACAGCATCACACTGCTCTCCCACCTCCCAAGGATCTTCTTCCCTATCTGAAAATACACATTTTTCTCTGCAACACAGGAAACATTTCTGTGTATAAACCAGGGCTTCTTCCCAATTAGAGACGTCCACCTCGAAACATGCACATATAATATAAACCCTCCAAGGAACTGAGCCACAACTCCCAACACTTGCTCAATCTGCCACAAAAATCTTGAACCTTCCACAGACTCACCAGCCACCTGCCAATGACCAGAACTCCTAAGTCAGCCCTTTTCTCCCACTGCCTCAGTGTGATTTCTCAACACCAATCCATGGTCTCCTAATCTCAAGTCTGCTACCACTGACAACTTTCCTTGCACTTCAGTCCCACTTAGAGACCTGGCCTTCCACAAAAACTCTGGTGATGAGGCTTAGAGTTGCCAAGTCCTCTTTATCCCCTGGCGGGGGATATTTGCTTGTGCAATGCGTACGTGCAACAAAATGATATCACCTGGAAGTGACATCATCAAAATGGCAGTGCCCATGCGGGGCTGCTCTAGGTGTTCCTAGGAAAACTCTGTGGTTTTCCCGGATGCTCTAGCCATATGGGAGGTTATCTCTCAAATGGCTAGAGCATCCAGGAAATCCATAGAGTTTTTCCAGAAATGCCTAGAGCAGCCCCATATGGGGCACTGCCATTTTGATGACATCACTTCTGGGTGACACCATTGTGCCAGCAACACAGGAGGAGGTTCCCCCCGCTGGTGCAATGTGAGCTGGCGGGTTGAGATTGAACCTCCCGGGTGTGAGATTCCCCGCCCGGACCAGGGGCTTGGCAGCCCTAATGTGGCTTGAGAATGGGGGACTAAGAATTGGAGACCCAGGTTCATAAGCCCCACTCTGCTGTGGAAGTTGTGTAAGCCCTGGACCTCCTTTCCACTATTTATGGACTGAGTTTACCCTCAGAAATACAGGACTCTTATTGTTATGGACTTACAGTATGGACTCATATTGTGTAAGCACAAGCAAGCCTGCTTCAATGGACATTTAACTAACCATATAAGGTATTTTGGACTAAAAGCTATCCCAATATGGACATTTTTACAGGGTGTGATCCCAAGCTGAAAGCCTTCCAGCCAGGCCACAAGGACTCTGTGCCTGAATTTAACCAGTTGTGCTTCCTGAACCTGAAAGGACTCTAGATCATGCTTCTCTCCAGAGCTGCTCAGCCCTGCAGATCCTAATACAACAATAGGCTTCGCTGGATGCCATGAAAGCAAGACAGGAGCCCCACTTATTCCGGACATGCCATGGAGATGCAAATAAGGAAGCCAATATTTAACAATAGGCTTGCTAATTATGTCTTCACACCTGGACAAAGAACTGCTCCTGCCAGACAGCCAAGGCAGTTGCTTGCACAATACAGCTCCAGCCAGAAGGGTTGTGTTGCAGAGATGAGTTCCAGCCATGGAGATCATCTCTATTGTGTTAGTTTTGAAGAAGAAGAAGACATTGGATTTATATTCTACCCTCCACTCAAGAGTCTCAAAGTGGCTCACAATCTCCTTTATCTTCCTCCCCCACAACAGACACCCTGTGAGGTGGGGCTGAGAGGACTCTCAGAGCAGCTGCCCTTTCAAGGACAACCTCTGCCAGAGCTATGGCTGACCCAAGGCCATGCCAGCAGGTGCAAGTGGAGGAGTGGGTAATCAAACCTGGTTCTCCCAGATAAGAGTTCGCACACTTAACCACTACACCAAACTGGCTCTCTTTGGTGTCACAATAGGTAACAATTTGGCCCCATATTATCCCATCATGTTTCTTTGTTTAAGTAGAGTTTACAATAGATAAACCTATCAATTCCCATAATCCCTTTTCCAAACCTCCTAGGAGCCTCCCCCTCAGTGATGTCAGGGGTCACATGCAGCTATGTCACAAGTCATCTGACAGCTATGTCATGGGTCACCTGATACCATTGCCTGGGGATATGAATTTGGTAATATAAGGCCATGTGTTTGACCATTCAGGTGTGTCTCTTGCAGTATACCTAGCTGTTTAGAGCCACCTCCCAAAGCTGATCAGTTTGGGGTCCATTACAGTGAGATACACTGGTTGCGGCTTGCTCCCGTTTTCCCTATTTCATCATCGCTATTGGAGTCGTCCTTCTGAAGACTAGAATAGGTACAGTATCACCATTGTCTGTGTTTTCCCTCTGTGTTTCTCTATCAAACCATCTCTATTTTCTTAGGAACTGTATGATTGATGAGCGATTTTATTTTCTTGTATGTTTGACTAATTTGCTAATGAAACCAATTATAGTTTACCAAAGTTCTCATTATTCAAAAGGGGAAATTCTTGGGAGACTGCCTTCTGTATAAACAGGTTTAGACCCCGCTTAAGTTAGCCATCTTTTGCCCACCTAACTAATTCCCCAACCTCATTTGAGGGCAATTTGGCTTACAGTTGCTAGGTGATTTTGGGCCATTCACTCTCTCATCCAAGATGGGGATAACAATACTTGTAGGCTACAAGTTGTAGCTTTTCTCAGAGTCAATCTCTATTGATTGAATTAAAGGCTTCAACCAAATCCATGAATGCCATGTACATGGCTTTTGTTGGCTGTTCATAGCAGTATAGGAACTTATTTGTGTATTAGGCCCCACCCCCTGACATTAAACCAGCCAAAACTGTGTTCCTTTGTGTTCCTGCTCAATAAATGCCCTGATTTTAGCTTATCTTTTCAGATCCCAAAAAATTAGTTTATATGATCTCCGATACCCCAGCATCTATATTTCTCCTCTTTTTCCATGACTTTCCAAGCACAGTTCCTACCATGCATTTCAACCCATCCCTTCTATGCCCTCCCTCCGAACCCTTCTCCCCAGAGACCCTCTGGCATTCCCATTCCTCCAGCTCTCCTAATGCACAGCTCTCCTAATGCCCGTTTCCATCAGCAGCTTCCCCAGAGCAGCAACTTTAAAGCCACACCATGGGCTCCAGTCCATTGGCTTTGCTCAAATGCACCTAGTTGGAGGTATAGAGAAGACGCTGCTGCATTTGCTGATTTGTATAATATCCACTCAAAGCTGTTCTTTTTACATAAGAGATGAGATGATTCCCCTTTTCCCATGATTGTCAAGTCTGTCTGTAAACTGTGGCTCAGTCAGAGAGCATTCTGGGTAGAACCAAAGTATAACCAAATGCTGCTAGCTCAATGATCCTATGAAAAAGCTGGACAAAGAATAGAAATCCTGAGATATGTACTGTAAAGAAGAACTATTGCCTAGCATGAAGCTAAGGGGAGAGGTACTATGGTTTGTTTTCCCAGAGCCCCTTTCTTGACCTGGATATTAAAAACATTTGTTCTCGGTATTTTGGGCAGGAGCAGAGTGGCCTCTTAATCTCATTTTATGAGTTCCTGAATTGTAGTCTCACAGTTCATTCTATAAATGTCCTCCTAGACTCAAAGGATTCTTTGTTGTTGTTGTTTTTAATTGTTTGTCAGGCTATGGTGTTCATTCCATTCTGTTTTATGTGTCCAGTTTATAGATGAATTAAGGTTATTTTCTGTATTGGAATCTTGGGCTGCTGTCATCTTTAAGCAACAAAGATGTCTTGAATGACAATGTGCCCACCACCCGCAGGGCCACAGGCAAGCCTGCTTATTGCTGCAGGTTTCACTATATTTTACAGACAAGAAGAATAAGAATAGGAGTTGGTTTTTATACTCTGCCTTTCACTACCCAAAGGAGTCTCAAAGCAGCATACCATCACCTTCCTTTCCTCTCCCCACAGCAGACACCCTGTGAGGTAGGTGGGGCTGAGAGAGCTCTGAGACTCAAGGGGTGAGGTCAGACATTCATAAAATCCTGCTACGGGCATGAGTGGAGTCCGGAAGCATGTCGGATTTTAAGTGGTTGTCCAAACGTCAGCATCTGCGAATGGTGGTTAGCTCGTTCGAGTTCTGCGTTGAGACGACTGGGGCTCATACTAATTTGATACTGCTTTAAATCTGGAACAAAATTCTTATGACGGTTCCTGAGCGGAATTTCTCTGTTTGAATGCTCCATTGTTGGCGACTCATTGGAAACGCACCACCACTTCCCTCCCAAAGCCCCCTGCAAGTGATATCACTGTGCCAGTGAATGAGCGAGCGAATGTTGGCTCGAAAAATCATTTACCTGCCCCTATGTCCGGAAACAAAACTCACTTTTGAAAGTAGATGTGAACTAGATGTGAACTGATTTGAATTCCTGGGTTTTTTTCTGCACGCGTAGTGCTCGTGCTGGAAAAGACTAGCAAAACTGTTAGTGATCCCACCCATTTAAAAGCGACGCACTGCAGATAGCAGGCATCACTGCGCCTGCGCTAATGCAGATTGACGTCTCATGAAACGAGGTCCGGTAGAGCACTCTGATCAACCAGCAACGGGACCCACATGGGATAGAACAGGAGCCTGGCTGTTGTCTGATCGGAAAATTGGTTGTGCGGATTATAATAGAGGCGCGTTGCAGATGGATTTAATGGTGCATGTGACCGCACCCAAGGTCACCCAGCTGGCCACATGTGGAGGAGGAATCAAACTCGGTTCTCCAGATTAAGAGTCTGCCACTCTTCACCACTACACCACACTGGCTCTCAATTATAAGATTATCTCTTCAAGGGATCACAAATAATAAAGGCCATAATTTGAACTCTATCATAAATCTTAGAAATAATGATTTTTTAAAAGCAAAGATTGGATCCAGAATGTTTTGCATGACTACGATTCCTCCACATACCCTTGTTCATTTGTGTGTGTGTGTGTGTGAAGTGTTCTCAAGTCATGAATTGTGGTGACCCTGTGAATTAATGTCCTTCCAAATGTCCTATTGTTGACAGCTGTGCTCAGGCCATGCAAACTGAGGGTCATGGTTTCCTTGATTGAGTCAATCCATTTTGTGTTGGGTCCTCCTCTTTTCTTGTTCCTTTTAACTTATCCAAACATATCCAAATACATCCATGTGCACTCCCTGTCCTAGGGCCAAACTAGATGTTACAGCATCTCTGGGTCTGACCTGAGAACACCATTTTAAAGGTGAACTTGAGCCATTTTGAATCCCAAGCAGCTGTTTGGGCACTTGAAAAGGCATGGGGGAGAGGGGGACAAGATTCCGGTCCTGCTGCACCAGTCAGGATCAAGTCCTCACAGCATTTGTAAATGGCCCACATTCACCTCTAAAACAGTGTCACTGTCCACAGGTCCAACTTAGTTTGGCCCTCATATTCTCTCTCTCTCTGCTTTTGGCTCTGCAGCAATTTGTTCCAACTTTTGGGCAGCTTTGTTTATTCTGTGAGTCTGTGGTTCCTGAAGCAGGCACCAAGTCAGCTACTCTGATGGCAGATTAGAAGAACAGCTGACTCCATTGAGCTTTGCCTCATTGATTTTGCAATCTATGGCAATCTATTGCATTTTCTGATGGGACGTCGACTCCAGTAAGCATGTAGCCTTCAGGATCTTACACGCAACAGCAACAAATGGTGCCTACTCTCAGCTATAGAAAGTAGCAGCCATCACTGAAGGATTTGAAATGCAAAATCTATATGCAAATGTAGTTTAGGAAGCTCTTCCCAAGATAGTCCAACACTAAGACCATTCAGAAATATATTTCCACTGCTCTTGCTTCTCCTCTTTTCAGAGTTCTTCGTGTTTTGATTTGATAGCTGGTCATAACCAGCAGGATATTTTTATTTTTAAATTTCCCAGCAGGTGGGATTCAAGGGTGTTTTAATTTTTATTTTTTGTGCTATTTTTTTTTCAGTTGACTGAAGCCAGAAGTATATTTGAGCAGGAAAATATGACTTGTCTATTGGAAATTGTGGTCAAGGCTGAAACTTTGAGCATATTTACCTGAAAGTAAATCTTACTGAAATCACTGTGGTTTATGTCTGAATAATCAGGTTTAGGATTGAGGTGTACAGCTAAGACTCAACATCTGTATTTGCAAAATGCTTATTGGAAAGCAAGACTGGAAAGTATGCAATGCACTCCATCTTAATTTTTGTAGCCATTTGCTTTCAGTTTTCTGATCTAAAAAACAGCTTCTTTAACATGAACAGTGGTTTACTTTTCATTAACTACATAGAAAAGGCAGATTTCTGATTGAGTGGTGTGTTCCGCTGGTGCAGTGGTTAGTATCCCAGAAAATTATCATTTCTGCCCTTGTGGAAATTCCAAGTTGGAAGGTGCTTTTCACTGCCTAATAGCAGTATTGTTTTTAATAGAGCAGATGACTGTAATTGCAAGAAGCCTTAGTAATGCATCTTCTCCTTGACTTGAATCACTTACTGTTAAATAGCCCATATAAATATCAAGCACCATCTGGACCATGGGTGGCCAAATTGTGACTAGGGAGCCACATGTGGCTCTTTCACACATACGGTGTGGCTTTTGAAGCCCCCATCACCCCGTTGGCTGTCTTGGAGAAGGCATTTCTCTCTAAATCACTTTGCCATGCCAAGCCAGCCAGGAGCTTGGAGAAGGCATTTCTCCCTCCCTCCTCCAATCTATTTGCTGCCTGCCTTCCTTCCTTCCTTGCAGCTCTTGAACATCTGACATTTATTCTATGTGGCTCTTAAGTTTGGCCATCCCTGACCTAGACTTAGTAGATTGCCTGCTACTCTAGCCGTTTTCCTCACTCAGTGGACACTTAGGAATAAAACCATGTATGTGTAGGAATGATTTCATAAAACATCATGACATCACTTCCAGGTGAGTTCCCAGCAAAAGACCCACAGAGATTATGAGGGTTCCTAGAGCAGCATGGCATTATAGCTGGGTATCTGGAAGTGACATCGTTTACCCCAGTCTCTACCCACCAAGAGCCCTATGGTGCAGAGTGTCAAAGCTGCAGTACTGCAGTCCTAAGCTCTGCTCATGAGCTGAGTTCGATCCTCAGTGGAAGCTGAATTTTCAGTTAGCCAGCTTGAGGTTGACTCAGCCTTCTATCCTTCCGAGGTTGGAAAAATGAGTACCCAGCTTGTTGGGGGGAAGTGTAGATGACTGAGGAAGGCAATGGCAAACCACCCCGTAAAAAGTCTGCCATGAAAACATTGCGAAAGCAACGTCACCCCAGAGTCTGAAACGACTGGTGCTTGCACAGGGGACCTCTCCTTTCCTACCCACTAAATGTTCATGCCCCCAAGGTACTCCTGGCTGGCAACCCTAAGTGTACCAGCAGAGTTGGTCAACGGGGTTGGGGATTTCCACCACATCCAAACACACCCAGCACAATCCTAAGCAGAATCATATACCTTCCCACTGACCTCAATAGACTTGAAAGGGCACAACTTTGCTTAGCATGGGATTGCCAGGTTTTGACAACTTACTCTAGTCGTGGAGAAATTACTTTTGATCAATCAGCTTGCTTAAAGGCAAAAGGAGTGTGTTTCATCCCTATGTCTATGGGTCATTGACCCACAACCCTAGCTTGCTGAATCAAATGAAAGTTGTTTCTAGGTATAGGCATTCCATGTATTTGTTTACATATTTTAAAAGGTCATCTGAGGTAGCGGTTTTCACTGCATCTTGGGTTCATATTCAGTGAGTCTTCATATTGCATGGGATCTTTTGTTTATCCTCAACCCACTGCTTATCAGATTCATTTGAAAACCCCAAGTTATAGGGTTTTGTAATTGTCCTATCTGCTGCTGCTGCTTCCTTGCTTGATTGTGCCTGGTTCTCTGGGCATTCTTCACATACATATATCAGTGTCAGGTACTCCAGGCATCCAGTGGTTTCTACTAGCACATGGTCCTGGGCAAAACATCTAGGCATTGTTAACTTCAGCAGCTGCATCTGGTGAGTGAAATCTCCAATGGCTTAAATGTCCTTCTTTGCTTGAATATCTTCCTGGCCATGAAGTGCCATTTCATACACCTCCCAAGAGCCTCAGCGGAAATCTATTCCAACTGAGAAGACAAAGCAGGAGTCAAGTGCATCTTTAAGACCAACAAAGTTTTATTCAGAATGTAAGCTTTTGTGTGCTACAAGCACACTTCATCAGACAGTAGGATGATCAAAAACAGTTTCTTCTATTCACATGCCATTGTAAGCTCTCAGTGCGCACCCAGCAATGCCAAAAATAGTGCCTGTCACGACTCAGCATTTCTTCCTGGTTCTCTCCCATGTCTGCTGGCATCAACTGCTTATTGATTGGCATTTCCTTCATCCCCCTTCATCAATACTTCCATTTTTTATTTCTGATTATAAATAAATTTATCCTTGTTATATTTTTTAAAAAACCTTCCATTTTTTTCTTCACCTTGAGCAGCAGAATTACACTTCTGCAATCTGTTGTTTTCTGTTATACCTAATTTGTTCCACTGAAAGACAAGTGCAGATCATTGAGTAGTAAATATGAACTAAACAAGGAATGACATTTCAAGACTCCTGTTACATGAATGCAGCCATCTGGTATTGTTTTGGTTGTAACTGCTGATTACTACAAGGACCCAATTAGGGAAACAGTGAAAGCTAAAAATGGCTCCATTTGGATACCAAAGAATGAAATAATTATATAACATGTTTTGTGTATTACACAGAAATCAGCATGTGTTGGGAGATTAGTTGCAATGCCAAGGTCCAACAGCTGGAACAAACTAGAGTGAAATTCTTATTTCAGCTTTTGAAAAATATGTCTTCCTTTGGTGTTGGATTGCAGCTTGTTGTTTGTGCCCTGAAATCGACCAACAACAACCCCCCACCCATCCTAGTTTGGCATGCTCATTTAATGTTTCCATTGTTCACAGGGTGTGTTCTATGGTCTAAGAACTGGAAATGTGGTTAATAACACAGAATCCTTGGAGGATGAAAACATGAGTCCTGTACATCTAGATGGTATAGAGGAGGAAAATGTAGCTTGAAAGAAGCAACGGCAAAGCTAGGATTTCTACCATATTCCTGTTAACCAGTCCAGAGGGTTGATCCACTAATTAAAGTGAGCATTACTGCTGTTGACTAAAAGAATATTCCTGTGCTTAATACTAAAAATATGCTTAAGACCCTAACAGTCAGTATAGTACAATGGGTCATTTGTTTGTTTATGAACGTAAGAACATAAGAAGAGCCCTGCTGGATTAGACCAGTGGTCCCTCTAGTCCAGCATTGTGTCTCACACAATGACCAACTAGTAGGGCTGCCAAGCCCCTAAGCCGGGCAGGGGTTCTTCCGCCCTGGAAGTTCCCAACCTGCCAGCCCACATTGGGCTGGTGGGAGGAACCTCCCCCAATGTCACTGTTGTGATGATGTCATCCACAAATGACATCATCATGCCGGTGATGTAGCGTACCGGTCGCTCTAGGCATTTCCGGGAAAACTCTATGGTTTCCCCAGATGCTCTAGCAATTTGGGAGGGAAAACTCTATGGTACAATAGGTCGTGGGGGACTTGGCAACCCTACCAACCAGTTCCTCTGGAGGTCCAACAACAGGGCACAGCTTTCCTTGATGTTGCCTCCTGGCACTGGGATTCAGAGGCTGACTGCCTCTGAATGTGAAGGTTCCCTTCAGTCGCCATGGCTAGTAGCCACTGATAGACCTTTTCTCCATGAATCTGTCTAATCCCCTATCAAAGCCATCTGTGCTTGTGGCCATCATTGTATTCTCTGGCAGTAAATTTCACATCTTAGAATTTCACATCGTCCCAGATCTGGAAGTGACCTTGCCATAGTGGGATCTGAAACCATAGAGTTTTGGGTGAATCCATGATGACATCACTTCTGGGCTTACACCAGAGATGACTATGCAGCATCAGTGTGACAGGAATCATAGGGATTCCACACCCTCTCCACATTCCAAATTTTTTTTTATTATTATTATTATTATTATTATTAATGGATGGATTGGATTTTTGCTAAATTTCATTTTATAATTATTGTAAACTGCCCTGCAATATTGGAAGGGTGGAACAATTTAAAAAAAAATGAATAGTGTTTGTATGTATACAAGACTGCCATGTAGCTCTTGTCTTCTGGCAAGACTACCAAGTAGCCAGACTCTTTCTATTGGGGAAGGGCGTCTCTGAGGTTATGAAAATTAACTTCCCCACTTTCACCTGTTTTGAGTGTTTTAAATCTACTTTGGTTTCCTCAAGGTAGTGATTTTAAGTCTCTCTTATCATGGCAACGGCCAGGTCTCGATAAACCAGTGGTTTGAAGATAAAGCAGTGTTAACTAAGGAAGAGGTGGAATCAAAATTACACAAGCCAGTTCATTGGTTCCAATATCTTCAACTTCATAAAATCATGCTAGAAATTAGCCCCAGGAAACTCACCCTTAAACCTTTGACTGCTTTTGAGATCATTATAAACAATTATGGTTCCAAAACAAGAGGTCTCCTTTCTTGCATCTATAAAGCTGTTTTGGACACATCTGTCATCTCCTCCATCATATATAAGTAAATGGGCAAAAATCCTCCCAACATAATTGTCTTTAGATGACTTTGATGAGATATGGTGGTCTCCGTCTAATTTATCTTCAATCTTTAGTATTAAAACCCATTTTTTTAAACTTACAGCAAATTGGTATATGACATGCAGCCACCATCCTTGGATTGAGACAAACCATTCCCCTTATTGCTGGAAAAAAAGTGGTCAGTTGAGAACGTACTTTCATCTGTGGTGGGAGTGTCAGGAGGTGGTGTCTTTTTGGTTAAAAGTCAGGATTTGAATTGTAGAGTGGACAGGGGTGAACATCCCTTTCAGTCCTGAATTTCTGCTTTTGGATCACTGGCCAGATATCTCGATGCTAAAATCCAAGAGTGATTTTATTTCAAAGTTACTAGTAGCTGCCAGACATACTGTTGCCTCTTGTTGGAAAGATTCAGCTAAACTTACACTCGAAAGATGGTACGATAGAAAATTTCATTATGTCTCAAATTACTCAAAATGTATTCTTTTTAGGAGACTCTTTACTATCAAAAACTAACTATATGCTATACTATTGGGATCCAGTTATTGGTTTTCTTAAATTCAACAATGTTCTACTAAATCAATCAGATTATAATATGTGGTTGTTTACATAAATGAGTTTATTCTATTCCTTATCAGTATTATAAAAATGTGTTTATTCTATTTCTTATCTAAGAACATAAGAGAAGCCATGTTAGATCAGGCCAATGGCCCATCCAGTCCAACACTCTGTTTCACACAGTGGCCAAAAAAAATTATATATATATACACACACACACTGTGGCTAATAGCCACTGGTGGACCTGTGCTCCATATTTTTATCTAAACCCCTCTTGAAGGTGGCTATGCTTGTGGCCGCCACCACCTCCTGTGGCAGTGAATTCCACATGTTAATCACCCTTTGGGTGAAGAAGTACTTCCTTTTATCTATTGCTTATCTATTTCTTATCTGTTTAAATACTGATATTAGACTAAGGATCATTAGCTTTTCATTAATTACTCAGGAAACCTAAAATGTAAATTTGATAAAGATGGAATCATCAATATATTAATATGTAACTTCCCTTGTAACTTTGTTTGAATGTTGGCTTATGGATACATATGTTGATCTCTAACACTAATTGTTTGTAACGCTTGGAAATCCCTTATGTTTGTTATGTTAGTTAAGTTTAAAAAATGCAATAAAATTTAAATTGGGGCAAAAAAAAGAAAATTGACTCCAGTTATTTAACCCAAAGAGGGCAATCTCTAAAGTTGCTGGGTCCACCACTCTGGTTTGTTGCTTGTTGGTACCTGAGGAAATACTAGGAGGAAATGGGAGCACACACCAGCAGCAAAAACTGGAAGTGATATCATGGGACACTGTAGGCTTTGTACAAACTCTATATTTTGACCATAGAGTTTTTGCAAAATCCTAGAGTGTTCCATCATGTCACTTCTGGCTTTCACTGACAGTGCCAATCCCACCCTCTAAATTCTCTCAGGGGTTGTGTGCTGCTCCCTGGCTATCCTGGCAGGCTGTGAGGATTGTGTGATACAGAATTAGTTTACTTAATGAGATTTAATCAGATTAACCAGATAGATTGGGAAAGGCCTTTCCTAAGCAGGTTTGCATTCATCCTGAAATATCTGGAAACATGGGGATATTTCTTGGCCCGGCCTCAGCCTCAGCTGATAGGCTGGCTGCAGTCTGTGTCTGGAGTTGCTGAGAGTTATCACAGCCTTCCAGACAAAAGTTCCCTCCAGGGCCTCTTTCACAGCCAGCCTAAATTTCATATGAAAGCAAAATCTCATGATATTCAGCTTCTTGGGACCCCCAGTGTGACTAGCGTTGCCAGCAGCCTGGTGAAAAAATGTCCTGTCTGTCTCTTTGATAGAGGCTTGGCAGGTGAAACTTTATGCAACATGGACATAAATAACATCACCTGGTAACTGATGTCATGTTAAGTACCAATTAAGGGCAGGGTGGTGGCATTTCTTTCTTCAGGTTCTTAGCAAGCATAAGTGGGACCAGGACTTCTGAAGTTCTGTTACCTACATCCCCCCCCCCCACACACACACACCAGAAGCCCTGCCCGTGGATGATAGAGACATGCCCATAGGCTTGCCAGGCAGTGCCAGGTTGTGCTGTGTGAGGAGCAGCATCCCAGGAGAAAATAAAAAAGGAAAATAAGGTCTTGATTGCTAGACTTACCCTTGTCACTTCTGAGTAGCTCTAGAAATCATCTGGAATTCTGTGGTCAGAATTTCCCATAAGTAGATGAGTTCTTATTTTTCTTTTTTAATTCAGGGTGATCATCCAGTATGATCACATCACCCATGTTTGGCCCAAGTTTCATTGTGGGTGTGAGCTGCAATTGCCTGGAGGTCTACTACCATAAACAAGCAAATGGGAACCCTAGCTCCTTGTCATCCATTCCTTGTAGGCCATGAGATTATATCTGTGCTGGGGGAAAGGGCAATACTGCTCCTGAAACTTAAGTTCAAGCAGAATGCCACTGCTTGAATTCTAATTCATACAAATTGGCATATCCATAGCCATGTGACGCTTGTATTGAAACACCTCGATTGGTTGTCCATTATACATTGGTTGTCTGCGTTGTACATTGGTTTTTGATGTTTCTAGGCCTAATCTCAAACTGTTGTGTTTTTGACTAGGGTTGCCAGGTGTCCTGCTAAAGTGGGAGGATCCTGACAGCAATTTGGCACTGCTCTGAGCAGTGGCAGGAGAAAAATAAACAAACAAAAATCCATTGGGTCCACAATGTAGTGTCACTTCCACGGAAAACCTGGAAATAACATCAGCCTTCTTTAGTAATCTCCAGAGACTCAATGGTTAACGAATCCTCTCTAAGAATCTCTGTGGTAGAACCATAAGTCCCCCCTCCCTGAGATTTCCAGAGAAAACTGATGTCACATCTGGGTTTTCTCTGCCAGCCCACCCCTGGTAACTCTAGTTTGTACACATTAAAACTCTAAATGGGAACAGCTGTCTTAAACGATGTCTTCTCTCATTTGAATCTCCCTCAAGTTTAAGATATGCCAACGAAGTCTTGCTTCAAGAAGCTTCGTTTTACATGAAGATCAGATTAGTATCCATAAGAAACAAGAGGATGGACAGCCATTTGGAACACTCTCCCCCAAGCTGTTACTTTGCCCCATGGAATTCTAAACGCTGTGGAGCAACAATATTAATTTGCCTTTAGAAGTGAGTACCTGTCTGGCGGTTTTCTGCTGTTTGACTTTTTTATCTGATGATGGTTTTGGCTGCATTAAGTACTCTTATGTCAATTTTAATGTGTGCCTTTAAGATGTTTTATGGCATTGCTCTGTACACCACTTTGGAAGCAGGAGTTGAAAAGTGGTCTAAAATCCTGTGGATAAAATAAATAAATAAAGCCTTTTTTTCAGCCTAATGAAGCTCATGAGTCTACAAAGTCTACATCATTCCATTACGTGATGTCTGTTTCATCCACCTGTTTGACCATGCTATGAGGGGAGAGAAAATTTGAGTAACTTGTTTAGTCTTGTGTGAAGTAATGTTTGGAGGCATCTTCTGCTGCACCTTCTTTTCTGTCGTTGCCCCTTCTGCCCTCTTCTCCACAGCCATGTGAAAAAAGCCCCCGTGATTTTGAAACTGTTTGGGGGTCTTGGCTTTCTATTCCTGTCCAATACAAATTGGTATGCAACAGCACTGGTGAGCTTATGAAACTGGGTTCGCAAGACATTCCACTGGCAAAATTGTTTGTGTCTTTCAGAACTTGGACACTGTTTTGTTTTGCTTTTTTTTGTAAGCTCGTAAGCTAATCAGTCTAGTGAAAACTGCTTAGATAAACTGTAGTTGCTGCAGGCTGAGGATGTGGCCAAATCTCTCAGAAGACCTCAGCTTACCACATCAGTGGTTGACCCTTGTCTTTTGTGGCTTATTTCTTCTGACCAGCTGGGTCAAGGGTACAGAGAACGCTGCTTTACACTGAATTGGGATGACACGAAGCAGCAGGCTTGCTCACTGGTATGGATTGTGGTGAACACAACTTGACAACCCGACCACTGGCTTCTTATTTGCTTCCAGCCACAGCTTCAGTTCTAGGTGTTACCATTAAGGTCTTAAATGAATGATACCCACTCAGTGGCTCAGGTTCTTCCAAGTACTGCTACCCAGGCCCATAGCGCCCCATGGGGCCCAGAGGGCACAGCCTCCCCAAGCCTTGGCTTCCCCCTCCCCCTGGGGACCCCCACCCCAATAGCCTCAGCACATGAAGCAGATACCGGCACTGGCAAGCTCTCCCTAAAGCACTCTGATCAGAGTTGGGTTGGTAGGCAGATTCCGAAAGTTAGGTGGGTAGGTGAGCAGCCAGACCCACTCCCTGCTTCCAGCAGTCTGGCCATGAAGATCTGGGTGCTCCATGTGCTGCCTTGTTTTCCACCACCATGAACCTGAACAGTAAGTTCTTGGGTGGGTGGGAGGAGAGACCTCTAGATTGCAGAGGGTGCAAAGGCAGCTAGAGTCCTTTCGGGGTGGGGAGGGAGGGAGGGAGGGAGGAGGGCGGCCAGGACATGTCTCCCCCAGCCACAATGTACAAGCCATGCGCATTCCCTGCTGCTCCCATTGAGGAAGGGCACAGGAAAGCAGGGAAATGAGGAGGGAGCGCAGAAACACAAATCAGCCTTCTTTCGAATGTCAGAATTGGAATTTGATCACTGCAGGCTGAGCTCCAGGAAAGGTAGAAGGGGCATCACAGCTTACATGCAATTTAAATCACACTGGAGGGAGGAGGGAGAGGGGTGGCCCCCAGCCTCTCCAGCTTCTTGCTCTCACCCCCATGGCTCCCCTCTTACGACCCCCCTGTAGCTTCTCCCCCTGTGACTCTTAGCTATGAGGTTGCTGTTACCCAGCATGACTGACACCCACCCCATTTTTCAGGAAAGAGGGCAAAGCTATTGGCCAGTGGGGCTCGTAGTTGGCAGGTGATTCCCACTTAGCAATAAAGAAAGGCTCCAGCCACCCCATGCCTCACAACACTAAAGTTTAATTAGAAAGAAGCAAAGGGAGCATTTCTCTTTTAACATCTAACCTAATAAATAGTTCTGGAGAACTTGTAGGCTTGTACACTGTTTTGTACCATAACTCTAACTTGCAAACTCTTCCACTTGCTTCAGATGAACAAGGGCTGGCTAAGCTTCAGCAGGGGTAAGGGAGAGACAAAATTACATAAGTGGGCACGTTTGGTGAGCTGGCCAGCAGCTTTCCACAGGAAACCTTCCCTGCCTGTAAGTCAGAAGCAGCTTGGCTGGGCTCAGGGAGGTGGCTGGGCTTGGGGAGGTGGGGTCAAAGAGAGTCGCTCTGTCACACATGAACAACCAGCCATCTTTCCAGCAGCCCAGACAGCAGACACAGGAGCCCAACGTACTCTGAATGAATGAATGAATGAACTTTATTACAGTCATAGACCAATATAAAAACTATAACACATCATATAAAACCCTCCTAAAATACCTAAGATAGTATAAAATACCCTCCTAAAAAAACATAAAATATAATAAAATACATAAACATTTCCCCACCTATACAATCCAAGATAACTAAAATATAATTTAACCAATTTTTAAATTCAAGTCAGTTCCAATTTATATAAATCCTTTAAATCAGAGTATATAAAAATATTTATAAACTAAAATTCCAAGAGATCATACAAGAGATCATGTTTCTTAGTATGGAACTTCACAAGATAATGGCAAAATTTGGCTATCTGTCTAGAGATAGTTGGACTTGCATCCACCAAAAGTTTCTCCAAACATGCCTCGTCCGCGTCTGCCATTGGTTTAACTACAAACGGGGAAACTAACCTATCCCTCTGTACCTGGTGGAAAGGGCATCGAAAAAACATATGAGTCATCGACTCCACCTCTCCCATAGCACAAGGACAGCGTCGGTCTTCATACGGGACTTTTCTATATTTCCCTTCTAGCACCTTTGAGGGCATGGCTGCGCATCGAGCCAACGTAAAGGCTCTTCTGTGGGCTGGTACCTCCAAATAAAAAAAGTACTTGGCCGTCCTCATAACATATTTGGTCTCAGTAGCTGCTAAAAAAGAGGGGGCCTGTTCTAGATCCCTTTGTCTCTCTATATCGCAGATTCTTTGTTTGATAATACTTTTTGCTTTGGCATAGCTCTGCGCCAAGAGGTTTTCAAGTGAGAATCCTACACTTTCTAAGTTGCTTCTGACCAATTGCAGCCACCTTGGCCTATAGGGGTCCTGAGTTATTAAAGGGAAGAGGCCTTTTTTGTTTTTATGGATCCTTAGCCATTGATATGCCGAAGATAACATAATTCTGGCCTCAATTCTCATTTGCCCAGTTTCTAAACGCAAAAGGGCATTTGACACACCTGGCGGAAGCTGCAAAACGTTACGAAGAAATTTAGATTGCACTTTCTCGAGAGCCTTCAGTTTTTTAGCCGAAATGCCCAGGTTAATACCATAGAGCAATTGTGTTAACACTTTGTATTGGAACAGTTTCAGTGCTGCCGGAACATAAAAGGCCCCCTTAGAGCGAAAAAATCTCAGGATAGCGTACATTGTTTTCTCAGCTTTCTCCACCCTCATATTACAATGTTCAGTATAGGCACCTGTATTCTGAATTACCATTCCCAAATAAGTAAATTTTGTTACTTGTTCTATTTTCTTCCCTTTCATAGTCCAATACCTCTTCTTGGCTTTTTTGCCAAATGCCATCACTTTTGTTTTTTCAAAGTTTATTACCAACCGTTCATTTTCGCAGTACTTAACAAAGCTGTCTAATGCTCTCCGCAACCCAATAGGTGTTCTAGATAACAGTACCACATCGTCTGCATATAGCAGTACTGAAAGATGGCGAAGAGCCAGCTTTGGGGGGTGAAATTTAGTATCAGTCATATGTTCCACCATATCACTGATATAGTAGTTAAATAGGATGGGGGCCAAAAGGCAACCCTGTCTTACACCCTTCTGAGTTTTTATTGGTTCTGTAAGTAATCCCTGCATATTACATCTCACTCTAAGAAATGATTCTTCATGGAGTCCACGAATAAGAAATAGCAGCCTTTTATCAATATTAGAAGCCGCTAGTTTTTGCCACAATCGTTGCCTTGAAATGGAATCAAATGCTGCCTTTAAATCAATAAAAGCAGCATATAGAGCAGTTGTACCTCTGGCAGAGTACTTCCCAATTAACTGTTGCAATATCAGGCAGTGCTCGATTGTCGACCTTTCTTTCCTAAATCCAGCCTGTTCCAGGGGAATAATTTCTTCTTGTTCCATCCATATTTCTAGTTTTTCTAAAAGATGTCTTGTATAGATCTTACTTATTATATTTAAAAGACTTATGGGCCTATAATTGGCGGGATTATTTCGATTGCCTTTTTTAAAAATAGGGACAACTATAGCTGTCCCCCACTGCTTTGGGATTCGGCCTGTTTGATCAACATAAGTGAAAAAAGATGCCAGAAATTGTGCCCACCAATTTACATTCTCTTTAAGCATCTCAGCTGGTATGCCATCTATACCTGGAGCCTTCCTATTTTCCAGTTGCATTATATGGGCTTTTATTTCTTGCGTACTAACTGGTGGCCACTGAGGGAAGTTCTCTATGTTACCTGGAAAGGAGGGTTGGACATTGTCATCATATAAATTCTGGAAGAAAACAGTCCATGTTTCCGCTGGAATATACATGTCCAGGGGAGAGGCTATCTTAACCCCCCCAATCTTTGTTAATTTCCAAAAAAGCGCAGAATTTTTTAGTTTTACAGCCTGTATAAGTTCCTCCCATAGTTTCCGAGTATACTCTTTCTTCTTCCTTTGAATAATGCCTTTATAGGTTTTTTTATGGCTCACTAGGGCACTTTGTGTCTCTACCCTTTTTTCTATGCTACTTCTCATAGCAAGATAATACAAACGATTTAGTTCTTTTTTTGCTTGGACACATTCAGAATCAAACCAACGTTTTGTTTTCCTATAATGCTGATGTAATCTATTCTCTGCTGGCACAGTCATAATAGAGTAAATCTCCTGGATTATATCTTGGTAAACTATTAACGGGTCTTGGTTTTCCTCTAAAGCTGTGAACACTAACACATGCTTCTGCAAATTTTCTGGAGTTAAGATTTCTTTCACTTTTTTATCCAATTCCCCACCCCACCTTACTCTTTTCCCCATAATTCCTATTCTTGTTGTATAACATACCTCATTTTGGTTAGGATTTAATGGGAGAGCTATCTGCAGACATAGAGGTAGATGGTCACCCTCCAAGTATGGGAGTACTTGGAAATTTTTAATCAGAGGTAATAGAGAATTGCATACCAACATATAATCAATAGTGCTCATTCTATTCCCAGACATAAAAGTATATTCGCCTGGATGATCGCCATAGAATGCCCCATTTAGGATATGGAACTCTCTTCTGCCTGCTAATTTAGCTAAACATAGGCCGGCAAAGTTTGCCTTACAATCTTTAAAATCTCTTGTGAAGGGAAGTCCATTCTGGCCTTGTTCCTGCTCATTTAGTAGGGAATTAAATTTATTTGCTAAGAAGGCATCATTCATTCCCATACGGGCATTGAAATCCCCTGCCAGTAAGATTTGAGCTTCCGGGTGTTCCAGGGAAAGATTTATTATAAATTGGTCTAGTGACGCCCAGTTTTCTTCTATAGATGTCTGTTTTGTTAGAGGTGGGAGGTATACATTTATAATAATCAGGATTCCCCTATCCCATCTCACCAATATAGCCATAGCTAAATGGGACAGCGAGGGTTTCAACACGCACTGAACCTTAAGGGCATTGGAGATAAAAATGCCCAAGCCTCCCCTTAACCTCCCTGGACCTTTTCCTGGAACTGCTGGTAAACTATAGGAGGAATAACCGTCCAGCAAAAGAGTTTCTGCCATCCACGTTTCCTGCAATAAAATAATATCAAAGTCTCTCTGGAAAAAAGGAACCTCTATGTACGAATGAAGACATCTTAGCCATCCTGCCACGTTCCATGACAAAATTTCAACAGGTTTGTTGGTGATCCCCATGTCTTGCGTTGAGGACAGTCATTTGCATTTTCCTCCATCAGGTGCATGGGGGACATCCCTTATTTCGCATATTTCAGGGTCATCAGCTGCCACAATCAGGTTGGAATTATGCTTTTCCTTTGTTAATTATTATAGTTGGTTCTAATGGGAAATGATGGGCCTCCTCTGCGGAATGGGTCCCTTCACCTTCACTCTTCCTCAGCTCACAGGCATTAGTACTTCCCTCTATTTCCATCTCCCTACAATCAGTAGAACCTCTGAGACCCTTCAGGGTAGATGTCAATTGTTCAAAACGGTCTATCAAGGACTCTTGCTCACAGTCTTGTAACAATGTAAATTTTGCAAGCAGTTGTTTCTTGAGTTCCTCCTCTGGCCAACTGGAATCCAGATTTTTCTGTCCGATCCCAATATCTCCTGTTAGGGGTGCCTCTTTGTCTAAGTTAATGGAGGTAATAGAGGTAATAGAGGGCTTTAGAGCTGATTCCAGCAAAGGAGGGGGTAAATTAGAAGGAGTTGGTTGATCTAAGATCAATACAGTGTTGGTAGATTCCAGTTCAGCCACCAGTGACTGTTTTTTATAGTCCTTTTTAGAACCAACATCTTTTGTTTTTGCAACTATTTTCGAAATTATAGCATTTTTGAAATGTCTTTGTAATCTAATCCCTAGCGCCGCATATCTGTTGGCATAAGCAAACAAGTACGAGGGAATTTTGTCTGTATTAAAATGAAGCAAAAAGCGTTCAAATCTTATAGGACCTGGCAGCCTTTCCATCTGTATGAGGTCAACCAAAGGGGGAGCTATCCCAAGTAAGTTGGCTAAATGTCCTTTTGCTTTCCATTTGGCGCTCCAATCGATAAATCTCCCTTGCAATGGGAAAATATTTACAACAATACTTTTTGGATTGTATACCAATGAAAATAAATTTTCTTTAACAACCTTTGGTTTATTTGATGTCGAAGTAGCTTTAATCCCAGTACCTATTGGACCTCTTTTCTTAACAACGTTTGCTTTATTCCCCTCCTGTGCCTGTTCTTTATTTTCTTTTGCATAATCTCCACCCCTCTCCTTTATCAAGGATACTATTTCTCGTAAGTAAGTAAAAATTGTCTGTAAGGCTTCTGCCACCAGGGTTGTTTGCTGTGCTAGCAACTCCAGCCCCTCCGCATGCCTATTTGATTGTTTGTCACTTAGTTGGCAAGGTATGTTATCATTCAGAGCTTCATTAGTGTTGCAAAAGGGCTGGCCCACAGGACAAGCTTCTCTTCCATCTTCTCCTCCATTAGTCAGTCCACTAGTCAGTTCCTCCTTTTCTGCTGGCTCCAACACGTCCTCTAGAGGGGAAAAGCGATTTGATGTTTCAACAGCAAATGACGGCAGAGCAGATTTGGACTTGTTGTTTAAGGTAAAAAAGTCCTCTATCCTAAGCTGTTTGCAAACTGGCAACGAAGCAGATTCCTCCTCCATTTCTCTTGGCCGCTTGCCCGATGCCATTAAGGGGGTTCTGTTGGATGGTAATTGGCACTGTTCTGATAATAAATAAATAAAACAAATACCAAACAATTGATATCTTAAAAATTACAGATAAAAGCCACAACATCTGCTAAGAATATCATGAAATGTCTTTAAAAGCCAAATTTGTCAGAACCAACGCTGTAGTCAACTGCACTCCGCCATGTTGCTTTACAGGAGTTGACTTAATTTCAACCTTCAGTTAAATTCACAGTTCAAGTTAAAAGACTCTAAAAAAAAGGAAAAGAAAAAAACCCCTGTCTTTGAGGGACAATGTAAAACTTTGTAAAACTTTATAAAACATCAGCTGTCGTTCGTTAGCTGCAGCAGCTTCTGTGTCAGAAAACAAAAGGAGAAGCTTATTAACTGATTAAACAGCCAGAGCTTGGGAGAAACGAAACCGCTGCACCAAAATTAAAAGTGAGGTGATAAGATGAGACTATTTAAAAACAATTATAACAAGGCAAGATAAAAGTTAGAAGATTGAAAACAACTTAGCGTTTTAGGAGCGTTTTTAGGAGCGAAGAAACAAGCGTCTGCCTTCCTCCGAGTCTCCAACGTACTCTGGCAGGAGGCAGCAGCAGGCAGTGCATCCCAGCCTAGCACCTCAGTCAAGAGCAGCAGGCCAGCCCCAAGGGAGCTTCCTGCGCAGAACTTGGGCCAAACTATTCCTCCTCACCCCTTATGGTTGCCAGCTGTGGACTGGGCAATCCCAGCCCACAGTTTGGTGTAGTGGCTAAGTGTGCAATCCCAGCCAGTTTAGTGTAGTGGTTAAGTGTGCAGACTCTTATCTGGGAGAACCGGGTTTGATTCCCCACTCCTCCACTTGCACCTGCTGGAATGGCCTTGGGTTAGCCAGAGCTCTCATAGGAGTTGTCCTTGAAAGGACTTCTGCTCACGGGGGAGGGGGGGGTCTGTTGCGGGGGGAGAAGATAAAGGAGATTGAAAGCCGTTCTGAGTCTCTGATTCAGAGAGAAGGGCAGGGTATAAATCTGCAGTTCTTCTTCATCTTCTTCTTCCCTCGAAATCTGGGGGAAGACTCTGGGAGGGCCTGCATTTAGGGAAGGAAGGGACCTCAGCAGCGGGTATAATACCCTAATATAGGCCCTTCCAGTCCACGTTCAACCTGGTTCCCAGCCCCATTGTTTGTGGGCTGGATAAGCACCTTGGGCAGGCTGATTGCAGCCCATGGGTTGAACTTTTGACATGCCTGCTGCAAATAGTAGTAATTCAAAGCCCTGGGGAGGTTTACATGCTGCGAGAGAGTTTGAACTAGAGCAATGCTGGAGTGGGGAGTAAAAGACTGTAAGGATGACCCATCCTCACCTCCAGATTCCCCATTCTGCAAGAGCTCGGCTGCATGGGATCTTGGCAGGTTCCATGACCAGAGCTCCTAGGAGCAAAAAGTCCCAGTCCTGAGTGGAATCACAGGACAGTTAGTGAAGCAATAGTTACTCTTTGTTCTGATGGGGGCTAATATACATGTTCAGATACAGGTACTTGCCTGGAGGTTTTGCTTTTGAAAGAGCCTTTGATATCGATTAGTGTATAATGTAGTCAGGAACTGAATGCCTCAGGGTGAAGCATGGGAATGGAATCCTTTGGATTGCAGTCTGGATACAGAAGGAGCAAAAATTGCCTCTTTTTTCATAGCAAAGGCATACACTGTCTAAACCCCCATAATTAACTAGCTGTCAAATTTCTGGATGGATACTTCAGGAGGCGGATAGGAAATCAAAGTACAATGTGTGTGAAATCAGAAAACACAAAGGAACTTTTTCTTTTAAAAAAGGATATGAGCAATAAATTTATAATGTTCACTTCAGCGGGCTCTCTTTGCAGTTCTTTAAAGTCGCACCTGCACTTCCTGTCTATGAATAATGTGGGGGGTTTTTTTGGAATGCACAAAGAGTTGGTTGAAGAGGATGTCTGCAGGCTCCATTGCGGGAGAACAAAGCCAGATTCCCAAAGTCATACACTAACTGTACTTTTGGGGGAGATCCCCTTCATACTCTGTTTGGTTTGTAACCCAAGCTGATCCAGGCCAGAGATAATGGTTAGACCACATTCATCTGAAGGCATTGCTTCAAGGTGGAAGCTTAGGCAGATTGCAACTGCAGGAGATCGCTGGAGGTTTGTTAAATGCCATTAATAAGAGATTATGGGCTACTGTTTTATATAAAGGCTTATGAAGAACCCGTAACAACAAAATATAGAAATGCCCAGACTACTGAAATATGCATACAATTCACTTTTATACTGAGGTTTTTGCAAGGGTAGAAGTGTGGATTACATGGATTTCGGCCCACAGATCACAAATTTCCTCCCTTCCCCCTCCCGTGGCAGTTCAAAATGCCCCTAAAATAATTTTCCTGGGAATCCCCTTTCCTTCAGACACAGGATTTTGGAGGAGAAAAATTTGGAGGAGAAAATTTCAGCAGTTATGGGGGGAAATAGCCTCTTTCTGCTTTCTGATATAGATCCCTGTATAATTTTTGCCTTCCTTTATTTACACTGGCAGCCAAGAAAATCTGAGCAACAGTCATTTAAACCTGGAAGCAAATTGCAATGGTGATGCATTAATCCAATGTTATTTTTAAGACTGTTAAGTTATTGTATGTTCAGGGATTCAGTTTCTGCCATTATAATATTATTAATGTTTATGTCTGGGAGGGAAGGCGGCATGGTATCACCCAACCTAATCAGAAACTGATCAGAGTCGGTACATGGAACGGTGACCACCAAAGAAGACTCTGCAGAGGAAGGCAACAGCAAACCACCTCTGTTTCTTGCTTGCCTTGATAACCCCTTGCTGGGGTCATTATAAATTGTCTGTGACTTGACATTATTTCACACACACACACACATGTTTATGCCTTGGGGTCTGTACTTTTAAATTTAGCATTTTATTGCCTGTTGTCTTCTGTTTGCTAACTTGTGGTAGCCTTTGGCTAAATGCCATACTTTCAGATTGTTTTAGATTGCTGTAATCCTAGACCTATTATTTGTTTGTTTGTTTGTATCCCGCCCTCCCTGCAAGTAGGCTCAAAGCGGGTTCCAATATAAAAATTCACAACAGTAAGAACAAATAGACAAAATACATCTAAAAGCAGGGAAGGAGGGGGAAATAGGCAGGCTTGCAAACTCTTCTCTTCCACCTACCTATCCATTAGCACTCAAAGGTTGACTGAGGTTGTTTGATTATGTTTAATTCAATTTATACCCCGCCCTCCCCGCTGAGGCAGGCTCAGGTCCCAATGCTATGCACACTCGAGAGTAAGCCTCAGCCTCTGGGAGCCGCACAATATGTGTGAAAGAGCCACAAGTGGCTTCCGAGCTGCAGTTTGGCCACCCCTGGCCTAGAGCATCCCTGACAAGTGTTCATTCAGCCACTGCTTAAAGACTGCCAGTGAAGGGGAGCCCTCCACCTCCTTCAGTAGCTGATTCCATTGCTGAACAACACTTACTATTAATTTTTCCTGCTACTATCCAGCTGGTATCTTCCCACCCTTAATTTATACCCATAATTGCAAGTCCTATCCTCACGGCCTACAGGAATAGCTCCCTGCTCTTCTCTGAGTAACAGCCCTTCAAATACTTAGACAGCAATCATGTCTCCCCTCAACTTCCTCTTCTTCAGACCGAACATTTCATGCTATCCATGTTAGCTGAAAGCAATTTCCTGCTCTGGATTTATTTATTTTTGTCATCTTTAATTAATTTCTTCTAGATAAAAAAATTGCATAGTTTTGATATTCAGAGTATCTTTTGTCAATGTAGACTCTGTTGCGTTTAGAGTCGCCAGGCCGCCATATGTATTGGGGCTCTTAAGCCATGCAGAAGGGCCAGTAGCAGTTCAAGGTGTTTTGCTGACCTCTTCCTGCCCCCCTCATTACTGCTTCTGCCACCCCAACCCAGGATCTTGAACTCCAACAAGTTTACCTCATCTCTTGATGTTAACCACCATTGTAGTTGCCGTGGCAACTGTTACCCAGGAATCCATCTCACTGGCTAGTTCATGAGAGAGTTTCATGGATGTGTGCATGCCTCTGAAGAACATGGGAAGAAAGGCCAAATGAGAGTTTTGATATTCAGAGTATCTTTTGTCAATGTAGATTCTGTTGCATTTAGAATCCCCAGGCCACCATAGTGGGATGCCTGGCAGCCTAGATCTATTATGTGAGAGAGAGTAGCTATGTATTAGGGCTCTTTAACCTTGCAGAAGGGCCAGTAGCAGTTCAAGGTGTTTTGCTGACCTCTTCCTCCCCCCCATTACTGCTTCTGCCACCCCAACCCAGGATCTTGAACTCCAACAAGTTTACCTCATCTCTTGATGTTAACCACCATTGTAGTTGCAGTGACAACTGTTACCCAGGAATCCATCTCACTGGCTAGTTCATGAGAGAGTTTCATGGATGTGTGCATGCCTCTGAAGAACATGGGAAGCAAGGCCAAATGAGAGACGGAAAGCAAGTGAAAGAGGGAGAGTTATGCTAGAGACCTGGACTAGTAGGGGAGCTGGCAGGAGCCAGAGAAGCAGGGAATCTGGAGAGAATTTTAGGGAGAGACAAAGGGAAGCACCAGGGCAAGAACCAAGAGCTGTGTCAGAGCAATGGGAAGAAAGAGTGTGAGTCATCTGGGCCATAGTGAGAGCAAGAGGGAGAGATTAAGGACAATGGAAAAGGTAGATCAGAGCAACCAGTCTTGAAGAGCATATCTTCTCTCCTCAGCATTGGGATAGGCTTAGACCTGAAGTGTGTGGTTTAAATCCCAGACTTTATATACCTGATTTTCCATCCTGTGATCATTCTTGGAGTAGATTATCTGCTATTTTCTGGCTTTGCTTATTTTCCTTCCTAACATTTGTTTTGGACAAAATCTGTGACAAGAGATGGTCCTGATACTGTGATTATCACAAAACACAATGAGTGGAAATTCACTTGCACATGTGTTGGGGCTCCAGTTTTGTTATTAACTCAGGAAGGAGACGAGATTGCACTCTTTGATGTGTTAGTCATTGACTTGAAAATCCCTTTAAGTGTTCTGTAATATTTGTCATTTTCTCTCACAAACCATGACTATTTTTGTGGCTGGAATCTGAAGTGATCTGAGTGAACCAAGGTATTTGCCTATGAGATGAACTTTCTTACAAAAGGTGCCTCACTTTTCATTTGAACTAATTTTTGCTGATGTTTTATTTCTTCTGAGGCTGATTAAGGTTGCTTCTTCCCTTTTCCTTTTGGCAACTTTGGTCTGAGAGCTATCCAGGGTGCCATTACAGGACTCTTTCCCTATGTTCTAGGGCATTGTAAGTCACCAAATGATAATAGAGTTCTAGCCATAAGAAATGGTCACTACATTCTCATGAGAGGACTGAATCTTGAGACAATTAAGGAGTGATATGTACAAATTACCATGCTGCTTTTATAGAGGCCCAAGGGAATGAGGAGCATAAGGATGATTATTTCCTCTGGTTCCTTAGTTAGAGAAGAAGCTAGCATACTGGCTGGCTGGCAGAAAATGGGATAGCAAGTGTTTTTTTAATTTAAATTTTTATTGAATTTTATTACATAACAAATCATAAATAATTATCAAACATAATACAAACTGTGCATTAACTAAATAAAGTACTGGGTTTCTTTGAATGGAATAACTTGTATAACTTACATTGTTTCTATTATTGTTAATATTATATTTTTAAAAAAATAAATCAACTTTTCATACAAAGGATTATGCAGTATAATGTCATTTTGCATCAAATATTCAGTTACTGGAAACGATGGTCTTACAACCTTTCTTTCGTATTTTTCTGGAGAGCAATTCGCTGTTGCAAAAGTCAGTTTAATATAAACAAAATATTCCCATATTTTATTTGTCCATAGTGCTAAACTAGGTATTTTATATTCTTTCCATTTTACCGCTATTAACGATTTAGCTGTACGTATTAAAATTAAAGCAATTTCTTTCTTTACAGCATCTCTCTCATTCACATCCCAAAGGTCTAGCAAAATTGCTTTATTAGTCCAATAAATTTGTAAGTTAGGGCATGCCCACCATCTATGTACGTAATTTGAATAATAACCACAGTTTTTAAAACATAATGGAGAAAAGGAAGAATCTATTCTGTTCAATAGAGAAGGTGGTGTATACCAACTAGTTATTAACTTTATTGACTGCAGACGAAGTGTAAAGATATTTGACATATAAGTCAAATTTGGTCCCATTCTGTTTCTGTTAAGTTCTTCTGTAAATCAGCATGCCATTGTTTTTGATATAGAGTTTGCTTTTCTTCATCTAGTTTATTATCTTGTACATAACTGTTATAAAACCTGTTTTTTGTTCACTAGTTTTCTGTAACAATATTTCTATTTCTGTCTTATGTCTTTCCCTTGTAGCTTTCAAACTAATGGATTCCAAAAGATGCTTCAATTGTAGGTAAGTATACCATGGAATATTTTGGTCTAATTTTTGTTTCAGTTGATTTTTATCTAAAATTTGCTGTCTGTCTAATAACTGCTCAATTTTTGTTATACCTTTATCCTTCCATTTTTCAAAAATAGAAGGATAAAGACCTGGAGGGAACCATTTTTGGTTAAGAAACGTGGCCTGATACGATATCCCTGGGGCTAATTTTTCTTTTGAACCAGATTTGTAGAGAATTTTTTAGAAAATTATCAGCTTCTTTAAAATCTTTTAAACAATTTTTATCCCACAGTAATTCGTACAGTGATTTATTTTTTATATTTTGCATGTCAATAACTGCCCTTGCTGGTGTTTCTTGTTCAGTTGCTGCTCTTAATAATATTGAAATATGTTCAGATTCATAGTATAATTTTAAATTTGGGAGGTCTATTGGCAGTCCTACACAGTGTTTTAAAGTTGATACGTGGGCGTTTGTGGTTCCAAAAAAAATTATTAAGATGATTTTGCCAATTGTATATTGTTTTAAGGGGAATTGGAAGAGGCAAAGCTCTAAATAAAAACAAAAAACCTTGGTAAAATAAAAGATTTCAGTAAACTTAATCTTTCACTCCAAGAAAGTATCTTAGAGGTCCAGTTTTTTAGTGAGCTTTTAATCTCATCTTGTAGCTTTAAGAAATTACACTGGTATAAGTCTTTAAAGTTATTAGATATATACATTCCTAAATATCTCCATGGCTTTTGAGGCATTTTATATCCAAATTCTAAGTGTATCTGTGCTAGTTCTGTCTGACTTATGTTAATTGAATGTATTATAGTTTTTTCTTCATTAAAGTTTAACCCTGACATTTGACTAAATAATTTAAAACCTTTTTTGTAATCCTTTTAATGATTCAAAAGGATCTGTAAGATATAAATAATAATAATAATAATAATAATAATAATAATAATAATAATAATAATAATAATAATAATAATAATAAATTTTATTTCTACCCCGCCCTCCCCGCAAAGCGGCTCAGGGCGGCTAACAGTAAGTAATATATTAACATAAATAGTAAAACATTAGATTAGCAATTAAAATTACACATATAAAAACCCGTTAATTCAGTTAAAATACTTAATTTTACATTACATTATATATATATCTGGCAGTAATAGCTGTTCTGGCGCTGAATCTGCCAGTTTAAATGGTGTTAGAGATGGCGGTTCTTCGTTCATTGCAACTCAGCAGTCCATATCATTATAGGCGTGTCTAAAAAGGGCAGTCTTGCAGGCCCTGCGGAACTGGTCGAGGTTCCGCAGGGCCCGCACCTCCTCCGGGAGCTGGTTCCACAGTGCAGGTGCCGCAACTGAAAAGGCTCGTACTCTGGTGTTTTGGAGTTTGGCCTCTCTCGGCCCAGGGATGGTCATTTTGTTTTTACTTGCTGACCTCAGTGCCCTCTGGGGTTCATACGGGGAGAGACGGTCCCTTAGGTAGGCAGGTCCTCGGCCATATAGGGCTTTAAAGGTAATAACCAACACTTTGTACTGGACTCGGTAGATAACTGGCAGCCAGTGCAGTCCGCGCAGCCCCGGCTGTATGTGCTCCCATTTCGGGAGCCCCAGTAACAGCCTGGCCGCCGCATTCTGCACTAGCTGCAGCTTCCGAGTCCGGCACAGAGGTAGCCCCAAGTAGAGGGCATTACAGTAGTCCAATCTTGAGGTGACCGTTGCATGGATCACTGTTGCGAGGTCGCGGCGTTCCAGGAAGGGGGCCAACTGCCTTGCCCGCTTCAGATGAAAGAATGCTGACTTGGCAGTGGCTGCTATCTGGGCCTCCATTGATAATGAAGGCTCCAGTAAAACACCCAAACTCTTTACCTGGCGCACTGGTTCCAATGGTGCGCCGTCGAAGGTTGGGAGAGCTATTTCCCCTCCCTGGGCGCCGCGACCCACGCAAAGGACCTCTGTCTTCGCTGGGTTCAACTTCAACCCACTCAATCTAAGCCACGCCGCTACAGCCTGCAAGGCCCGATCCAGGTTCCCCGGGGCAGAGCCAGGCCGGCCGTCCATTAGTAGATAGAGCTGGGTGTCATCTGCATATTGATGGCAACCCAGCCCAAACCTCTGGACAATCTGGGCAAGGGGGCGCATATAAATGTTAAACAGCATTGGGGAGAGAACTGCTCCCTGAGGCACCCCACAATCAAGTGTGTGCCTCTGGGATCGCTCGCCCCCAATGGCCACCCTTTGTCCCCGATCAGAGAGGAAGGAGGAAAGCCACTGTAAGGCCAGCCACCTAACCCCTATGTCGGCAAGGCGGCGCTTTAGTAACTGATGGTTGACTGTATCAAATGCCGCCGACAGGTCTAATAACATCAGTACCGCAGAGCCGCCCCGATCCAGATGCCGCTGGAGGTCATCCACCAAGGCGACCAGCACTGTCTCCGTCCCGTGGCCCGGTCGGAACCCAGACTGGCACGGGTCAAGGACGGAAGCGTCATCTAGGAACCTCTGTAGCTGCAACGCCACTGCCCTCTCAATAATTTTGCCTAGGAATGGTAGATTAGACACCGGACGGTAATTCGCCAATTCGGCCGGGTCTGCTGTACATTTTTTTAAGATATTTTTTTAAGATTTTTTAAGACATAAAATCATGTCATCTGCATATAGAGCAATCTTTTGTACGTCAGAATTAACTTGTACTCTTTTTATTTTGCAGTTTGGCCTTATATACTCTGCTAATGGTTCTATCTCTAAAATAAATAAAAGCAGAGATAAAGGACATCCCTGCCTTGTGCCACGGTGTAATGTATTGATTTAGATATTGAGTCATTGATTTTTAGTTTTGTGGTTGGGTTTGAATACAAAGCTTTGATAGCTGTCCTAAAATAGTTTCCAAAACCGATTAAGTCTAGAAGCTTAAATGCTGTCAAATGCTTTTTCTATATCAAAGGATACCATCAACATTTGCTTTTTGTGATTTTCACCATAGTATATGAGACTTAAGGTTTTTCGTATATTGTATATTATGTTGCGTCGTGAAAGGAAACCAGATTGATCTTCCTTTATATAGTAAGACAAAATCTGCTTTAACCAAGTTGCTAGAATAGTTGCAAAATTTTTTACATCTGCATTCAATAACATTATTGGATGATATGCTGAATAAGGTTGTATCTTTGTTTGGTTTTGGTATCAAGATTGTGTTCGATTGTGTCCATGAATGAGGTAGTTTGCCAGTTTTTAAAATATCATTGTATAGCTCGACAAAAGGCTTAGATAGTTCTTTTTTAAATGTCTTGAAAAATTCCGCTGGGAAGCCATCATTGCCTACTGCTTTATTATTTTTCAGTTGAGTTATGGCCTCTATTACCTCTTGCTCCATTATCTCTTGGTTTAGAATTTGTTCATGACTAGCAGATAGACAGTTAATTAACTTATTGCTACTTAAGAAGTTTTCTAAGTCTAATTGTATTGTGCTTTTAGAGTCATATGTTTATAGTATTTTTCAAAACATTGTATAATACTATTCGTATCATTATACAAATTGCCCAGTAAGTCTCTAACTGCAAAAATATGTCTTGAATTTTGTTTTACATTGACTCTATGTGACAGAATTCTGAGAAATTCTGGAGTTTTTAACCAATTTTTCTGTCTGATATATAATGTCCTTTTGGATTTTTTCCATCAGTACTGATTCATATATTTTCCTTTCAGCATTCATTTTTTTAGTATTCTAGGATTATTTGTTTATGTATTGATTCAAATTTTTTAATGTTTTCCGATATAGACCTAATAACATTTTCTCTTTCTTTTTTCAGTGCTGCCATTATTGCTATGATCTGTCCACACATAAGAGTCTTCATTGCATCCCATGTAACCTGAGGAGGTGTATCTTCTATTTTGTTCTCTCTAAAATAATTATTTTCTGCAATCTGCTCTCTATGTTGTTGCTTCAATAAAAGTGATTTATTTAGAACCCAATTGTAATCTTTTTTTCTTTTGTTTGAAAGTTGTAATTTACACGAAACTGGTCTGACCATTGTTTGATTTCAATATCCGAATTTTCAATTAGGGTAGCCAGTCCGTGTGTAGTTAATATATAATCAATATGGGTATATGAATTATGTCTGGATGAATAGTAAGTATAATTACGTTCCCCTTGATGCATCAGCCTCCAGATATCACACAAACCAAAATTCATAACTAAATACTGTAGAGATGAAAAATCTTCCTGAGAGGATTTTTTTCGATGTTTAGACCTGTCCCAATATAAATTTAAAAGAAAATTAACCACTTAGCAATATTTCTCCCTTTTGAAAGGTTTTTAAAGTTTGTAGGGCTTTCTTCAAAAAAACCATCTGATTATTATTAGGTGCATAAACTGATCCCAAAGTAATTTTGATACCTTCCATTTTCCCTCGAACAAAAACATATCTGCCCTGTGTGTCGATTAGGGTATCAGTGGATTCAAATTTAATAGTTTTTGCAATCAGAATTGCAGTTCCCCTTGCTTTGGAGGAACCTGGTGATACAAACTGTACCAATTTGTATTTAAGACTTTTTTTCATTTTTTCTTAAATATGTCTCTTGTAACAGAACTATTTTAGGTTTGTTTTGCATTATCTGCTGAGTTATTCTTCTTTTTTATTTTATTATTTAGACCTTGGACATTCCACGATCAAATTGTAACCATTTCTATTGCACTATTGCTACTCTTGAGTCTCCTATCAAATTATAACACTGAATCTGAAAAAAACTCTACACTAACACTAACCTACACTAAACTTATCTACTTATTCCAAAAGAATTAAATAAACAAATTTAACTACTTAACCCTATGAATATGTGTATACTCTAACTTTGATCTGTTTTAACCTATTACAGATCTTACAGTCTAAAATTCTTACTTAATCTATTCCCTTGTTTTTGGAGCTTTAACCATTTACTGCGTTCCCTCTCCCCCCCCTCCCTCCACTTTTTTTAGTTGCAACTTTATCCTCAATACAGAAATGCAAACATTCTATTATTTAAATATAACATTACTGCTTATCATGAAACATATATTGTTCATCAGTCAACATTTCGGTAGTTGAGATCTTCCTGTAGCATTGGGGACTGGAATTCTACTTGTCTTCAATGGAGAAGTTGAGAAGGATAACTTTCTTTTATTTGTTTTTGATGAGGCATCTGCAGAGGTACATAGTTTAAGTTCTTTCAACAGAGACTGTCCTGTGTCTGAGTCAAATGCTTGTAAAGTCTTTCCTTTGTGACGTATGATCAGTCTTCCTGTGATGGACCAGCAGTATCTAATATTTGCATCCTGTAGTTTTGCAGTCACAAATTTTAAAGTTTTTCGTAGTTGCAGAGCTTCTGATGGAATATCAGGGAGCACTAGGATTTTTTCGTTGTTATAGTTCAGATAACCAGTTTCCTTGGCTTTTTTGGGAACCATATTGCATTCTCAAATCTAAGAAAATGACCAAAATGTCACGTGGATAAGTCTTTCCGGCTCTTTGCATAGAGCCTATTCTGTATGCCTTTAGAGAGAATGTTTAGAGAAAATTCTTCATGGAGTTGCATTTCTTTTGTACACATAAATGTACCAAGATCCTCTTTCCCTTCAGTATTTTCTACCATTCCACGAAATTTTAAATGGTTTTGTTTTAAGGTTGTTTCAGCAATCAACAGTCTATCTTTTATCTGCTTAACATCTTCTTTTGTATGCAATTGTTCTTCTTTCAACTTTTGTCCCATTTTCAGTGCTGAGTCAGCTACTTGGGTTGTTTTACTTAATGTGTCTGCCAAGTCCTTTAGCTGGATGGAGACTGGTTGCAATATTAATGCCACTTTTTCAGACATAATATCCAGCAACTCAGATTTTAATTTTTCAAAAAAGGCTGCCAGGGAGTTCTGCAAAGAATCTTGGAGAGATGGGAGAGATGAAGCCTCCATTTTGGCTTTGTTATCTTTGTACCTCGTTTTGGTCGCACCCACCATTTTTCGGACAGATTCGCCGTGGTTTTTTATTCTTTGTGGTTTAGGGTCACAGAAATCGCTTACCAGGCTGAGACTACCTATCTCCGATCTTTGCTTTCTCTCCCCCATTTTCTTCATGTGCAGTAATGTGTTTTGAAGAGGATTTGAATCGTCTGGCTTTATTATGAGGGAGGTGAGTCGGGAGTACTATTGGGTTTCGTCCGCCATTACCTGCGGTCGCCCTACCCCTCCAGATAGCAAGTTGATGCCCCCAAAATCTGTTTCTTGAAGCTATCTCGTTACAAAAAGACAATACTTACATAACTTCTTCTTTGTTGCAAATTAAGCAGAACTAACCAACACCAATTGCTCACTAGCAGGTGCTCCATCCCCAGGATTCTACTTTCTGTGACTCAAATAATCAATTCCCCACCAGTTGCTGTGCATGCACATTTTAATCCACAGGACCCTCCAATTTCCCCTGGGGCTTCCAGATCTCCAAAAAACAAGATCAGGATGCCTTGGAAAAAACTGGAGGAAGCTGTGGGTCAAAATGCACCCTATAACAGCGCGCCTCGCGGTCTCACTGGATCGCTTCTATATGTGGCTTATGGCTACCCCAGCCCCTCTTCAGCCTCAGCTCTTACTCTTGAATTTTACCTCACGGCTATGGAACTCGGGGTGGGTGGGTGTAATATGGATTTCTCAATACTAGTCTCTTCGGGGGTTTTGTTTTGCTTTCAGATGGATATAAACTCAATAAGTAGGTAGGGGACCACAGCAGCTTTGATAGTTTTCCCAATATACTGGCACCAGAGAACTTTAAATTAAACCACAGAAATTTATTAATGTACACACACCGTTTTCAACTGGGGAATGGGAAATAAATACATGGGCTATATTGTATCTCAAGTAGTTAACAGTTTCTTTGTAGTTCAGGCTTTATAATATCTAGTTCACTTAGGTCTCTCAGGTTTCACAGATCATACAGATTTCACTCTCCAACACTATTCTAGGTTGGCCTCTTGGGTATAATGTGCCAAGTCCCTTAAGTCGACTGGTGTCTCTTCTCCCAGCCCTTCAGACTTCTAGACCCACATCTTTCCCTCAACCACCTCTTTAGCTCTTAAGAGACGTGTATCTGTGTCTGTGACCTCTCAGGTCTTTTACTGTGACTCTTCTCTAGTCACACACAGCCCCGTGGCTGTCTTTATAGAGTGAACAGTGAGCTTTGCTTCTCTTGAAGACTCTCCTCAGCTCCTGTCTCAGCTCCTTCTCAGACCAACTGCTCTCTTCAGCAGTCTCCCTCAGACTCTGTCTATCACTAACTGCCCTCAGCCGTTAACTGTCAATCACCTCTGAGAGTTCCGAGCACTCTGGCCCCCACCCTCAGGTCATCTGATGCAGGCTCTGTGCATCCTTAGTTTTCTTGTTAACCCATTCATTACCGTCACACACCCATGCAGCAACTGGTGGGGAATCAGTCACTTGAACTGTGGAAAGCAGAAGGCTCGGGGCAGAGCAACTGCTAGTGAGGAATAAGTGCAAGTGTGTCAAAATCTGTCATGGATATAGCCATGGGTTGGTGGTAGGGCATCTCCCTTGAATGCAAAAGCTCCTAGATTCAGTCCCCAGCATCTTCAGGTAAAACAAAGGATCAGACCTCTGCCTGGGATCCTGGAGAGCAGCTGCCAGTCAGAGTAGCTAGTACTGACCTTAATAAACCAGTAGTCTGACTCAGTATAAAGCAGTTTTGTGTGTTCAAAATTGCTGATTTCTGCCACATGTGGATGAGTCAAAAACATATTGCCAATTATGGAGTTCTTGCTGCAAGCCTCTTGCAGTGATATGTTCATGGTATGCATGCAATTTCCTGTAAAACAGAGAAGTGGAAATCACCCACTATTTGTAGACAGTCTTGTAAACATTATGCCTTGTACAGTTAATGCAGACAAGGCTTTTTTTGTAGCAGGAACTCCTTTGCATATTAGGCCACATACCCCGATGTAGTCAATCCTCCTGGAGCTTACAAGGCTCTTAGTACACAGCCTATTGTACTACTGTTTGGCGTGGAGCTATGCTGCCTTTACATGGTATAGCAATGACACAGAAGGAATGTGGGTAGGGTATCAGCTGGATTGTGCAGGTGCTAACTTGACTAAACCGCTAACTGAACCAGATTTCCTCCCTTGTAGTAGTCAAAACAAATAAACAAACAATACTAGCAACCTAGTAAGGAATTCCTTTTATCCATTACATTTTTCCTTGAAAAGAAGTATTACCAGAAAGGATGCACTTGAATTGGTATAGGCAGCTTCACAGTGGCTGAACAGTGCAGGCTCTCAAATTCTGATGGCTTTTAGGCTAGGTATCTTCAGTGGGTATCTTTATCCAGAAGAGTGGTGATATGGAAACTGAGAACGACAGTAGCATTAGGTCAGTTTGACCTGTTCTTATCTTACAGGCCCTGATAAACTACCAACCGTCCATCCTGTTTGGCAGGCCTTGTGTTTGAAATGGTTGGTAATGTCCCACAGCTGAACTATCTATAGTCCAGATCTTGTCTTTTGTCTTTGTTTGTTCACCTCTTTCTGTGAGTCTCAAAAGAAAAAGGGGGTGGATGTGTGTGAGAGTATCCATGCTGTTCCACAGTCACATTAAGCCTGTTTGTAACTCCGTGGTCCCCAAGATGATGCTCATGAACGCCATGGCATCACCAATACTTTTCCTGGCATTTTTACTAGGTATTTTTAGAAAGTCAGAACAGCTTTTGCCCAGTAAGGCTTCTGATTGGTTATTGGGAATTTGACTGGCTGTGCAAATTTTTAAAAATATTGTTTTGGCAAGAGCTGTCACCACAAAACAAGGATCTTCACTATGTGACTGAAGGTAAGCTGTGGAAGTAATTGTGTGGCTGATTCCACTTCTTGCAGCAGCTATTTTGTGGCAGCCATTTTGTAGCTGCACCCACCTTCCTGTGTCAGAACTCCAAAGGTTCATGCAGGCTCAAAAAGGTCGGGGACCCCTGTACTAACCTAATTTATATGGAAGCCATGGTCTAAGTCCATATTGTGAGTTCACGGGTCAATTTATGCTGGAAACTGGGACTCATATTCTTCGCTTGCTGGGATACACTGAACCCCAGACTTTCTGGAATGCTGACTTTACATCTTAGATCTTATGAGAATATTGGGACAACTATTTTGTTTTCTGGAATTACCCATCCCTGACCTGGTATCTGAAGGACTATCTTCCTGACCAAGAATTAAGATCACAGGGAGATGCCTTCCTGACTGTCCCACCAATTAAAAATGCTAATTTGGTGTTGCCAAGTTCAATTCAAGAAATATCTGAGGACTCTGGGGGTGGAGCCAAAAAACACTGGGGTGGAGCCAGGAGGAGCAAAGTTGTGACAAGCACAACTGAACTCCAAAGGGAGTTCTGGCCATCACATTTAATGGGACTGCACACCTTTTAAATGCCTTCCCTCGATTGGAAACAATGAAAGATAGGGTCACCGTCTTTTGGGGCTCATAGAATTGGACTCCCTGGTCCAATCTTTTTTAAACTTGGGGGGTGCTTTGAGGGGAGACACTGGATGCTATGCTGAAAAATTGGTGCCTCTACTTTAAAAAAACAGCCCCCTCCCAAGCCTCAAGATACCCACAGATCAACTCTCCATTATACCCTATGGGAATTGGTCTCCATAGTGCCCAGCAGACATTTCCCTGCCCCTTGGATTGTGATTTTTATATTTTTTTTCAAAAATTGCTATTTTTATTGTGGTTTTTATGATGTTTTATTTATATTGTAAGCTGTCCTGAGTTCTGCAAAGGAGAAAGGCGGCTAATATTTTAAAAAAAATAAATGAATACCCCCCTCCCCTGAGTATATGCAGTATAAATGCATATTGGTGATGTACACACTATCACCTCAGTGAGAAGGCCTTCAAAACACAAGACATGCCTGGCTGGGGTGGAGGTGGACCAGCTGTATGTGAAACTGAGTGTTGAGTGAGCATCAGCGCAAACCACACTGAATTTTTGTGGATGGAAAGACACGTTGAGCATAAACATAATATAAGGTATATACTTCCTTTGAACTTTTGTGTAGAGAAGAATCCCTGTCTGTTGTCACGTTAATTGCTACCCCTACTTAATTTGTAGTGTTTGCTAGTGGAGGTCTGCAAATCTGCTTATTACCAAAAGCTTGCTTTGCAGATGGAAAAGATCTTTTTCCAGGCTTTCTATAGCAATTCAGCTCTATTTTTACCGTCTGTTTGGCTTCCGCCAGAGCACAGTATCACCTGTTTTTTTGCAGGTTCCTTTTAATATTCTGATGAAAAATCCTCTGTGAAAAGGAAGAGGGTTTTTTAAAAGGGTAATGGAAATGTGTCTAGTGCCAATTTTGACTGTTGAGTCCCCTGATAATCTCTCTTGAGCCCTGCTGATTCTGGGTCACTGAAAAGAGCACAAGTTGGCCTGTTGCCTGTACTTGAAACAAACACAAGAGGGGAAAAGTAACTTATTTTGCAATCTGGAAAGGAACTGAGTTCAGTATAACTAGGTTCAGTGAGCACAAGGAACCTGTGCTGACGGCTGTTTTACCTTGTATTCTGCCACACATACTTCAGCACACAACTGTACTTAATGTATGCTATCCTTCTTAGCATTTGGCCAGATGATCCCAGTAGTCCAGGAGTAAGACAGCACAGCCTGGGGTAGTAGTTTTAGTATGGAGCTCATATACAGATATTGTCTGAAGTTCTTTTGAAGTCTTTCCCATTTGGTAACCAAAAACATGGTGTTTGGCTCAATAGTTTGATATCGCCATTTTCCATTGCTGACATGTGGGCAGGTGGCAACACTCAAACTTCTTGCATGTCCTCATTTTACTGAAGTACCATTTCCTTCTAAGCCATCAAGTACATGTTTAGTTACTACTGGATTTGTCACATGGGTGGGTGAGCCTGCTGAGTGGAAGGGTCTTGGGGCTGCCAGAACACACCTGGTCGAGATCTGCCACTTGCTTGATCTAGGACTTCTGAAACATACAACCAGTATTAAAGCCAAGAACCTTATTCCCCTTGTAGGGCTGCTACAGATGGAACTCTTTGTGGGTTGATACATCCAGTTCCTCTGTGAAGCTTGTTATGTTGTTGAGTGTTTTATAAGCCATTTACATCTTCTTAATTCACCCCAGTGAACAGACAGCGCTTTTTAAAACCCCCATGTGGAAGTGTTTTCATTACAAACTACTGTTGGATGCCAGATGGGAATACTAAATTGACAGAACCAAGGCTGGCCAAGGGGAGGGGGCTTTGCCGTAACTAGTTTGAATTCCTGTATGTTGTGTGATGTCTTCTCAAGTTGTTGGTTCCATCCAGATTCCCCCCCACCAGTTTTACTAACACATCCTTGTTTGTGACAAAAATAGTATTTCTGGGAACTACTGGTCCCTCTCCACTAAATGTGTCTGCAGTTTGTCACTAAATGGGGAAAAGAGCAATTAATGAAAGCGTTAAGCCCACAGTTCTTTCTGCATGTGTTTGTAATACTGTAGCAAATGTGGCAATGTACTAACATATTTTTGAAGTGCTAATTGTTGCTTGTCTTGAACACTGGAATGTGTCAAATCCTTGGGACTGTGTCCTATTGTTCTTTGCTGTTCCTCAAGAAGCAACAAGTTGACTCTGGGAGATAATATAGCTCAGTGATAACAGCATCTGCTTTGTTTGCAGGAAGTCCCAGGTTCAATCTCTGGCATCACCAGTTAAAAGGATCAGGTGAAAGATGTCAATCTGAAATCCTGGAGAGCTGCTGCCAGTCAGAGTAGACAACAGTAACAGCAATACAACAAAGTTCTGACTCAGTATAGTTTTATTTTGTTTTACTTTTGTTTTATTCTATGGTACATATGATCCAAAAGGCTGAGGGTGCAAATTTCAGTTCATCACATTGGGGAGTGACCTAGCATAAGAAGACCGTGATGACTCTACAAGTGAGCTGAATTTTGGCTGAACAGATGTAGACCAGGTGAGTTAGACTGGGAAGTTTAGCATATGAGGAAGCTTGGATCTTGGCAAGGTACACTGGGCATAGATCAAGGAATGGAGTTGTCAATAAATACACACATATGCACATAGAAATCCTAGGTCTGCAGTAGTTCACACACCTTGTTTGGAAAAGCTTTAGCAGAGCTTGAAATGGGCCCATTCAGCTCTGCTGAAACTCTTGAGTAAACTTGTAGCATCTGAAAAAGACTCTGCAACTCACTCAAGGCACACTCTTATATTGGAGGAGGCCTTGCATGACCCATGGGGGTGACTCCTGGGTGGTGCTGGGCTCATCCTCCTCTTGCCTAATATTCCCTTTGATGTACTGTGCAAGCAGCATCACTGGTCCTTGGTTGATTCACTGGAGGCCTGCAGACATGAGGCATGGGTATGGTGTCCTCAAGGCACCATGGGGCAGGGTGTCAAACATGTGGCCCAGGGGCCAAATAAGGCCCCCTGAAGGGCTCCTATCAGGCCCTCCAGCAACTGGCTGTCATCTTTAATTGTATTTGTCTGTGTCCTTTGTAAAGTTTATAACTCTGTTATCTGCAATTACATTTTGTGACACACATGGCCCAGCCCCACAAGGTCTCATTTACGTCAGATCTGTCCTTCATAACAAATGAGTTCAACACCCCTGCTCTTGGGAACTTCTAGGATAGACCTCAGATCCCCTGGAAATGGAAATGCTTCCACCTGTATATAAGCCATGGTTCTTTCTTGGAAATTGAGCTTGCCAGCATTGGGTAGGGAAATTCCTGGGGTGTAGTCTGGGGATGGAGGGACCCCAGCAGGGTATAATGCCACAGAGTCTATCCTTCAAAGGAGTCATTTCCCCCAGGGTAACCTATCTCAGCAGTCTGGATAGCAGTTACAATTGCAGGAGATTTCCTCTTGGAGGGTAGCATGCCTTGGGGTCCCAACCACAGTACCCAGAGACTGGGGTGCCTTCCTTGGAGGGGCCACCTGCTTTCCCTCCAGTTGTCCCAGCTAAGAAGGAGTGGGCTTCTTCCTCCTCCTACTGTCCTCCACTCTTTCTGCTGGAGGTGAGAAAGTAGGGTCCACCCTTTGCAGATGCCCGCAGAGAATGGAGGAAGACAGGTGTGGAGTGTTTATGCTCTGCAGACATAGGCATGGCACACCTGGCATACTGCTACACTGGGTTCACTGGGGAGGGTGTGGAAATGTTTCCACAGGATGGCCTGGAAATGGAGCCCCATAATTGGAGCAGGTGAGAGGCACCACAGCTTTCTGGCACTGGGCTGGGAGGTTCTGGGGGGTATATTTGGGGCAGTAGGAGCAGCATCAGCAGAAGAGTTGGATTTACACCCCACCCTTCACATGGAATTTCAAAGCAGCTTACAATCTGCTTCCCTTCCTGTCTCCCATAGAAGCAATATTTTAAAAAGTAGCTCCCCGCCTCCCCCATTGTCTAATAATTTTGTTGGAAAATGACTCAAATTTATTAGCTGACAATTAAGATTCAGGAGATAAGGGCTTGGATCCTAAACAGTGCACAGGGAGTTATGCTAGAGGAAGGCAAATTGTTGACTTTCCCTCTCTAACTGCAATCTTCTGTGCCCCCTGAAATTGGACTTTTGCAGGTTTGTGGACAACCCCCCTCTCGGAATAGTGTGCGCAGGAGTCTGCAGCAGAAGTGGGAACTGGCAAAAATCTCCCTGCCCTCCTCTGCAAACAACAAAGCTGCTATGCTGTAGAGTTCCTGCTGTGCCACTTGAACAGGACTTTCAGACCAAAGCTGTCATCTGGAGGCTTGAAGGAAGGGCTAGTCAAGACTCTATCCACATGTTGGAAATGCTGAGATTAAAGGGAAAAGCTTTGTACTCTTTTTGGGATTTTCACCATGTATCCCCCCCCCCAAAGGTTTTGATTATGAATTTTGCATAATTTATCTATCAGTTGACATTTATAATTAGACTATGATTAAATATGACCAGCATAAAGCAATAGAGTAGAGTTTGGTTGAATATCTGCGCTAAGGTGTTTCTGTTTGTTTAGGCTAAGATGGGAGATGCAGGTTCAAATTTGAATTCTTCCAGAATGCTTGCTAGGCAAGTCTCTCTGTCTCTCTCAACCTAAGCTTTCTCACAATGTTGTTGCGGAGTTCAATAGGAAAAGGGAGCATCAATGAAGAACACCACTTGGAGCTCTAAGGGATCCAGCATTGCTCCCTTCTCCCCAATTCCCCACTGCTGCTTTTCAGGCTAGCAAAGGGAACATGGGGTGGGGGCACGCTGGTTTTGCACCAATGTGCAACATCACTTTTAGTGCAAAACTGGAAGTGATGTCATTACATTGGGGTGAAGCTGTAGGACTCATCCATCACCCTGATGTAATGCTATCACTTCTGGTTTTGTGCCAGATGTGACATCACACATTCATGTGTAGGCTGCGATCCTGTCTCTAACCTCAGTTTCTCCTGGCAGGTTGCCAGCCACAGCTCCTTGAAGGACTGGTGGGATAGAAGCATACTGGATAGGTGGGATAGGACAAAAGCGACTTGCTTGACTTTTCCACGGGAAAAAATAATTCCTGGGATGACAGTGTAACAAAAGCAATAACCAAATGACATAGCGGAAAAGTTTTGTGCCATGACCCTTTTATTTTTAGACCTTGAACTACAGTCACTTCATGTACCACATTTTGCATCTTCTTGACATGTTCCAGACAGTCTCTCCTCTTATGCTCATACAATGAATAATTGGAAGGGGGGGGGGGGGAAAGAAGATCAAGACTCCCATTTTCTTTCCTCAGGAAAAGTGCGTCTTTCCTCTCATTTTCCCCTCTGGGGTTCCTAATTAAAGACATGAGGTGGTGTGGCCTGTCCTTCTAATTGCAGCGTATGATCAAGGATTATGAGCACTAAGCCAAATGCATTACTGTGCTGTCTAATTATCACATTGACTGACAGCAGGCTTTTCTTTCTCTGCTTTGGAGAGGTGAAGGCACATCTGACAGATTATAACTTTGCTTTGAAGTCAGAGGCATATATACAGAATCAAAGATCGAGGACTTCCCAAACGTATTTCAATGCGGCTTATCCTTGTCAGTCGTTTCCCTTCTTTATTTACTGCAGCCTGCTTTGAAGTGGTACGTTTTTTCTATGATTCTGGGGTATATTAGTAAACAGATTATGTGCCCATGGAGAGGTGGAAAATCAGAGACAAGCAGCTACTTTCATTTAAATTGGGGGTTTCGATACCAAATTCATGAGAATTTCTTTCATTGATTCTAACAGCAAGGGCTGGCAGAACTGTCCCCTTCTTCCTTCTTTCAGGTTTCCTTATTATTTTTAGCTGGTATATTCCTAAAATAATCCTTATTTTTTTCTTTTTTGTTAAACATATATCTAAGAACCAAATTTAAATATAAATTAAAAGTACCAAGCAGTCAGACCTCTCCTCTTGCAGAAGGAGTAGTTAGTGTGTGAGAGAACAGAGAATGCCCTTCATACAAATGTCACCTCCAAAAATCATAACTGTGAAACGCTGCCTGGCCTAAGAGTAAAACGAAGATGGAGCTGGTACAAACAAAATGGATGCTGACCAGAGACAAGCATGGGGAAATATTTTGTAAGTGAATCAAAATGTCTGACTCACTAACAACCCTAAAGAGAGACAAAATTGACAACAGTGGATCTCCCAAGGAAACTGTCTCTCTCTCTCGGCTTGGCTTCGCGAACGAAGATTTAAGAAGGGTGCAATAGTCCACGTTTACTGCAGGCTCGCTGGTGGCTGACAAGACCAATGTGGGACAGGCAGGTCCGGCCACAGCGGCTGCAGGGAAAAGTCTGATTTAGGGTTGGTCCTGTAGCAGTGCGATTCTTCCTCAATCTCCTTTTGTCCTCAAGACCAGCTATGCGTGCGTTCTCAAAGGAAGAGACAGCCTGGTGGATGGTGTGCCTCCATGCTTTGTGATCTAAGGCTAGGTCAGACCACTGGTGATGGTTGATGTGACAGGTGCTAAGGGATTTCTTCAAGGAGTCCTTGTACCTCTTCTTTGGTGCCCCTCTATTTCGATGGCCGGTGGAGAGTTCGCCATACAGGGCAATCTTGGGAAGGCGGTGGTGTTCCATCCTCGAAATATGCCCTGCCCAGCGCAGCTGCGTCTTCAACAGCAGTGCCTCGATGCTGGTAACCTCCGCCCGCTTGAGGACTTCAGTGTTGGTCACAAAGTCACTCCAGTGGATGTTGAGGATGGTGCGAAGGCAGAGCTGATGAAAGCGCTCAAGGAGTCGCAGGTGATGACGGTATAAAACCCACGATTCGGAGCCGTAGATGAGGGTTGTCATCACAACCGCTTTGTAAACATTGATCTTTGTGCCTTTTTTCAGATGCTTGTTGCTCCACACTCTTTTGTGCAGTCGGCCAAATGCACGGTTTGCCTTTGCCAGCCTGTTGTCAATCTCCTTGTCGATCTTGGCATCTGAGGAGAAGATGCACCCCAGGTAGCTGAACTGCTGGACTGTCTTCAGAACTGATTCACCCATAGTGATGCAGGGAGGGTGATAATCTTCCTGGGGTGCAGGCTGGTGGAGAACTTCTGTCTTCTTCAGACTAACTTCTAGGCCGAATAGCTTGGCAGCCTCTGCAAAGCAGGACGTCATATGCTGCAGAGCAGATACTGAGTGGGAGACGAGTGCAGCATCATCAGCAAACAGTAGCTCTCGGATGAGTTTTTCCATTGTCTTGGAGTGTGCCTTTAGTCGCCTCAGGTTGAACAGGCTGCCATCGGTGCGATAGCGGATGTAGACACCATCGTCATCATCTAGATCTACTGTGGCTCTTTGAAGCATCATGCTAAAGAAGATCATAAAGAGAGTTGGCGCGAGAACGCAGCCTTGCTTTACACCTGTGCCTATTGGGAAGGGCTCCGAAAGGCGGCTCTCAGCCTTTGACTTACCCGACCAGTAGAGGGTATAGCCAGCACCGTGTTCTTGAAGACTACCTTCCTCAGGGAAACGGACCTCACTGAGAGCTGCTATGTCGATATTCAACCTGCGAAGTTTGTGGGCAACTAGAGCAGTGCGTCGTTCAGGGCGACCACTGCCTACTGTGTCAAGCATGGTTCTGATGTTCCAACACGCAAGCTTTAGTCTTTGCACACTTTGTGAGGCAGGTGCATGCCTTTTCTTTGTTGTTATTTTTCGACCGCAAGTAAGGATGCCCGTTGACCGCGGCTAGCCAACTGGGGTGGGGGAGACGAGCTTTGTTTAGGCCACCTTTTCTAGGCCCCTCTCCGTGTGGAGCAAGCAGTGCTGTCCCTAGATAAGGCTGCTTGGTCGTTCAGGGTGCTGCCGAAAGATGCTTTCGTCTCCGGGTTAGCATCAGGCGACCAATACCCTGAACCGCCTACATGCAGGATCGGGACTGCGGCTTCCAGTGGCACCTTCCACCTGCCGTTTCGCCCCTTGCCCATTGCTGCAGGACTTGATGCGTTGTGGGTTGTGTGTGTGGATATGCCCTTCAGGCCTGCGCAGAGGAATTTTTTAGGTGAAGCGCAGTGTGCGCGGTACTGGCTCCACCCTTTCACCTGGGGGTCATCTGCCATGGCCCAGTAAGCCGGGACGCCGGCAGCGAGTCCTCCAGGTGGTAGGTGTTACATTAACGAGCTCTATCTGCCCGGGTTTGATGTTAGAGTTTTCCTTCTCTTAGGCTGGCGAGGTTGGTGGGCCCAGCCTGCCCATCCGGTTATACCGCCGGACAATTCGGTCGCACCATGACGTAGCAAACTCTGTGAAAACGGGGGGGGACCAGCGAGAAGGTGTTGCTACGGATGCAGTAATGCAGGAGAGGCCATTGCAGTGACCACCTGCCAGGCATAGCCAGACAGTGACCACGCGGTGTTCACTACACCGGGAGAGGAGAGGCTATGTATTGTGCATGCACTTTCCCTGGGGGGGGGGGTAGGATTCCCAGAGGGAGCCTCACCTTGAATTAACCTTGTCCACACTCTGTCATGCCACCCATGACCCATTTACCCTAATTAGCCCTATTCACACAACCTGATAGCCTCTCTCACTCTGTGCTCAAGGCTCATCAAGAAATGTTATTATCTATAGTTCAGCCTCCAGTAATCTCATCAAGGTTTCACCCAAATCTTTGTTGATCCCTGGAAAAAAACAACGTATTGTTTTGGTGCAAGTGCATCAGCTTTTCCTCAGGCTTTTGCTCAGCTTTTCCATTTGCTCTATATCTGGAATGGGGGGGAGGGGTGGGCTCCCTCTTGGGTATCCTGCCCCCCCCAGGGAAAGTGTATGCGCAATACATAGCCTCTCCTTCCCAGTGTAGTGAATGCCGCGTGGTCACTGTCCGGCTATGCCTGGCAGATGGTCACAGCAATGGCCTCTCCTGCATTACTGCATCCGTGGCAACACCTTCCCGCTGGTCCCCCCCCCCGTTTCTCACAGAGTTTGCCACGTCATGGTGCGACCGAATGTCCGGCGGTATAACCAGATGGGCAGGCTGGGCTCACCAACCTCGCCAGCCAAGAGAAGGAAAACTCTAACATCAAACCTGGGCAGATAGAGCTCGTTAATGTAACACCTACCACCTGGAGGACTCGCTGCCGGCGTCCCGGCTTACTGGGCCATGGCAGATGACCCCACGGTGAAAGGGTGGAGCCAGTACTGCGCACACTGTGCTTCACCTAAAAATTCCTCTGCGCAGGCCTGAAGGGCATATCCACATCCACAACCCACAACACACCAAGTCCTGCAGCGATGGGCAAGGGGCGAAATGGCAGGTGGAAGATGCCACTGGAAGCCGCAGTCCCAATCCTGCATGTAGGCGGTTCAGGGTATTGGTCGCCTGACGCTGACCCGGAGACGAAAGCATCTTTCGGCAGCACCCTGAACGACCAAGCAGCCTTATCTAGGGACAGCACTGCTTGCTCCACACGGAGAGGGGCCTAGAAAAGGTGGCCTAAACAAAGCTCGTCTCCCCCACCCCAGTTGGCTAGCCACAGTCAACGGGCATCCTTACTTGCGGTTGAAAAATAACAACAAAAAAAGGCATGCACCTGCCTCACAAAGTGTGCAAAGACTTAAGCTTGCGTGTTGGAACATCAGAACCATGCTTGACACAGTAGACAGTGGTCGCCCTGAACGACGCTCTGCTCTAGTTGCCCACGTACTTCTCAGGTTGAATATTGACATAGCAGCTCTCAGTGAGGTCCGTTTCCCTGAGGAAGGTAGTCTTCAAGAACATGGTGCTGGCTATACCCTCTACTGGTTGGGTAAGTCAAAGGCTGAGAGCCGCCTTTCTGGCGTTGGCTTCATGGTCAGGAACTCCATTGCCTCCAAACTCGAAAACCTGCCAACAGGTCACTCAGATCGCATCATGTCCATGCGCCTCCCACTTCAAAACAAGCAGCATGCAACACTCTTCAGTGTGTATGCCCCAACCCTTCAAGCAGATCCTGCAGAAAAGAACAAGTTCTATGCTGATCTGCGCAACCTCGTACGGAAGACCCCTACAGAGGACAAGGTGATCATCCTTGGCGACTTCAATGCCAGAGTAGGTAAAGACTCGGAAGCCTGGAAAGGAGTACCTGGCAAACACGGCATTGGCAACTGCAATGATAACGGGCGCCTCCTGCTAGAATTCTGCACGGAGCACCAGCTCATCATCACCAACACTATCTTTCAGCAGAAGAACAGCCTGAAGACAACCTGGATGCACCCACGGTCCAAGCACTGGCACCTTATCGACTACATTCTGGTGCGCCAGGGAGACCTTCGAGATGTCTTACACACCCGAGTAATGCCCAGTGCGGAATGTCATACGGATCATCGTCTTGTACGCTGCAATCTCCGTCTTCACTTTAAGCCCACACCCAGGAGAGGAGGTATCCCTCGGAGGAAGCTTCAGGTTGGCAGCCTTCAGTCAGACGAAGTTAAAGCTGCCTTCCAGGCAAAACTCCAGTCAAGAATTGAGGACCCCAGTTGCCCCACAGACCCTTCTCCAGAAGCACTCTGGGAACATCTAAAAACTACCATCCTGTTGATCTCTGAAGAAGTCCTCGGGTTCTTCACAAGGAAAAACAAGGACTGGTTTGACGAGAACAATCAAGAGATCCAAGAATTACTAGTGAAAAAGAGATCTGCCTACCAAGCACATCTTGCTCAGCCCTCCTGTCCCAAGAAAAAAGCAATCTTTCGCGCTGCATGTAGCAACCTCCAGCGCAAGCTTCGAGACATTCAGAACGAGTGGTGGACCAAGCTTGCAGAGAGAACCCAGCTGTGTGCAGACACTGGTGATTTAAGAGGGTTCTACGAAGCCCTGAAGGCAGTATATGGCCCATCATATCAGGCTCAGAGTCCCTTGCGTAGTGCAGACGGCCAAGTGCTCCTCACAGACAAGGCATCCATACTGAACCGGTGGTCAAAGTATTTTCAGGCTCTCTTCAGTGCCAACCGCGTAGTTCAAGATTCAGCAATCCACCTCACCCCACTTCAACCAGTGAAAACAGAGTTGGATGAGATCCCCACCCTAGAAGAGACTGTTAAAGCCATCAAGCAACTGAAAAGTGGCAAGGCAGCGGGAGTTGATGGAATCCCACCAGAGATCTGGAAGCATGGGGGCACAGTACTACATAGCACACTTCACAAAGTACTTGTCACCTGCTGGGAACAAGGCAAACTACCACAGGACTTTCGCGATGCAATCATCATCACTCTACACAAGAACAAAGGAGAAAAGTCAGACTGCTCCAACTACCGGGGGATAACCCTGCTCTCCATCGCAGGCAAAATCCTTGCCAGAATACTCCTGAACAGACTGGTGCCCCCATTGCAGAAGAACTCCTCCCAGAGAGCCAGTGCGGCTTCAGAGCTAACAGGAGCACCACCGACATGGTATTTGTTCTCAGGCAGCTCCAAGAGAAATGCAGGGAACAGAACAAGGGTCTATATGTGACTTTTGTCGACCTTACCAAAGCTTTTGATACTGTTAGCAGGAAAGGCCTGTGGCAAATCTTGGAACGTTTAGGATGTCCCCCAAGGTTCCTCAGCATGATCATCCAGCTACATGAAGACCAGCGAGGCCAAGTCAGACACTGCAACGACCTCTCGGAGCCCTTCCCAATAGGCACAGGTGTAAAGCAAGGCTGCGTTCTCGCGCCAACTCTCTTTACGATCTTCTTTAGCATGATGCTTCAAAGAGCCGCAGTAGATCTAGATGATGACGATGGTGTCTACATCCGCTATCGCACCGATGGCAGCCTGTTCAACCTGAGGCGACTAAAGGCTCACTCCAAGACAATGGAAAAACTCATCCGAGAGCTACTATTTGCTGATGATGCTGCACTCGTCTCCCACTCGGTATCAGCTCTGCAGCATATGACATCCTGCTTTGCAGAGGCTGCCAAGCTATTCGGCCTAGAAGTTAGTCTGAAGAAGACAGAAGTTCTCCACCAACCTGCACCCCAGGAAGATTATCACCCTCCCTGCATCACTGTGGGTGAATCAGTACTGATGACAGTCCAGCAGTTCAGCTACCTGGGGTGCATCATCTCCTCAGATGCCAAGATCGACAAGGAGATTGACAATAGGCTGGCAAAGGCAAACCGTGCATTTGGCCGACTACACAAAAGAGTGTGGAGCAACAAGCATCTGAAAAAAGGCACAAAGATCAATGTTTACAAAGCGGTTGTGATGACAACTCTCATCTATGGCTCCGAATCGTGGGTTTTATACCGTCATCACCTGCGACTCCTTGAGCGCTTTCATCAGCTCTGCCTTCGCACCATCCTCAACATCCACTGGAGTGTTGGTCCACTTGTGACCAACACTGAAGTCCTCAAGAGGGCGGAGGTTACAAGCATCGAAGCACTGCTGTTGAAGACGTAGCTGTGCTGGGCAGGGCATATTTCTAGGATGGAAAACCACCGCCTTCCCAAGACTGCTCTGTATGGCGAACTTTCTACCGGCCATCAAAATAGAGGGGCACCAAAGAAGAGGTACAAGGACTCCTTGAAGAAATCCCTTGGCACCTGTCGCATCAACCATCACCAGTTGTCTGACCTAGCCTCAGATCGCAAAGCATGGAGGCACACCATCCACCAGGCTGTCTCTTCCTTTGAAAACGCACGCATAGCTGGTCTTGAGGACAAAAGGAGATTGAGGAAGAATCGCACTGCTACAGCACCAACCCCAAATCAGACTTTTCCCTGCAGCCACTGTGGCCGGATCTGCCTGTCCCGCATTGGTCTTGTCAGCCACCAGCGAGCCTGCAGCAGACGTGGACTACTGCACCCTTCTTAAATCTTCGTTTGCGAAGTCAAGCCGAGATATATCTGGAATGCACAGCCAGCAGTCTCTATGAGTGTATTCTCAACACTAAACATTGCATCCCCACTTGCATGTGGGCCCCGTCTTCCATGAAACACTGACCATTTCTCTCTCTGCTTTCCACAGACCTCATTTTCCAAGATCCATAACTACTGCCTTCCTTGAATCTCTTTTCCCCACTCTTCCCTTTTATCTTCCTCTTGCTCCCCATGTGGTGTGTGTCCATTTTTACCTTTTATTATTTTTCAATAAAATACCTCTCTGGTTGAATTTTGGCATGGTTCATTTAGAGAGTTCTTTAAGGGAAAATCCCGGTATACATTGCTGAAGATCCCAGTTATCTGCCTCTTGCTAAACAACCAATTAATAAGCAACCAATTTGGGTAACAAAGGAGGCAATAAATCATTAGCCAAATAACCATACAGTAATATCCAGAGACTATAAAAATTGTGGGGAAGAATCATTGGTTCCGCCTTCTATAAAAACTGTAGGGAAGAAGTGTTGGCTCTGCCCTTCTTTTCAGAGGATGGCAGCATTCTCAGCACTGGCAAAGTCAGGAGCCAAGTGCTTGGGGCTCCTCCAAAGCAAGGTCAGCAACCCCCCTTCTCTCACAAGTCCAAATTTCCTTGAAATAATTTAAGAGTCTAGCAGGATGTATAAGCCACAGAAATAGTGAGTGGGGGGGAAAAACCCTATAAGCCAATTTAGAATAAAGGGATAGGAAGATAGAAGAAAGATTTAATTTAATTATGCATAAAGTTGGAGGGACTAGAGCAAAAATAGAAGGCTGTATGCAACTAACAAAGGAAATAGGAGGAGGGGGGAAGCCAAACTGGAGGATAGAATTAAATTTGTTGAGCAGAGCTTGGAGAAAGAGGCAGCAGAATTAAAGGTCTGGGCTGCTGAGTGGGACTCAATCAAAGCTAAACTGGAGGAAGTGCAAAATGGAAATCAAAAGCATAATTGAAAATTTTGAGGCCTGTCAGAAAATATTGAAAGAAAAGACTTTGTGGGCTTTCAGGAAGACATCCTATAAGAGTATTTGAGTATAAATCATAATATGGCAGTAAGGACAGAGACAACTTCAAGGAGTTTTAAAAAACACCTTGGAAAACCACAGGATGTGTTAGCTACATTTATTACTTTGAGAACTAAGAATGCGATTTTGCATAATATGTGGAATGGAAAATCTGTTGTTGCAGATGTTGGATATATGTATCTGTTTTGTATGTACTTTGCAATGTTCTAACGTTCCAGTCATTATAGGGTTAACACTGTGCCTGATTCCCTATTGTCTGCATGAGCTAGGAAGAAGATACTGACTGCTGTCAATCAAGGTCTAGAAGCGGGAAAACCTGTTTTGTTTGTTTGTTTGGTCAGTTAGTCAGGTGACTTTCTTTGTTCAGAGAGGTCAAGAAGAAGGAGGAAGTAGCCTCCATGAAGCATGTAGTTTTCAATGTGTAAGGATGTAGTTCTATAGTGTTTGTTATTTTCACCTCCCAGTACCCTCTTCCTGTAGAAATAAATATGTTCTTGCTTTTTCATGTTAACTGCCTCTCAATGATTATTTGATCCAGTGATCCATCACACTGTTTGAGATAAAGAAATAGAATTTCAAACAGAATTCCCTAACAGCAGACAGTCATGGAATACAGATTCTCAGTGATCTTCATCCTGACACTCTGTCCAAAAGGCATCAGTTTCCATTTTTAACTAGTAAATTAAGATCTTAAAATTTTGATATAGTTGAGGTATACCCTTTAGAGTAAATGTTTTTATAGTAATAGTTGTATAGTAATTCAGACCATAGAGGAGGCACAGCAATTTCTTAAAGGTTTAGAAGAGGAGGTTCTGCAAGTAAATGAAGCACATAAGTTATTACAGAGAATCACTTAGTTACAATCACATAGTTGTATACTTAGTAAATAAAGATGTGTAATTCTAATAGTAGTACAATAAATATTAAATGATTTAATTCACCTGTTAAATGAAGGAAAGTTACACATTTGATTAAGGAGAAAGTGGATGTGTTTTTCCTTCAAGAAACTCATATTAAAAAGATCAGAATTTTTTTCAGTTAATCTTGGTAATACATTTATGTCATGTGATAACTGTAAGTAGGCAAGGGTGGCAGTTATTCAGAGAAACCCTAATATTGTGATTAAAAAGAGGGTTGAGAACCCAAATGGTAGATATTTAATGTTAAAATGTCAGGTGGCAAGTAACTTCTATACTTTTGTGAATTTGTATGGACCCCAACAAAATCAGTCTAAATTTTTCAGATTACTTTTAAGCAGAGGAGATTGCGTTAGAAGGAGATTTTAATGGTGTTTCAGATGCAAACTTTGATAGGCCATCTATCAAACTACAAGATGTTTGCCTAAAGCCATTCTGTGTGCAGTCAAAAAAAAAATGAAACCAGGAAAAAATCCAGATGATGCCTCCTCTTATCAACCAAACTAATTTTGAAACCAAGACTTTAAGATCTGGTTAGCTAGAACGGCAAAATGACTTAATAAAATCATTCATAGGATAGTACACCAGGACTGGATGAGATTCATTACTAGTCATAGAAAGATTTTTCAACCTTATAACATTTATGTTCCTTGATGCTGAAAAAGCATTCGACAGAGTGAAATGGAAATTCATGAAGGCAGTATTACATTATTGTAATTTAGGAGGAAGATTTAGTGAAATGGATATCTATGATATATAAGAATGCCAGAGTAAGTGTAAACAAGGTTTTGTTAGAAGAACTGGAACTTCATTAAGGCACAAGGCAAGGAAGTCCTTTATCTGCTTTATTGTTTGTAATAATGATAGAGCCACTTGCTGTTCTAATTAGAAGTGAAATAAAAGTTTATGGGGTCCAGATGGGACAAGAAAATTTCAACCTTTTGCTATTTGTGGAAAATCTAGCCAAGTCTATCACAAAGCCTTTTGAGTCCTTGCCAGTTGTGTTAAGGATTTTGCATTCTTTTGAAGGGATCTCAGGATCTAGAATTATTTTAAAGAAATCAAACTGGATATAATCTCAGAAGAATGCATCCTATGGCATTGTTGTCCTATTAGATATCTGGGGATTTGGGTTCAGGAAGATATGAGTAAAGCTCCGGATGTTAATCACAGAAAATCTTCTTTTAGAATTAGAAACTCAGTCAAACTGGAGATTACTTCCAAAATATTGGTTGGGGAGGACTACTACTATCAAAATGTTTGTGTTATGACTATTGGTTTTATTCATGAATATTCATGAAGTTGGGCTGCAGTGAATGTCAAAGGCCCCAAAGACTAGAACAAAAAAGGGGGACTAGTAAACTCTGGGATGAATTGGGACAGAGAAGGCCCCTGCACTTCGACCACACTTTAATACCATACCATACCAAACCTTTAATGGCATAATAGTTGCAAATAAAAATACACAGAATATAAAAAATTAAACATTGGAGATAAAATCAAAATGAAACCAAGCTTTCATACATGGTCAGATTTAAATTTAGGGATGTCAGCCTTGCTAACCTCCCCCTCAGTATCATTCAATAAATAATAACAGGGTGGCAGAATAGACAAATCTGGGGAGAAAGAAAGCTTACAAAATAAATCTTTATGGAGATTATGATAAAAGGAACAATCAAGCAATATATGCTGAATTGAGTCGGGAATATTTGCTCCACAGGAACAGAGTCTGTCGCCTAAAGGGACTCGATGATATCTCCCTTGTAAAACTTTGGAGGGAAACTCATTTAGTCTAGCCAACATAAATGCCCTGCGATGACTTAGAATGGTTAAGTCTGAAAGATAATGGGGCATTTTGCCGCAGAAAGCATAAAGACTTAAGGAAGCTGGGGAGCAAATATAAGGGTCTGTTGGCCGTAGTTTCATTTCCTCCAACTCCCACAGTCTCAATTTAATACATCTGAAGATATATGACTCATCAGAAGTAAAAAAATCATCAACCTTCATCCCCAACTGGTTAAGTTTGGACATAAGCACTGCTGTCCAGGATGAAATATATGGGTCTCTTTTCATACAATCAAGAAGGCTGTTAGGATCTATTCTAGAGTGAATTTTGAGCCAGAATTTAAACACTGCAATCCAGGCTTTTGTCTCTGCATGGCTCCATCCCAGACACTTGGCTTGATTCTATAATTATCCCAATATACAAAAAGGAGGGGTTGGAGTTACCAGAAAATTTCCACCCCATTAGTTTATTATCTATAGTGGGCAAATTGTATGCCAAACATTTAGAACTCCGATTAACTGACTGGATGTGCCTAGGCAACATCATAGGTCCTGAACAGATTGGCTTCTCCAAAGGCAAATCTGCTATGGACCGTTGCTGCACTCTGGCCTTCCTTGTTGAAAAATATATGCATACCGGGACAAAAAAATTATATGCTGCCTTCATCGATTTGAAGGGCGCTTTTGATGCAATAGATAGAGCCCAACTATGGATTAAGCTAGGTTACCTGGGAACGGACCCACACTTTAATATCTTTAGCACTTAATAGCTCAGCACTTTCACTTTTCACTTTAGTGAATGTCCACCAAAATAACTGCCTTCCATTGCCAACTTTTAATTAGTTATGTCTGTGTATATCTGTTTTGAAATTGAGACCATTTGGCTGCTAAATTAATTGATATTTATTTATATTGTTAATTTTGGGTGGATAAATTAATTTGGTTAGTTAATTGATCTGGAATTAATTGGCTATTTGATCAATTAACTGTATTATTGGCTAATTAATCGGGCGGTATTATTTGGGGAGGGGTGGGAACCATTCTGGCAGTCTCTGGTAACCTAGCTTTGAAATGGCATGAAATGGGATCAGAGTGTATGAAAATACAACAGGAGGGCAGAAATTACAGTGACACGTGGCTCCTAATTGTATATAAACAATATGTAGCCATTTCATGCTGCATAAACTGCACTGGCTTCTGATCGAGTACCAAATCAGATTCAAGGTTCTGGTGTCGACCTTTAACCCGCATATCTTCAAGACCACCTCTCCTGATATGCTCCCAGAACAGCATTGTGTTCAGTAGATCAGAATTTACTGGTGATCCGCAGCCTGAAGGATATCCAGTTGTCCTTGACCAAAGCCAGGGTGTTTATATACAATTAGGAGCTACGTGTCACTGTAATTTCTGCCCTCCTGTTGTATTTTCATACGCTCTGATCCCATTTCATGCGATTTAAATGCTAGGTTACCAGAGACTGCCAGAACGGTTCCCACCCCTCCCCAAATAATACTGCCTGATTAATTACCCAATAATACAGTTAATTAGATCAAATAGCCAATTAATTCCAGATCAATTAACTAACCAAATTAATTTATCCACCCAAAATTAACAATATAAATAAATATCAATTAATTTGGTCCTACAGGGCTATTCAGGGCACTAGGTCCCACAGGGCTATTCAGCAGAGACTTCCACCAGGTTGGAGCCAGGGCAGAAAACACCTTGTAAGGCAGAGATGTTCTGCCATTCATTTGGTTGAGGAGACTCCTCCCCATGAGGTAATGACACTACTGAAATTCTTAGCATCATCTTTGTAGGTAACTACTGTGTTTTATAGTTTTAAAGTTTTATTATGGATTGTATATTTCATTATGTTGTACACTGCCCTGAGTCTTGCCTTGGCAGGGAAGGGCAGTTTAAAAATCCAATTTAATAAATAAATAAATAACATCACAGGACATTATATGTAGCTGTGGTTTTTTTCCCTGTCGTCGCTTGTGGTGAGATCTTGTAAAAAGTCTTTCTTTGGCAACTTTGCTTCAGTAATATTCAGTGCTGGCAACTTTTCAGTCAGTCAAAAAAATTATTGTGTCTAGCCATTGGCTGTTACAGAACAGAACACAAACACAAAATTCCCAGATAACATCCCAGAAGGGCTGAACTCAAGAAGTTACAACATTCGATATTACTCTTGAGAGAAGAACCAGCACCCTTCTAAACAGGGGAAGCCTTAGTGTGATAGATGAAGGTCTGGCAACCCTAGCATCTGGGATTGTAATAAAGATAGGGATTGGCTAAGACTGAGCAAAAAAGCTGGCTGGACTCAATCTAGAGTCCACTGTTAGACCTCATCTTCTTTTTAATACACTGCATACAAACACACCCAAAGTAGTCAGGGTACCAGCTTTGATTCCCAGATGATATCAACATTCAGGAATGCGAGGTGGAGGAAGACGTGAAATGCAGCTAAAAAGGTTATGAAAAAAAAGTATATTTGTTTCATTTATAGGCTGCCTTTCTCAGATTACAGACATTAATTGATGCAAGTTTGAGTATCAGAGTCAGCCTGAGGCAACGACTTGTCTTCTAACTGAACATTGCTCTTAGTTGTGAGATTAAGGATACCTAAAGGATGATATCGTGTCTCTCCCCATAATTCACACACAGTAGGAAGGTAAAGAAGCTCATTTGCTTTGTTTTTGACATTCCAGGGTCAAGAAAAAAAACTGACAATGCAATCCTTAAGAACATGAGCCCTGTGGCACAGAGTGGTAAACTTCAGTACAGCAGTCGAAGCTCTGCTTATGACCTGAGTTTGATCCCAGCAGAAGCTGGGTTCAGGTAGCCTGTTCAAGGTTGACTAAGCCTTCCATCCTTCTGAGGTGGGTAAAATGAGTACCTAGCTTGCTGGGGGCAAAGTGTAGATGACTGGGGAAGGCAATGGCCAACCACTCCATAACAAAAAGTCTGCTAAGAAAATGGCATGATGTGACATCACCCCATGGGTCAGTTACGACTTGGTGTTTGCACAAGGGACTATCTTTACCTTAAGAACACTTTCCTGGGAGTAAGTTCCATTAAGTACAGTGGGACCTACTTTCATGATGATCTGTGGCTCAGGGGGAGAACATCTGGTTAGCATGCAGAATGTCCCAGGTTTGAGCCCTGATATTTCCAGATGTTTTGATGTCATTTCCTGCACAGAATGCTAAAATTCCCCCCTTAAACTGCAGATGCACAGAGCTTCCAATCTTGTTTCCCAGTTCATGCTGCACTTAGAATCATAGACTCCATAGAGTTGACGGCACCTCCAGAGTCATCTAGTCCAACCCCTGGCCCAATGGAGGAAATTCACAAATACCTCCCCTCCACACACACACACCCAGTGACCCCTGCTCCATGTCCAGAAGAGGGCAAAAAAACCCCCTGATCTCTGGCCAAACTGGGCTGGAGAGAAATTGCCTCCTGATCCCAAAGTGGTGACCAGCATTTCCTTGGGGGTGTAATTTATTTAACTTTATTCCAGTAATCCAGTTCTTGCAAATTAAAGCATCTTAATGAAGCCCAAAAGAAATTTTAGGGGAAAGATCACACTAGTAGCATTCCAGTTTGTATGGGAACTGTTGTGAGAGCTGCCTTCTGCTACTCTGGAAACCCCGAATGGAAAGGATTTTCTGGGAACTAATTTTAACTCTGCAGCTGGTTTTTCCACAGGAGGGCATGGTTTTGTTTCTTAGTGTCTGAAAAGCAGTAAAAAAAAGATGAATGTTTTTGAAGACTACACTTCAGGTTGCCTTTTTCAAATGAGAAATATCACACATTCTGGAATCTTGGATTGCAACCTTCACTATTGTAGCATTCTTGCTTGATGAAGTTGATACTTGATTTTTTTTTTTGCTGTTCACACTACTGCCACTGTGAATTTTCTCAGTTTGAACAGGGGAGGGGGAAGTGGCAAGGGTCAGTTTTCCTCACCACCTCAGCTTGCTTGCAGTGCAGTCTGAAGTTAGAAAGCTTATAAAAGTCAATGGGACTAGAAGTGTGATTTTTTAAAAAAAGGATTGCCTAACCAATGGCTACATTATTACCAAATAAAGATGGCGCTGACGCAGCTGCTGGGTCCGGATGCCTTGGCTGCCCCTGATCCACCATCCCTTTTAGCTGTATTAAGGCGGACATGGCAGCAAGATAATCCAGTGCAAGCCCTGTACACGTACTTTCGATATGGGACGCAACAACAACAGTTAATTGAAGAATTACGGGTAAAATGGGCAGATGAACTGAACCTTAGTATTCTACCATTCCAATGGTTCACAATCAACAGGGCGATCCGAAAAGTTTCTAAAGATCAACGCTTGATATTAATTCAGCAAAAAATTCATTTCCGTATTTACTGGACACCTGTTCGACTACACAAATTTAACCTCTTGACTTCACCAGCATGTTGGCGATGCCAGGGAGGTGAAGCGGGGCTAAGCCACATGATTTGGTCATGCCCGGTGCTGCTTGATTTCTGGGGCGATATACTCAGGTGGATAAACCGCGTATTGGGAGGTCAGCACAGATTCACAGCCATGCAAGTTCTTTTAAACTACTTCCCGTCAGCATGGGTGTTGTCTCGCCCACAGCGATATTGGGGATTTCGGGCACTGATGACGGCAAAGAGGATAATCATGCAGATGTGGAGAACGGAATTTTCAGGAACCGTAGCGCAATGGCTGGAGGACATGCTGCGATTGGCGGTGGATGAAAGGCTGGTCTACCGACGAATGATGCAACAACAACAATTCGAGGACATTTGGGCACCGTTTTTGGCGGCTGTCAATAATTTACAGGGTCCGGGATGTGAATTTGAACATAGTTCCCTCTAGGCTGTGGGGGCCAAGGTGGTCCAGAGAGCTATATCAAGTATTAGGCATACAATAGGCAGAGATAGATAAGTATGGGCAACAAGGGTGACGGGTCACAGGGTGCTGGATGAGTGGATAATTGTGAACTACGTAATTTTTTGTTTGTTTAATTGTTAAATATTTATTATTACTATGGATCTGTTACATATACTAATTTCAATAAATGATGAATATATAAGGGGAAAAAAAAAAAAAAGGATTGCCTTGTTTATTTGTTTAGGAAAAATCTTTTGCCTCTCCAGAGTCGTGCTTGAAGTGGCTTTTGACTAAAACCAATACAATAAAAACTATCAAAAATGATGATTATAAAAACAAAACAAGCCATTAAAAACAAGCTAGAAACATAAAAACAGTATAAAGTATCCATAAAATGGACCTCAGGCTAAAAGATGTAAAAATTAAAAACCCTCTGTTAAAAGCCTGGATAAAAGCAAATGTTTTTGCTCACACCTAAGGACATGAAAGGTGTGAGGTGAGCCTCAAAGGGGGAACATTCCAAAGGTGAGGTGCCAACACAGAAAATGCCCTGTCTTTAGTTATTTCCTGCCTCACTTCTGAAGGTGGAGCACAGAGATTTGCTTGGAAGGCAAATATTAATAGCAGGCTGGATGGTACAGGAGGGTCCTTCATGTACCTTGGTTGTCCGTCCTTAAAGGTGAGAACCAGAACTTTGAATTGTGTGTGGAAACCACTGGGCAGCCAGTGCAGATCTTTCAGCACCAGGTGATATTGTCCCAGTAATGAACCCCCAGCATTGTCCTAGCTAACACATTTTGGACCAGTTGAAATTTCTGGGCTATTTTCAAAGCCAGTCCCACATAGAATACATCATAGTAATCTGACGTATATGATCAAAGCATGGATTACCATGGCCAGGTCATGCTTTTCAAGGAATGGCATCCAAAGGAGAGGCCTCCCAAGGAAGCCTGTTCCACTGAGTTCTTCCTAATATTAAGTCAAAAACTCTTGATTTAATTTCAGCCTGTCAGTTCTAGTCCGACCTTCTGGGGCAACAGCAAACAATTCTGCACCATGCTCTTTATGACAGCCCTTCAAGTACTTGAAGATGGTGATCATATCGCCTCTCAGACACCTCCTCTCCAAGCTAAACATACTCAGCTGCTTCAGCCTTCCCTCATAGCACTTGGTCTCCAAACCCTCTTTGTTGCCCTCCTCTGGACATGTTCCAGCCAGTCTATATCCTTCTTAAACTGTGGGGCCCAAAACTGAACACAATACCCCCAAAGCTCTGTTCCCTGCTTGAAGTGGGGGGAACTTGACCATCCCATTGTCTAGACCTATTAGCATTTGTATGAAGGTGGGCTGAAGTAAGTCTGAAAAGCAATTAACTGACTTCCCTCCCCCACTTCTTGCCTTTCCCCTCTTCCCAAAGAGGGGGAAAAAAACTTTTAAAAGAGTGAAGAAGAAGACGAGGAGGAAGAGGTGGAGGAGTTGGAGATTAGATTTATACTCTGCCCTTCACTACCCAAAGGAGCTTCAGAGCTTCCTATGATCTCCTTTCCTTTCCCCTCATCACAACAGACACCAGGCTGTGAGGTAGGTGGAGCTGAGAGAGCCTTCTCAGAAACAGAAATGAAGTGAGCTCCCCTTAACTGGCAGTCTTCAAAATGCAGCTACCCTGAACTGCCTTGTGGGATTCTTCCCTCTTGTATGACCTTGGCCATGTTTTGTCTTATCTTTGGACAACCCTCCTGGGAGCTCTGAGTTGCAACTTCCCTGATTTTGTTTCTGCTGTTCTGTAGAGAACTCTTGCCTAAGTGACACGCTATCCAGTCCTTGATTCAACTTCTTTTTCTTGCCCAGACAGCAGCATGCCTCAGCACCACACACACACACACACACACACACACACACTGCCTTTTGATGCAGAAGGAAAAATTCAAAAGCTATCAGATAGACTGCTTGTCACATCTGCATAAAAATGATAATGATTTTCATGGGTATAACTGAACTGGCAGAGTTGGTTAAAGCTGCACTATTAAAAGACCAAAGAAATATGTTTGTGCAGGGCTTTCCTTGTAGGAAAACTCATTTGCATATTAGGCCACACCCCTTGATGTCACCATTGTTTCACACAGGGCTTTTTTGTGGAAAAAGCCTAGCAGGAACTCATTTGCATATTAGGCCACACCCCTTGATGGCACCATTGTTTCGCGCAGGGCTTTTTGTGGGAAAAGCCTAGCAGGAACTCATTTGCATATTAGGCCACACCCCTTGATGTCACCATTGTTTCACGCAGGGCTTTTTTGTGGGAAAAGCCTAGCAGGTACTCAATTGCATATTAGGCCACATCCCTTGATGTCACCATTGTTTCACACAGGGCTTTTTTGTGGGAAAAGCCTAGCAAGAACTCAATTGCATATTAGGCCACACCCCCTAATACAAAGCCAGCTGGAACTGTGTTCCTGTGCATTCCTGCTAAAAAAAAAAGCCCTGTGTTTGCGATTAACAACAGCTGGAAGCTTGAGAATGGGGCCATCTTAGTTATTCTGGTGTCCTGGGAAAAGCTGAGGATGGGCCCCCAGAATCACTTTCACCCCCTCCACTGTCTCCCCACTGGGGCTAAACAATGGGTAACCCTTCGCCTGTGCAAGGGAGCCATCTCTGCTGCTAGAGGCCAGCTGTTCAAGCAAGAAATGGCATTCCTCCCCCTGCCATGGGGGGTTGGGCCCCACAAGTGTGGGCCCCAGGGCAACTGCCTTTGTTGCCTATTGGCTAAAACCACTCCTTCTTAAGAGCTCAGGTGCTTAATAAATCCAGTACCTGAATTTCATTTTTGACACATCGCTGTCTGTCTAAATGGATACATACATATATAGGAACTGTGAACTATTAATCTCTTCTACCCCAACTGTCCTGGCTTTGACACAATTTTTTTTTCTGGAAAGGAAAAGGGAAAAAAAGAAAGAAAGAAAGAAAGAACGCTTTGCCATTTTACATAAAGGATTTCATTCAATTTAGCACCTTGCTTGGTTACCTTTAAATTCTCTTTTTCCACCTTGATCTGTTTGCACATCAGTGGAAAGGTTTTTATAGAAAGTGCTATACATCAGTTTTGCAAAAAAAAAAAAAAAATCATTTTGAATGATTTAGTAGCCCTTTCAGAGGCTGAAGTATGAAAAGCTCTCCACAGAAGCAGTGGTGGACCCAAAAGGCAAAAAAAAAAATTCACTACTTTTCAGAGGAAAAATAGTATTCCTAATGGTTTTCTAAGGCCTGTTTTGGGAGAGACTTCATATAGCCCATAATTATATGTATATATATCTCAGTACAATACCATGTTCGTCTTTCCTGAACCTGTATTTGATATTTTGCTTTTCAGTCCCAGTTCACATAGTGGTTTCAGGAGATTCCACAAAGTATTATGCCATCAGATATACTGCCTTACATTACATTCTTTTTCTGGAAAGCTGGGCAGGCCAAGGGTGCTTTTAGGCCACACACCTCTTGATTGTGCCTCTGCATTTCATATTTCACCATTAAATTGATATTTCATATAGCAAATAAAGTGTTAATTATACATGTGGCAGAATGTACTTGCTGTGGCCTGCAGGCCCTATTCCACTCTGCCCTCCTAGGTTTTTCTCAACACTTGGAGAGGCTTTTCTTCCACTCTTGGGTAGTCTGTCACTACTACCTGACCTTTGTACAGAATTACCCACTGGGAGAGTCAGGTCTCCCAGCTTCCCTTCCAAGCTCTGAGGCCTTGCCTCTATGTCTCTTGCCGCTCAGTGCCTGGTCGCCATGGGGGCCCCTGGAGAAACAGCTACTGGCCAACTGCCTGCCAGTATTTAGTTAAAAGAAAATGTTCACAAGCATAATTGTAGCACAGCACCAAACTGAGTAAGGGATACAAAAGAAATAGTTAAAATGCAAATCCTCTGTCCCTCTCTCCTTAACATGCCCTATCGGATGTTAGAAAATAGGACAGGCTTTGTTTGGTGTAGTGGTTAAGTGTGCGGACTCTTATCTGGGAGAACCGGGTTTGATTCCGCATTCCTCCACTTACAGCTGCTGGAATGGCCTTGGGTTAGCCATAGCTATCGCAGGAGTTGTCCTTGAAAGGGCAGCTGCTGTAAGAGCTCTCTCAGACCCACCTACCTTACAGGGTGTCTGTTGTGGGGGGAGAAGATTTAGGAAATCGTAAGCCGCAGAGTCTCAGATTCAGAGAGAAGGGCAGGGTATAAATCTGCAGTCTTTTTCTTCTTCTTCTACAGAATTTTTATTACTTTGAAGCTTAATCCAGCTCTCTAGGTGAGCACGTGGTCAAAATGGCTGCCTACCCCAGATCTCAGCTAAGAGATCTCCCTCCTCTGATGGAAACAAGGTCTTCTTTCCTCCTGCAAGGAGTTTTTTTTGTTTTGTTTTTTTTAAATCAAAGTAGCTTTTCCTGGAAATTTCCCAGGAATTTCCTTCCCAGAGTCCTTCTAGCATTTCTTTCCTCCAAATCTCTGTTTCCTGCTAGGAGGAAGATGAAGATCTTAACCCACCCATTATCTCGCCTGCTAGATCTTTTAGTATTTGCATGGTGAGCTGAGATACCTCTGGGAAGCAATTGAATCGACTCCTCCCATCTAGGGTTGCCAAGTCCAATTAAAGAAAAATCTGGGGACTTTGGGGGTGGAGCCAGGAGACTTTGGGGGTGGAGCCAGGAGACATTGGGGGTGGAGCCAGGAACAAGGATGTGACAAGCATAATTGAACTCCAAGGGAGTTCTGGCCATCACATTTAAAGGGACAGCACACCTTTTTAAATGTCTTCCTTCCATAGGAAATAATTAAGGATAGGGGCACCATCTTTTGGGGCTCATAGAATTGGACCCTCTGGTCCGATCGTTTTGAAACTTGGGGGATATTTTGGGGAGAGGCAATAGATGCTATACTAAAAATCTGGTGCCTCTACCTCAAAAAATAGCCCCTCCAGAGCCCCCAATACCCATGAATCAATTCCCTATTAATCCCTATGGGAATCGTTCTCCATAGGGAATAATAGAGTGCCTAGTAGACATTTCCCTCCCCCCCCCCGCTTTCTAAAGAGGGGGGGAGGGCCTCCATACCAGGGAATCCCCTTTCCCTGCCCCCTCCCTCTCTCTCTCACTCACAAACACTTACCGTACTTGGTCTTCTTCTAGCAGAATGTGCTTCCTGTGAAAACGAAAGCAAGGCTGCACAGGAAAAGAAAGGGAGGGGCCGTTCTCCATGGAAACTGTTACTTTCCCATGAAGCCCTTCCTGTTTCCTGTGCAGCCTTAAAGGGACACATTTTAAAAGGATCAGAAGCTCTACAACACAATGCCTAAAGGTATGTTCTCTCTCCCCCCCCGCCCCCAGATTTTTTGAGAGCGGGGGAGGAGGATGCAATTTCAGGGGTCCCCCGCCAGGGCGGGGCGGGGTGGGTGGGGGTTGGGAAGCCTACTCCCACCCCTTCCTGTCTGGTCTCTTCCCAGAGGGGAAAATAACCTGTTAAAACTCAAAATGGAGGTTTGGGCTCCTTTCAAACCTTCCCAGACAAAATGCTTTTCTTCACAATAAGGAAAGGAAAGGTCCCCTATGCAAGCACCAGTCGTTTTTGACTCTGGGGTGAACACACATCCTTTAAATCAGTGATGTTCACCTTTTTAGACCTAGGATCCACTGAGCTGCAAGGATTCGCAGTAATGGGTTTGAATTAAGGGTGAGAAGATACTGGCTGGATATTATTAAAACTTTTTCACAGTAAGAGTTGTTCAGCAGAGGAATCAGCTACCTAGGGAGGTGAGCTCCCCCTCACTTGCAGTCTTTAAGCAGTGGCTGGATGAACAGTTGTCAGGGGTGCTCTAGGCCAGGGGCCCCCAACATCCGGGCCACGGACCAGTATCGGGCCATGGCCTGTTAGAAACTGGGCTGTAAGTTGTGTAATTATTTCATTATATATTACAATGCAGTAATAATGTAATAATAAGAATAAGAAAAAGACAACGACATTGGATTTATATCCTGCCCTCCACTCCGAATCTCAGAGCGGCTTACAATCTCCTTTATCTTCCTCCCCCACACCAGACACTCTGTAAGGTGGGTGGGGCTGAGAGAACTCTCCCAGAAGCTGCTCTTTCAAGGACATCTCCTAAGAGAGCTATGGCTGACCCAAGGCCATTCCAGCAGCTGCAAGTGGAGGAGGAGGGAATCAAACCTGGTTTTCCCAGATAAGAGTCTGCACACTTAACCACCACACCAAACCAATAGAAATAAAGTGCACAATTGTATCATCGAGAAGCCATCCCCACCCCACCCCCCGGTCCGTGGAAAAATTGTCTTCCACAAAACCAGTCTCTGGTGCCAAAAAGGTTGGGGACCACTGCTCTAGGCTGATCCTGCATTGAGCAGGGGGTTGGACTAGATGGCCTGTATGGCCCCTTCCAACTCTGTGATTCTATGATTCTATAAGTATGTAACAGGAAATTACATGACAGCCATCAGAACCATGTGACAAGAAATAGGGATCCAGGATGATGATCTCACCAGAGTCAAGTCCAGGACCATGAGGATCACAGACCAAGAGATCCTGGGATGGAAAACACAAGCTGCTTACCAGGAAGTATACTGTAGTGAAGAAGAAGTCAAGGGCCAGAGCCCCAGAACAATCCTTTGCTTTGCTGTCCTGCTGTGATGTCAGCATGTTTGCCAGGATAGGTGGAAAGTGTAGCACCCTGATAGGGTTGCCAGCCTCCAGGTGGGGCCTGGAGATCTCCTGTTTTTACAACTGATCTCCAGCTGGCAGAGATCAGATCCCCTGGGGAAAATGGCTGCTTTGAAGGGTGCACTCTATGGTATTGTACCATGCTGTGGCTCTTTTCCCAAGTGAAATGGCTCTGGGTGGAGTAATTCACCACATTTTGGAGATGTGCATGCAGAGGATACTGTATATGGAGTTCCAAATTTATGCAAATAACTCCCCTCTGGGCTGTTTTGCCTCAAGGAAAAAGACAGGAGCTCCCCTCCCCCCCTTGCTGTGGTCCTGAGTCAAATCAGGTCCCTACAGGCTTTAAAAACAACTTTCCCAGTAGCTGCTGTGTAGCTCCAGGAAAAGCAAATTCCTCAGACTTGACTTGTAAAAAAACCAATAATAATTGTGTAGCTTGGCAATAAGGATGAAGGACAAAACAGTGTGGGGCAAACTTTGGAGCAGCCTTGATACAAAAGGGTATTTTGTAGTTTGGCTCTTAGAAACGAACCTGGAACTGCTCAGGAGGGCTTAAGGATTCCGTGTTCGGCACAGCATCAAGAGAACTGTTGGAGGTAAAGTCGTGTTTCAAGGGGAGGGAGCATAACCTCACCTGCCCTCGGGTCTGCCGGGCACTGCTGCCTCTGTCAAAGGACATTGGATTCATAAGCAGGTCCCTGCACTGTGTTTGGCCTCAAAGGTCTTTGTCTCCACCACCTGCGCGAGATCTGTTCTTAAGGCTTCAGACAGATTCAGCAGCAGCCAGCCAGCCAGATAACAGCGGGAGTGACACAGAAGCAGCTGGGTTTATTTGATCTTCTTAGCGCCAGCTCTTTGCTCGGGAAGAGCCTTGCTCACAGAGACAGGGTGAAGGCAACATAACAGCAAGAGCTCCAATGTTGCAAATAACAAGGATAAATAAAGCCAAGCCAAGGGTGAAAAAGCACAAGGCAACTCTAGTAATGCAGGCGTAAACACAAACAGAACAGGCGTTGCTATGCAGCCTTGAGGAGTTTCCAAAATGTTTTTAGGTGCACCGACTTGAGTTTGTTTTCCTAGTCCTTGACAGGAGAATGGATCAGTGTCCCCCTCCCCCCAAGCTTGTCTGCCTTTTTCTTTTTGCTTGCAAGATTGTGGGTAGGAGCAAAAAAAAAAAAAAATCAGCGGAACTAGAAAAAGATTTAAGTGAGAGGGTTGTGGGTTTTTTGTGGAAACTATATATATATATATAAAGGTAGTTCCCCTGTGCAAGTGTCACTTAACCAGCAAATGTCCAAACACTGCAGAGGTTCAAAAAACATGCCAGGGTAGGCAAGTGCAGCATCATACAAAGGAATAAAAAAAGGTAAAGGAAAGGTCCCCTGTGCAAGCACCAGTCGTTTCACGGCAGACTTTTTACAGGGTGGTTTGCCATTGCCTCCCCCAGTCATCTACACGCTGGGGACTCATTTTACTGACCTCGGAAGGATGGAAGGCTGAGTCAACCATGAGCTGGCTGCCTAACCCAGCTTCTGCCGGGATCGAACTCAGGTTGTGAGGAGAGCTTGGGACTACAGTACTGCAGTTTTACCTCTCTGCGCCATGGGGCTCTTAAAATGTTATATAGCCTGTATTAATTCCCCATGAGCATTCATTTTAATATTTTAATTTTTCTGCCATCAAGTCACAGCTAACTTATGGTGACCTTGCAGGGTTTTCAAGGGAAAAGACATTCAGGGGTGGCTTGCCGTTGCCTTGCTCTGCGTAGTGACTCGAGTCTTCCTTGGTGGCCTCCCATCCAAATACTGACCAGGGCTGACACTGCTTAGTGTCTGAGATCTGATGAGATTAGGCTACCTGGCCCATCCAGGTCAGGATCAGGGCCTTTTTTATTTTTTGAGCAGGAATGCAGTTTCGGCTGGCTTGGCAACAGGGGGTGTGGCTTAATATGCAAATGAGTTTCTGCTGGGCTTTTTCTAAAAAAAAAAAGACCACCGCCTGGTCAGGATAATACTGCTTTCAGCAAGTTAAAATTGCTCTGGTGTTGGGTCTTATTCCCTTCCCTAGTAGGCACTTCAGTAGTTCCCTGAAAAGTCTGGGAAAGCATTAAAAACATAGGAAGCAGCCTTAGACCACTGGCTCATTTCTAGTGTTGCCACCCTTCAGGTGGTGGCTGGAGAGCTCCTGCTATTACAACTGATCTTCAGGTGACAGTTGGCAAAAACGACCGCTTTGGCAATTGGACTCTATGGCAGGGGTGGCCAACGGTAGCTCTCCAGATTTTTTTGTCTACAACTCCCATCAGCCCCAGCCAGCATGGCCAATGGCTGAGGCTGATGGGAGTTGTAGGCAGAAAACATCTGGAGAGCTACCGTTGGCCAGCTCTGCTCTATGGCATTATGCTCCAGGCCTCTCCCTCCTCAGGCTCCATCCCAAAATCGCCAGCTACTTCCCAGCCTATCCATTTTGTATTTTCTACTCAAACTAACAGCAATTGGTCAAGTTCCCAGAAAATGGCCTTTTGTGGCCCTGGTCCCAGAGATCCTTTTATTGAACTGAGGGCTTTCTGCTTGCTCTATGGCTGAAGCTTCATCTTCACATTACAACATGTTCATGTTTGTTGGGGAACAACAGGAGGCCTTTGCATCATACATGTGAAGCAAGGGTGGAATTCTAGCAGGAGCTCCTTTGCGTATTAGGCCACGCAGCCCCCGATGTAGCCTATCCTTTAAAGAGCTAGGAGTATTGGCTACACCTAGGGAGTGTGGCCTAATATGAAAAGGAGCTCCTGCTAGAATTCCACCCCTGATGTGAAGTGAATTCTGGGCCTTGCAGATGTATGCCTGCTCTTGGCTGTTGACAACTATAACATGCAGTGAGAAGCGGCTATAGCTCCCCTGCCCCTGCACTGCTGTTTTCCCATCTAACCACTCCGTTCAAATGGCTATTGGTTCCTTTGATAGCCATTTGAATGGAGTGGTTAGATGGGAAAACAGCAGTGCAGTTCCCTGAAAAGTCTGAGAAAGCATTAAAAACATAGGAAGCAGCCTATGTTGCGCAACAACATGGTCAGGGGCTTAAAGCCACTTCCCCAGTTGAAGTCCAGCCTATAGGGAGATGTTTGCATAGCTCCATTGGTTCACACAGTGAGGTACAATATTTAAAAAGTGGAGACAATGATGACCAGAGCTGTATGTATAACTTTACAGCCAATCTCATATTAGCTGATTTAAAGCAATATCAATTCCTGGATATTTGCTACCCACTCAAGACTCCTTTAATGCAATGAAATCGAGATTCCCTCCCCCCAGTGTGTATTACTCTAAAACCAACCTTCAGAAGAATCCCTTTGTGAAAACTATGGTTTTATGTCTACCTTTTGCTTGCTTAAAAAAAACCCAGCTATCAATTGGGTAATCATTTTGTTGATATTCTTGAAGAAGATGAGGAATGTTCTTGATCCACTTTTTAAGAAATTGGATCATATGTGGCCATCTGAATCTCCTGTGGAAGACCTCAGGTGGCAATTTATTTCTATTTGACACAATTTGGAATTCTTGCTTGCTGTTGATCTGTCTTCTTTACTGACTGGAATGGGATTTCTTTCTGTACCTGTATTCCTATGTAACAGGAGCCCCATGGCAGAGTGGTAAGCTGCAGTACTGCAGTCCAAGCTCTGCTCACGACGTGAGTTCAATCCTGGTGGAAGCTGGGTTCAGGTAGGTGGTTCATTGTTGACTCAGCCTTCCATCCTTCTGAGGTCAATAAAGTAAGTACCCAGCTTGCTGGGGGTAAAGTGTAGATGACTGGGGAAGGCAACAGCAAACCACCCCGTAAAAAGTGGGGTGCCGCAGGGCTCGGTACTGGGTCCCATGCTCTTTAACTTGTTCATAAATGATTTAGAGTTGGGAGTGAGCAGTGAAGTGGCCAAGTTTGCGGATGACACTAAATTGTTCATGGTGGTGAGAACCAGAGAGGATTGTGAGGAACTCCAAAGGGATCTGTTGAGGCTGGGCGAGTGGGCGTCAATTGGCAGATGCGGTTCAATGTGGCCAAGTGCAAAGTAATGCACATTGGGGCCAAGAATCCCAGCTACAAATACAAGTTGATGGGGTGTGAACTGGCAGAGACTGACCAAGAGAGAGATCTTGGGGTCATGATAGATAACTCACTGAAAATGTCAAGACAGTGTGCATTTGCAATAAAAAAAGGCCAACACCATGCTGGGAATTATTAGGAAGGGAATTGAAAACAAATCAGCCAATATCATAATGCCCCTGTATAAATCGATGGTGCGGTCTCATTTGGTGTACTGAGTGCAGTTCTGGTCGCCGCACCTCAAAAAGGATATTATAGCATTGGAGAAAGTCCAGAAAAGGGCAACTAGAATGATTAAAGGGCTGGAACACTTTCCCTATGAAGAAAGATTGAAACGCTTGGGACTCTTTAGCTTGGAGAAACGTCGACTGCGGGGTGACATGATAGAGGTTTACAAGATAATGCATGGGATGGAGAAAGTAGAGAAAGAAGTACTTTTCTCCCTTTCTCACAATACAAGAACTTGTGGGCATTCGATGAAATTGCTGAGCAGACAGGTTAAAACGGATAAAAGGAAGTACTTCTTCACCCAAAGGGTGATTAACATGTGGAATTCACTGCCACAGGAGGTGGTGGCGGCACCAAGCATAGCCACCTTCAAGAGGGGTTTAGATAAAAATATGGAGCAGAGGTCCATCAGTGGCTATTAGCCACAGTATGTGTGTGTGTGTGTATGTGTGTATGTATATATATATATATATATATATATATATATATATATATATATATATATATATATATATATATATATATAATTTTTTTGCCACTGTGTGACACAGAGTGTTGGACTGGATGGGCCATTGGCCTGATCTAACATGGCTTCTCTTATATTCTCTTATATTAAAACGCTGTGAAAGCAACATCACCCCAGAGTTGGAAATGACTGGTGCTTGCAGTCTTTACCTTTACCTTTTTTATTCCTATGTATGATGCTGCACTGGCCTACCCTGGTATGTTTTTTGAACCTTTCTGCAGTGTTGGATATTTGCTGGTTAAGTGACACTTTCACATTTTCCTTTCTAAATGAAATAAAATCTAACAGTAAGCTATCTCTGCCAGATGAGACCAGATATCCATTTAGTGTGATATTCCGTTTCCCCAAGGCAGCCACAGAGAGGCTTCCCATTTGCAGCCCCATGGATCATCTGTGTGGATCAGGCACAGGTTGGCTTGCCAATCTCCAGGTAGGATCTGGAGAACTCCCAGAATTACAACTGATCTCCAGACTATAACAATTTCCCTGGAAACAACAGCTCTTTTAGAGGGTTGATTTGTGGTATTATACTCTGCTGACCAAAATATGGTAGCCTCTTTTTGTTGATATTCTTGAAGAAGATGAGGAATGTTCTTGATCCACTTTGTTAGCAATTGGATCATATGTGGCCATCTGTATCTTCTGTGGAAGGTTAACTGCATTTCACATGGATTTAACTGGACTAGTTTTTCTAAGAGAAGAAATCTTGAGAGATTTCTTGGCCTTTCCTAGGGTTGCCAGGTCCTTGGATCTCACTGGCAGGGATAGGAGGGAACTTTCCAGGAGTAGGGAGTGGGGTGATGTCACAGTGCGCAACATCCCTGACACAATGATGTCATGTGGAAGTGACGCCATCTTGCTGGGGATGTTGTGTGGCAACACTGTGGTACTTTGGGCAAAACTCCATGCGACATCCTCAGCATGATGATGATGTCTCTTCCATATGACATCATTACTCTGGGGACATTGCACTGGGTAGTAACTGGCAGGCAGTAGCCCGTGAAATCAAGGGATCCCCCACTCCCACCTGGGTGCTGGCAACGGTAGCTCTCCTTACAGATGGAAATAACTTTGCTCAGCATTATCAGTGATCAAATCCCAACTTATTAATGGGCTCTTTCTACAAGAAGAAAACCCCAGAGCCACAACCTCTGGGATTTCCAGTGATTACAGTGAATTTTCTAAACCAGCATGCAGCTTTCTTCATTCTTTCTTTCCTTCTGAAAGCAGAATTTTTGCATGGGCTGATCAAAATCTTTCATGAAGGTTAACGGCAAAAGGCCTGCAAGTGAGCCCAGAATGAACTTCCGGAAGCAGCTGCAGTGACTATCAAAACCCTGATTGTAGTCAACTAGTAAACTTTCCTGTTGGAACAAGAGCACTTCTGTTAGATGGGTGTGCTGACCTTTTGCTGCTCTTTCCATAGCAGGCAGGTGTGGGCCGAATACCTGTTTGTTTCAGAGTCATAAGTAAAAGGTCCAGGAAAGCAAAAATCTGAGTCACTGTCTGCTCAACTCCCAACTAAAATAATTTAATTTTCCAACCAGCTCAGTTTTCCTTGATTGAATCCTGAAGAAGAAACAAAGAAATTTAGACTGAACCTCTGACCTTTTGGATGTGTTAACCCACTCCCCAACCCCCATGATTCATCTGTTTACCTTAAGACAATTAAATGTGATTCAGATGAAATAACCTTTAAAACCCAAAGGAATATATACTAAAAACATATACACCATTCCATGTCAGAGGCTGAGGCAATGCCATCAGTGCTGAGTACTCTCTGGATCAGGCTCCCAAGAACTTTCAGGCAGGGTAGGGTTGCCAACTGCAGGTTGAGAAATTCCTGGAGATTTGGGAGGTGGAACTTGGAGATTGCAGAGTTTGAGGAGGGGAGAAGCCCCAGCAGGGTCTAATGCACTTTCCAAAGCAGCCATTTTCTCCAGGGGTACTGATCTTTATTGCCTGGAGATCAGTTGTAATTCTAGGAAATCTGGAAATCATAGAATCATAGAGTTGGAAGGGACCTCCAGGGTCATCTAGTCCAACTTCCTGCACAATGCAAGAAACCCACAAATACCTACCCCAAATTGACAGGATCTTCATTGCTGTCAGATGGCCATCTAGCCTCTGTTTAAAAACCTCCAAGGAAGGAGAGCCCACCACCTCCCGAGGAAGCCTGTTCTACTGAGGAATCGCTCTAATGGTCAGGAAGTTCTTCCTAATGTTGAGCCAGAAACTCTTTTGATTTAATTTTAACTCATTGGTTCTGGTCCTACCTTCCGGGGCCACAGAAAACAATTCCACACCATCCTCTATATGACAGCCCTTCAAGTATTTGAAGATGGTGATCATATCACCTCTCAGCTGCCCCTACCTGGAAGCTGGCAACCATAGGGCAGGTGATATTAGGGTATTTGGGAAATATAGCAGAGTTTGCCCAGACATAGAAGCATGATACTGAGTGCAGTAAATAAACTTCCCAGGCAAGAAGTAAATTGCAAAAAAAGTTAACTTGGATTTATTGAAGTCAATCCAGTTCACATTCCGATTGCAGTCAAAAGAAGAGAAAGAGGCCTAATCTAAAGAGTACTTCCCCTGTTGCAAATGGCCAGCTTGTCCAGCATCATGTGTGTGGGAATATGGCATTGCCTTTACATGAGAAGCTTGCAGAGACATGTGTCTCCATGGAAGGCCATGTAGAGAGAGGGAGAGGACAGTGTGAGAAAGCAAGAGGACATGTTGAAAGAATGGGAGAGGATAAAGTGTGAGAGAGGAGGGGTCAGAGGGCAGCTCCCAGGTTAAGACAAAGAGAGGCATCCCATTCAAGGAGATAACACCTATACACACTTAGACTGATGTAGCGCTCCCCAGTGTCCAGGCATACTGAGTCACTCACTCCAACACACCCTCTCAACTCTGTATGCTGTTGAGGTTCACAATGTTCAGGTTGTCCCACAGGTCTTGTTTATTTGTCTCTTGGCAGGGGTTCTGTAGTTTGACAGTTCCTTGCCCCTGCAGGACTGTTATATACTGGTTCCTAATTCCAATGTGATTTGTCTTTTTGAAGATGGCTCAGACGGCTAGAGAGGTAATGGCGGCGTGCTCAAGATGAAGTGACTAGAACATCTTATAGAGAGTTTATGAGATCCAATGAGATGGCAGTCAAAGCCACAAAGAAAACTTACTTTGTGGCCAAGATTGTGTCTGCAAATTCGCGCCTGGCACAATTGTTTTGGACAATTCAGACTCTTACAACACTGCCGCAAGGCAGGCCAAATGCTAGGGAATTGGAGATAGGCCATGAGGCTTTCGTGGAATTTTTTGCAGATAAAATCTCGTCACTCTGTTGCGACATCCCCGTCACATTGTAGACAGTATGTGAACTCGAGGTCCCGTGCCTGTCGTCTGGATCAGTTCTGGATTGCTTCGACATGCTCACCCTGGAGGAAGTCGACAGAATCCTCCTCATTGTATGCCCAACAACTTGTGATTTGGACACTTGCCCTTCCTGGCTAATTAAAGCTTGCCAGAGGGAGCTTAAATGTCCTATACGGGACATTGTAAATAGATCCCTTTCAGAGGGGCTTTTTCCAATGCCTCTTAAAGAGGCTGTGGTCCGTCCCCTCTTGGAAAAAGCTACATCAGATCTGGCCGAATTGGCAAATTACCGGCTGGTCTCGAATTTACCCTTTTTGGGTTAAATTATTGAGAGGGCAGTGGCACTACAGTTACAGGGGTTTCTGGATGATGATGAGGATGATGCTGAGGACCTGCCTACCTTAGGGACCGTCTCTCCCCATATATTCCTCAGAGAGTACTGCGATCTGGTTCTCAAAATCTATTGGTAATCCCTGGGCTGAGGGAGGCCAAACTGAAAGTCACCAGAGAAAGGGCCTTCTCGATTGTAAACCCCCTCTGGTGGAACCAATTGCCAGAGGAGGTGCAGGCCTTGCGGAGCCTTGTGCATTTCCGCAGGGCCTGCAAGACGACTCTTTTCCAGCTGGCCTATACTTAAGAAGGAATCTACTGTAGAAGGAATACTGTCACCATGGCAAAACTGTAAGATGTGTAACATCAAGATTTTAGCACCAAACCAACGTAGATGGTTTTAATGTATGACTTATAATATAGGATTTATAATGTATGATTTATAGTATGTATGTATGATTTATAATATGCATTGTTTTATTGTTGAAGTGTTTTTATATTGTGAGCCGCCCTTAGCCTGCTTTGGCAGGGGGGGTGGGATATAAATTAAATATTGTTATTATTATTAAAGAGAGAGGGCTATACAACTCTGGTTATCCCTTAGCAGATGAATTGGCAAAGGTTCCTTAATGCCAAAATCCTCCATTAACATTATAAACCACTGTAATTTTTGAAGCGGATTCAAATTCTGCTTCAGTAGATGAATGGGTAACGATTTCATGTTTACAACCTGCCCAACTTATAGCACCCCTCTCCCATAGAAAAATACATAACCACTAGTGAATCTTAGGTCTGATCTTTCTCTGCATCAGCGTATCCCAACAATGTGGGGTTATTAATTGCTGACAGTCTCAAGTTAAAGTGTGCAGTACCCTTTAAGTATCTCATCACGTTTTTAACAGCAGTCCCAGTTGTTGTGGTGGGTATGCTAACCCTTCTGGGTAATATACTTACAGGTGTTGTAATGTCAGGCCTTGTTGTCATCTGGTTCCCACTCAATCTGAATTCTCATGTAAACATTAGCATTGCCTTGGTATTTGACTACTTCTTCTGTGTTTAGTTGGGATATAATCTCAGCACAGTCACTCTCACACTTTGTCCTCTCCCATTCATTCAACATGGCCTTCCATGGAGACACATGTCTCTGCAAGCCTCTTATGTAGAGACAATGTCCTCATGACATGGAAGCAGTTATTGTTTGGCAGTGGTTCATCAGGTACCCTCTCTTTGTAGAAGCCTGATTCCATTGGTGCGGGCATTGGATCAACACTATCCAGACCCAGGCTTTGTAGAAGTTCCAGCATCTTCTTCTTTTGACAAGAAGATAACTTCCATCTGTTTCCACTCAATTTGAATTCTCATGTAAAAGTTAGTACTGCCTGGGTGTTTGACTACTGCTTCCGTGTTTAGCTGGGATATAATCTCAGCGCAGTCATTTTGATTTTTATGGTTGTGTAAAAGTCTGTATAGTCAAAGTGATGGTGTTCCCAGTAGTAACGTATGGTTGTGAGAGTTGGACCATAAGGAAGGTCAAGTGCAGAAGAACAGATGCTTTTGAGCTGCGGTGCTGGAGATGACTCTTGAGAGTCCCTTGGCCTGCAAGAAGATCCAATCAGTCAGTCCTAAGGGAAATCAACCCTGACTGTTCCCTGGAAGGTCAGATGCTGAAGCTGAAGCTCAATACTTTGGTCACCAAATAAGAAGGAAGCACTCACTGGAGAAGACCCAGATGCTGGGAAAGAGAGAAGGCAAAAGAAGAAAGGGGTGGAAAAAGATGAGATGGCTGGACAGTGTTACTGATGTAACTAACATGAATTTGAGCAGACTTTGGAAGATGGTGGAAGACAGTAGGCCCTGGCGTGACTTGGTCTATGGGGTTGCAAAGAGTCGGACTCAACTGTGCGACTGAACAACAACTGCACAGTGACTGCATCTATTGGTGCCGGGTCATCTGTCACAGCAGCAGTCTGGTGGCTCCTTGGTTGCTCATTAAACTGCACTATTCTGCTTGTAATAATTTGGCTAGTGTTTGGTCTAGAATTCTGTATCCCTTGCTCTCTGGAGAATTGCCTACAAAGATGCCTTCTTTGGCTCTGGGTTCTAGTCTGGATCTCTTTTAGTATATGGGCATAGGCCTTGGATCCAAATACCTTAATGTGTTCTACCTTTCCTTTCTGTTATGCCATAGCTCATCAGGAGTTTTCTCTGTTGCTTTGGTTGGCACTAGCCCCGGCATGTGGGGTTCTGTCACCTGAGGCAGAACGCCAATGCGTGCCCAACCCTCCGTGAGTAAACTTACTGTGGCATAATGACATCACCCAGAGGTGACGTCATCATGCCAGGCACATGGTGTGTCCCTTCCCCAGCACTTTCCGAGTTTGGAGGGTGCTGGGGATGGGAAGCACCATTCTGTCTCAGCTCTGAGGGGTCGGGGAGCTCCTCCAACCTCTTAAAGCCATGATCAGATGGTTACTAATTGACTCAGGCCTTCTCTACAGGAACTGGGGAAAAAATGCAATGACCACAGTTTACTTGTAAAACAGAGTGCTAACCAGGGCTTAGTTTGCCTACTCCCATGCATTGGCCCTGGTTGACACTCTGTTGTACAAGTAAACTGTGGTCATTGCAGCTTCTCCCCAGTTCCTGTAGGGAAGGCCTGAGTCAATTAGTAAGCATCTGACCATGGCCATTATAGAGTGATTCTTGTGCTCAGCAATCCCTTTCTCTTCTTATGTGTGGGATAAAGTATGTGCTAGATTCCCTGTTCCCTTTGGAATGGCTGCACTGTACTCAGCACTACAGTCAGACTGCATGGTTTGGTTTTCCTGTTGAACTCATTATAAACCATGGCAATGTAATCTCTCCATTTCTGCTCAGTTTGTGATTTTTCTTTCAGCTGATAATGCACATAATATCTTGAAAAAATCATCAATAAAAGATAATAGTGTTATTTCTGGTTGATGCTTGTTTGATAGGTCCACATAAGTCAGTGTGAATTAGCTCAAGTGGTTGCTTAGAGCAGCTCTGACTTTATTTAGGAATAGAAGGCCAAGTTGCCTTTCCTTTTATACAGCTTACACACAGTTGATTATCATTGCCACAGTCTCTTTTATTGATAACAGGTTGTTACCAAGTCCTTTGTTTGTAGTTTCAAGATGGCTTCTGGGTTATAATGAGCAAATCTCCTGTGCTAAAGCTTTAGATCAGCATTTGTCTTGGCCATACAGGCCTTTGATTCCTGTTGGTCCACTTTGAAGACTCCATTTCTGAAAACACCCATGGAATATAGCTCACCTTTGTGCGAGACAGTACATATGTTATTAACAAAGTGTATCGCAAACCCTTTTTCTGGGAGTATGGACATGCTTGGCAAATTTGCCTTTAAATCAGGAATGTATAAAACACCACCTGCAGTAATTTCAGTTCCACTATCACATATTTGGCAATTTAGTGTAATTTTTCTTTTGTCTTGTATGTCTACTTGATCTCTGTTGGCTAGGTGCACTCTTCCTGAAGAATTTGTTTCCAGTTCATCAAACAAACTGATATCTGTTGCTGTATGTATGGAAGCACCACTATCAAATTAGCAAAGGCTTATGATTCTGATAACTGAAGTTTTTTGTTTGTTTTTAAAGGTAGCTAGATGAAATTGTGTGCATGGCTTCATTTTGCAGTGGAGTCATCAGACATCTAGAAATCCAGGGTGAGTCTGTGAAGATTCGTAAAGACTGTACTTTTCCTGGTGCTGAAGAACTCTGGCTTGAAGACATCATCATCCCATTAACCTCAGTTAAAGAGACAGGACATCTTACAGCCAGCTTCAAGAGGGAATTGGATAAAAATATGGAGCAGAGGTCCATCAGTGGCTATTAGCCACAGTGTGTGTGTGTGTCTGTCTGTCTGTCTGTCTGTCTGTCTGTCTGTCTGTCTGTCTGTCTGTCTGTCTGTCTGTCTGTCTGTCTGTCTGTCTATCTATCTATCTATCTATCTATCTATCTATCTATCTATCTATCTATCTATCTATCTATCTATCTATCTATCTATCTATCTATCTATCTATCTATCTATCTATGTCTTTGCCCACTGTGTGACACAGATTGTTGGACTGGATGAGCCATTGGCCTGATCCAACATGGCTTCTCTTATGTTTTTATGACATTTTCCTCCAGGCCTGTTGGCACCTGAGATAAATGCTGCTTCTTTGGAATCTTGTTTTAAATGGGCACATGCTTGCAAATGTCCTTAGCATCAGTGGGGGGGTGGGGGGTGGGCAGGCTGCACATGCACTGAATGCTTGCAGTTCAGCCCTCATATTGAAGCACAAAATGGTGGTGGAGGGAGGCACTTCCCTCTGCCCCATGGTCCCAGTCATTAGAATAAAGGTCTCCTGGGAAACTGGTAGCTGGTGTACTACTGCCAGTTTCATGAAACTGCCTTATACTGAATCAGACCCTTGGTTCACCAAAGTCAGTATTGTCTACTCAGACTGGCAGCAACTCTCCAAGGTATCAGGCAGAGGTCTTCCACACCTCCTATGCCCAGATCTTTTAACTGGAGATACCAGGGATTGAACCTGTGACCTTCTGCATGTCAAGCAGACACTCTACCACTGAGCCACCCCTTTGGGATCAAATGTTAAAGGTTACATGTAGTTTGGGCCTTGGATGTCTCCTGGTAGTAGAAGCAGCAACAGCACATGCAGTAAAATGCAGTAAAGAGATGGCAATGTGAACACACATGGAGTTCATCCTTTATAGGAAAATACAAAAGGACAGGCTTCAGTAACTCGTAGGACAGCCTAAATCCCATTCCTTAAACATAATTCACTCCAACCCCTGTTTACAGAACATTTCAAATTCCTAGGAAGGGCAGAAAAGGAAAACAATCCTTCCACAACTTAGAATAGAGATAAAAGAGTCACCACAGTATGACCATAAAAATGGTTGCCTAAAGTTCAGGGATGTTAATTAACAGATTTTGGGCAAGGGACAGAAACATAAATATAGAAAACTAATTAAGAACATAATCAATCATACTCAATAATCAAAACTATGTGAGGATATTGGATCATTATCTGTATTCTGATTATGAACAAAATTTCTCTAAAAAATAGCATGAAGAGGAAGAAGCAACTGCATTAGAAATCCTATGGTTTTTGTTGGCATATTATTTCCAGAGATCCTGATACAATATTTTTGTTTGCTTGTTGGTTTAGGTTAATAACTGTTCAGTGAGTTTTGTCTCCCTGAACTGACCAGCATAGTGGCAAACCAGACTCTGAATGCCTAACGAAAACACATGCAGCCTACTCACAGTGCGTTCAACTGCATATGCAGCCTATTCACAGAGTTACCCTTCTAATCAAAGTCAATTAAAGTCAATGTGGTTAGAAGGTGTGAACTTGCTTAGTATTGCACTTACCTGATTGGTATGCCACTTACTGATAAGGGAACTCCTCATTATATAAAAAATACAAGTGTATATGCTCCTTAGGTCCAGGACTCCAAGACAGGAAAGGGGCATTTGCAATAACCAGGGCTTTTTTTTTTTGAGCAGGAAAGCAGTTCTGGCTGGCTTGGTATCAGGGGATGTGACCCAATATGCAAATGAGTTCCTGCTGGGCTTGCTCTACAAAAAAAAGCCTTGTGTGAAACAGGGGGTGTAGCTTAATATGCAAATGAGTCCCTGCTGGACTTTTTCTACAAAAAAAGAACCTTATCTTTCTTCCCTACAGGGCTTTTTTTGAGCAGGAACACATAGGAATGCAGTTCTGGCTGGCTTGGCATCAGGGGGTGTGGCCTAATATGCAAATGAGTAGAGAATGGATATGTACTGTAGCTTGGGGAAAGGCTCTTCTATGAATAGAAATGCTTTCCTCTAACATTCTCCTCTAGATGATTTATCTTACCTGTTTACTAGAAAATCAAACTGGCTGACCTTTAGAATCATAGAATCACAGAGTTGGAAGGGGCCATACAGGCCATCTAGGCCAACTCCCTGCTCAATGCAAGATCCACCTAGAGTATCCTCAACAAGTGTTTGTCCAGCTGCTGCTTAAAGACTGCCAGTGAGGGGAGTCAACACCTCCATCCTGTATCCTCTTGTACTACCTTTGAAAGGAGCAAAACACAGGTACCTTGGAAAATCCAATATTTTTCTTTTTAATGTTATATATATTTATTTTTTGTGCTAATGGTTTGTTCTGAATGGAGTTGATTCGTGTCCCACCATGTCACGTACTGTCCTTTTTCAGCATGGTCTTATTCTTCGCAGAAATTTTAAAATGTAGCTTCTCTTCTAGTTTTTAGTTTAAATGAAAACATTCAAGTCAGGGCTTGGGTTCTCTTCTGGTTTAGGAAAACAAAAAAAGGAAGGAGTCAGTTTTGCTCCTTGGTTGTTAAAAGCCATTTAAGAAGAGATTATTACCAAGAGAAGCCAAGAGAATATTTGTCAATGTGGATGATGGTTGCCATATGTCAAAAATGGTCTATTCTCCCCCTTTCGGTTATATGTAATTCTTTTTTAATCCCCAATCATTAGGAAGCTGTATAATTTTTGGAGACTAGCAAAAGTTACAGGAGGCATTCCAAATTCAATCTTAGAAGGGTAGCTGTGTTAGTCTGTCAGAGCCAAAATAATGAATTATCTCATGGCACCTTATAGACTAATGATTTTAGCATGAACTTTCATAAGCCTATTCCCCCTTCAGCAAATAACATGAAATGTTACATTCATTTAGTAGGGCTGTGTGTGTGCACAGAGAGAAAGAGAGAGGGGGGGGGGGGTACATAGATATTTGTGTCTTGCCTTTCTCCTCAAGCAATGTACATTATTCTCCTCTCCTTCCTGTTTTATCCTCACAACAACCCTGTGAGGTAGGTTAGGCTGAGAGTGTGTGAGTGGTCAAAGTCACCAGCAAGCTTCCATGGCAGTATGAGGATTCTAACCTGACTTTTCCATATCATAGTTCAACACTTTAGCCACCAGGCCCAGCATGTCCAAGTAGGCCAAGTAGACGACTGACTAAAGGTGCCACCTGGCCTACAGGGGCACCAGGCACATCCTCCCACCCCCACCCTCTCCCCACAGGTGGTCCGAGCAGTCTGCGAGGGAGGCTGAGCCACCAGCAATAAAAGCAGCTGGCAGCAAGGCAAGAGACAGAGAGGCAGGAAGGAAGCTCTCAGTTCCTTCTCACTGTACTCTGCCTCTTCTCTTCTCTTCCTGGCCACAAGTTGATAGGGCACCCAGCAACCAGTAGGGGTGTTCTCTCAGTGTGGTGACAGCTGTGCTCCAGTGAGCTAACTCATCTGTGTTACCAGCAAGCAGCTGGTATTGGGCCAGGAAGCATAAACTTTGCCATCCTGTCTTTAGCTCTGTTCTCAGCCTTCATCTGTGACCTACATCTAAGGATGTAGGTGATACTGGTGGGCAGGGAATGGTCAACTGAGATTCACCTACTGCATCAGGGCTGGAGGTTGTTGGTGGCTCTGCACCACCTGTTGGCTATGAATCTTGACAAGCCTTCAGCTCATTTTCCTGCTTGTCAGCTTCTGTTAACTCAAAGCTGGCTGCATGAGGCTCCTTTTCTCCTGAGGAGTCCTCACTATTGCTGAGCCCTGGCTGACTCATGATACTCAGGGAGATCCTCCCCAAGGCAAGCAAATCTTGGCTGGGATGGCTTCTCCTGCAGCACAGTTTAAACCATGCTGCAGAAGGGCCCAGACCCAGAATCTGCTTGCCTTGGGGAGATCGCTCTCCATGTGGATCCTGGCTGAGATGGTTGCTCCTGAAGAGCATTTTAAACTATGCTGCAGAAGTAGCCAGTTCCAGAACCTGCAAGCCATGGAAAAATTGCTCCCCACATATGCAGACCCCAAGCTGCTGGTGAGAACAGTCCGCTCTCCCCTCCCCTGGCACAGCTGATCCTGATCCTCAATCTGTCTTCCACAGTTCCTTTAAACTTTAAACCTGACAAACAGCTGAGAGGTGGGAACAATCTGCTCCTGTTTCTCCTCAGTTTTCGGAACTACTGTAATTCCTGGATATATCTGGAATTTGGGGGGTGGGATTTCCCTCTGGTTTTCCAGAGAAAGCCCAGATACATTTGAGAAGCCAAAATATACACAAAAATACTGATAAAACTTTTCTGGGTATATCTGCAATTCAGGCAGACCCAGATGCACACCCCTAACTACAGCATTCTGTCAGGGGAAAGAGAAATCATTATAAAGTTGTCACTCCATCTGATTATATTGGTTATTCTTTTATCTGGGACCAATTTCACACTAGACCTTTAATCCTGGTTTAGCCCTATCCCCAAACTGACATTCTATGCTAGAATCATAGAATCAGAGAAACCAACTCTATGATTTTAGTGTAAAATGTCTGCTTGGAGACAGGGCTAAACCAGGGTTAAAGGTCTAGTGTGAAATTGGTCTAGATCTTGAATCTATATGCTCCATAATGTCATATACCCATTGTTGGGAATGCTGGGTCTTTTAGCTTCCCATCTTAATAATTCTATACCCACCCCACCCTGGTTCTTCTTCTATTTGTACCCCTGTGAATCTATATAACAAACACCTGCTAGTTGAATGTATTGCCGCCATGATAAATGCCTTTGTATTTAATGTGCAATAAAACTCTCATTTTTATCTATGTTTTCAATGGTCTAGAATGCCACACAATCTGATGAATCTGATTTGTGCATCCACATGTATGTGTGTCAGTAGTTTGATTTAATTCAAAGATTGATTTCATTTATAGGTTCAGTTCTTCTAAAGCTGTGCGAACATGTTGTCATAATTGTGTGTGTCTTATTGGTATGCTACCTAATTGTGGGTTTTTAATTAAAATTGCAGGAATTCCGTAAATTCTCATGTTAGTGTTTGAGATATAGAGTTTCAGAATGATGGAGATTACTGGGGAGCAAAAGACTTAAAATGCCATCAGTGCCTTTCTGTCATGGTGTGTAGAATTCTGAAGCAGTTGTGATGTACAACATGTTCAGTGGATTCAAAGAATTTCTCACTGATATTTTGCTTTCGATAAAATGGCAGGTTTGAGTTTCATAATAAACGTAACAACAGCAGCAGCAAGCCTTTATTGGCATAAAAAAGATTTAGCAGTAAAATAGTAATATAAATAATATAAAATCTTACATAATAGAGTACGTAGGGAGCTAATATACATAAAATAAGTAAAATATATATGAGTCAAGTTTAGCCAAATTAAATAATTAAAACAAATAAAATGTGGTCATTCCAGAACCATTCTCTGTCATATTTCCATGGCCTGTTGAAGAAATCTAGCAACTGTTAAAGTTACCTCAGAACAAGTGTCATTTAAAAGTTTGTGGACTTTGCCTGAATCAGCACAGCCCAACATATCTGCTAAAATATCTTTCAGGTATATACAACAAATATCATCATAAAGGGGACAGTTCAATAATACATGGGAAATAGTTTCAATACACTTGGGATTACAAAGACATGTCTATTAGAGTACTCAATCCTGTTAAATCTACCAAATAAGATAGCAGATGGTAATGCATTACATCTCGTTAAAGAGAACGCACACCATTGCTGTGGAGCTTGCAGAGAGGAGAAATATGATGCTAACTTCCCTACTGAGAGAGGAAGTTCAAAATTCAGCGGGGAGCAAGACTTGTTGGCCAGGCTATATAACGTTTGCATTTCTATATCTAGAATTCTGAGCTTAAGTTTCAAAAATGCATCTTTTAGAGATAGCATAAGCAGTGAATCTAAATCAGTGCCCATAGATTTAATTTTCCTCTCAATAAATAGTAGCCAATTTGACATATTAGATTCTGAGAGCAGTTGATATAAAAGATGACTGACTGAGATCCTCTTCAGTGTCTTCAATTCCAAATATTTCTCCATTATCGGATATTAAGATCATCTCGTGGAACGTGGCTGGTTGGTGGAATAAATCCAAAGACGCAGAATTTATCAGTTACCTTAAGAACTTTGATGTCATCTTACTCAAAGAGACTTGGTCCCAAAGTCCGATTCATCTTGAAGGTTACAAGTCCTATTCGCTCCCAGCCTTTAGAACCAACTCAAGAGGCCGTTTTCAAATGGGTAATAAATGTAGTGGCAGCAGCCCTAATGTTTATCAGCTGTACAAGAGACATGATCAGGTAAAGCAGATGCAGGGAATTAACTGTGCTTTGTCCCTAATTTTTAGGTTTGCCAACTTCCAGATGGCACTGGCTATTACAACTAATCTCCAGATGACCAAGATCAGTTCCCCTGGAGAAAATGGCTGCTTTAGAGGGTGGAGTCTATGGCATTATAACTTGCTGAGGTACCTCCTCTCCACAACTCCACCCTTCCCAGGCTCCACCCCAAAATTTCCAGGTATTTCCTAACCCAGAGTTGGCAACTCTACTGATTTTAGTTCTGTGGCAGATTTGCACATCTTGTAACCATAATCTTTTGTTGAAAGCTAAGTCCAAAAGGCAAACTTGAAGGGAATTCTCCTGTAGCAGTCAGCCTCAGTTGTGTTTAGAATCATTCTGTTTTGCTCAGAGGTGTGAGACAGAGTTGCCAGTTCTGACTTGGCAAATTCCTGGAGGTTTTGGCACAGTTCCTGGAGAGGCTAGAGATTTGAGAAGGAGCTCCAGTAATATACAGCCTGCCCTCTGAAGCTGCCGTTTCCTCCACAAAACTGGTCTGTGATAGTCTGGAACTCAGTTGCAATTCCTAGGGACCTCCAGTCCCCACCTGGAGGCTGGCAACCCTACTTTGAGGAAGTGGGTTTCCAAAGGGCATCCTCATTGCATTCAGTATTCCTTTTGACAGTTGGCCATGTTCTTGGATGTCTGTGCTTTGATATGGTTTTGCTGGGTGGAATGCTCACCAGCTTGGGTTGGGCCAATGATCCTTCAACAGCTCAATTTCAGCTGGCTTCTTGTCATTGTTATGGATCATTTTCTCCCATCAAGAAAACGCCAAGACACAGAGGTCAGCAGCAAGCAAGTTTTATTCGAAATACATGTCTGCAGGCATGGAGAGAAGGCACCCAGGGTGCGGTCTCTGAAGTCTCTGTCATAGCACAGCTCAGTTTAAGGCTCACGACGCTATGCCCCTCTCTGTCCCTCCAGCCTATTCTGGCTGACATGGAAGGCTCACATTCTTCCTATTTACTGACGCCGATTGTTCACCATATCCTTATATGGGCATATCTTGAACCTGTCTTTGCGCATGGCTAATGATCGCAGAAGAAGGAAATAAACTATATACAGCTATTATGACGCCTTTACGGCCAGGTATTTTTCCTTGGGTGTGGTGCACAAAAGACTTAACTGTTCCCACAACATCATTTCTTGTTGGATGTAGAAGAAGAAGGTGATATTGGATTTATATCCCACCCTCCACTCTAAATCTCAGAGTCACAGAGCAGCTCACAATCTCCATTTTTTCCTCCCCCACAACAGACACCCTGTGAGGTGGGTGGGGCTGAGAGGACTCTCACAGCAGCTGCGCTTTCAAGGACAACCTCTGCCAGAGCTATGGCTGACCCAAGGCCATTCCCGCAGGTGCAAGTGGAGGAGTGGGGAATCAAACCCGGTTCTCCCAGATAAGAGTCTGGCTCTAGAAGAAATTTCCTGTACTCTCTGAGTTCTTCCATTGTTAAAGGGAAGCCAGTAGGATTTTGTCTGACGCTTATATTGCAGTCCTCTTAATTTTTACAAACTGTCTTCTGTTTGAATTTCTGTGAACATATCCTTCTTTATTTAAGCATTTCTGTGCCGCTTTTCTCCTAGGGGAGTCCGAGTGACTTATGGAAATTTCCAGACTAATTTAAATAATCATTGTGGCGGAACCGGCCCGATTCTGCCTTCAGACCCGGTCCCGTCAGCTCCCTATTGAGTCGCCAACTCCTGGAGGGAGCTATTTCTCCTCCTGCCCCTTGGGCTCGCTGCCACCACCTGCTCAGTCTAGGGGTTCCGATTGAGAGGAACAGGACTCCCTCTCCAGCTATGAGGCCAGGCCTCAAGGTCCTCTGCCACCCTGCACTTGGGTTTCACAGAGACCTCAGCACTTCTTTGGGGCACCCCTGGAGGATTGGCACCTTATCCAACTGCATGCCTTCCCCCTTCCCCGGGGCCCCCTTCTTAACACAGCGTGGTCTAAAGCGGTTTGGGGATTTATGTGGTACAGAGATTGACTGCCAGCATTTAAAACAGACAAACTATTTATTTACAAGAGAAAAAGATAGGAAAAGAAAAACAAAACAAAAACAGTTGCATTTAAAAAGTTAGCACAGCACCCGCACAGCAAACAGCATGCCAAAGAAAATGGGTTATAAACGCATTTTACTGTCCCTGATCTAAACACGCCCTGCCTTTTTGGATGACTTACTTGGTCTTACTGCCTGGAGGCCTCATTTTCCTGAGCAGGCCTCCCCCACAGGCAGGAGCTCACAGGCAAGCAACCTCTCTTCCAGAGCGCCAGCTGCAAACTGAAAAACTCCTCCTCCTAACTCACATGCAGAGAACAAAAGAACTTCCTGCCTCTCTAGGAGACTTTCCCCCTAGAGTTGTTGGTTTGGCTCTGGAAGGGGGGGGGGAGGGGAAGGCTAGGCCCAAGCCTGCTTGGCAGTTTAGCGATCCCTCCCAATGAAGCACCAACATGGATTAAAATGGCGTTTCTCCACAATCATCACAAGCAGGGGTCCTTTAATTTTTAAAAAAGTGTTAGAGCTTATTAGCACAACTCATTTGCATATGCCTCACACCCCTGACATCACCAGAAGGTGTACTAAATTATATCAGCTCAGCATCTACCTTAAAATGCTTCTTGAATTATAATTCTCATAATAAAACCTTACTCCCATCATACTTTTTAAATTACCTTCTCCTATGTGGTCACAGTGGCATGTTGAAGATTTCCATTTGTTTGTTTTTTTATGTGTTGGCTATTCTCCCATTTTTTGTGGGTGTAAATATTAGAAAGTTTGTCATTTTGTCAGATTTAGAGTTCAGCAAAATTTTCACAGGGGGTTTGAACAATGGAACCCAGAATAAAGTATTTTTTTGGGGGGGGGAGAGTAAGTAAGAAAGAGCGCAATAAAATTTAGAGGTTCTGGAGCTCTGCTCCTGTGAGCTCCTGCTCAAAAAGAGGCCGTCACAAGTAAAGAAATACAAATGCATCCTGAGTGTGTCTTTTCCCACTGGCTGGCTGTTGTAGGATGGTGACCCCAGGCTGCAAGCCAGGTTCCCATGCCTTTGGCCATTCTACCTGTGGGCAGGAAGGAGCTGAGAGGTTGTGCTGCCCCTTCTTTGCTCTAGAAGCCACTGGCCATGCATAGTCCTTATGCCTGCAGGGAGAAAGGAGACAAAACACAGATAAGATGCTGTGGGGTTGTTTCCCCAATAGCTCCCCTTCCTAAGTCTAGAAGTCCTCTAGGAGAATATCTCACTTGGTTATCATATTAATCTAGGGCTAGAAAAATAGGTGGTGGAGCTCATTAGCATAACTCATTAGCATATCCCCCAGCCAAAAACAATCCAACGCAAGAAAGGAGATCCCTGGGTAAGTGAGGCCTGCTTGGACTGGCTAGAAATCCAGCCAGCCCAAGCAGGCCTTGCTCACCTGGAGCTCTCCTGGGCTGCCCTCCCCCCAGTCAAAAGGCCAAGCAAGCTACACACCACCCAAAATCACATAAGTAGTGGAGAAAGGGTGGTGTGGGCTTCTCCAGGGGTTAATGAGGGCTGCTGGGGGTGTGGCAAAGCCCCTGGTGGCTGGCTGGCTGCTCGCTCTCCTAATCCAGGGATTGTTATGCAGCTGCACCTACTATTCAATGGACAAAGTAAGTGGAGAGAAAGAGGGGGAACCCTCAGAAAGGTTCAGGAGCTGCACTCCTGTGAGCTCCTGCTGAATATGAATTTTCATAGTCTATGAAAATCTGACTCTCTGTCCATAATACATTTGATTACCTAGGTGTCTGTTTACAGCTGGAATAACCAGCAGACATTCTCAGTCAAGCATTTTCCCTGGTGCCTCATCCCAATATTTCAAGGTCCTTCATATCTTCTACTTACCAAAGAATAACTGCTAGGGCAGACTGTGTCCTGGCCTGCATTTAGACCAATGCCATAGATGTCCATCTGAGCAAGTTCCTTCTAAGTGCGAAGTGTCTCTGGCAATATAGTTCTTCTTCTGCTTGTGTAGAACAGCTTAGAGTGCACCTCCTAGACATTGTCAGCTTCTCTTCATACTGTTCTAAAACTGTTAGCTTTGTAACACAACTGTCCATTTTAGTCCTGCCTAGGGTGGCCAGACCGTCCCGGTCTCCCGGGACATTCCCGGATCTGGCCACCCAATCCCGGATCCTGGGCTGCCTATACCGGGACCATTAAAGGTCCCGGTTTAGGCAGCCCCGGAGCCGGTGGGCCGCGGGCGCGGGCGGGGAAGGCGGGGAGTGAGGGAGGGAGCGTCCCTGCGCCTGTGCAGGGCCCCTGCGCACACGCAGGGACGCTCCCACCCTCACTCCCCGCCTTCCCCGCCCGCGCGCGGGGCCCGGCGGCAGTGGTGGAGGCCTCTCCGTGGCCTCCGCTGGTCGCTGGAAGCCCTCCAGAGACTCTGGAGGGCCTCCAGCGACCAGCGGAGGCCGCGGGGAAGCCGCGGGGCACCCGGCGCTGGTCCCGGAAGGCCTTCCAGAGCCTCTGGAAGGCCTTCGGGGACCAGCGCCGGCCAGCGAAGGCTTCCCCGCGGCCTCCGCTGGTCCCTGGAGGCCCTCCAGAGTCTCTGGAGGGCCTCCAGGGACCAGCGGAGGCCGCGGGGAAGCCGCGGGGCACCCGGCGCTGGTCCCGGAAGGCCTTCCAGAGCCTCTGGAAGGCCTTCGGGGACCAGCGCCGGCCAGCGAAGGCTTCCCCGCGGCCTCCGCTGGTCCCTGGAGGCCCTCCAGAGTCTCTGGAGGGCCTCCAGGGACCAGCGGAGGCCGCGGGGAAGCCGCGGGGCACCCGGCGCTGGTCCCGGAAGGCCTTCCAGAGCCTCTGGAAGGCCTTCGGGGACCAGCGCCGGCCAGCGAAGGCTTCCCCGCGGCCTCCGCTGGTCCCTGGAGGCCCTCCAGAGTCTCTGGAGGGCCTCCAGGGACCAGCGGAGGCTGCGGGGAAGCCGCGGGGCACCCGGCGCTGGTCCCGGAAGGCCTTCCAGAGGCTCTGGAAGGCCTTCCGGGACCAGCGCCGGCCAGCGAAGGCTTCCCCGCGGCCTCCGCTGGTCCCTGGAGGCCCTCCAGAGTCTCTGGAGGGCCTCCAGGGACCAGCGGAGGCCGCGGGGAAGCCGCGGGGCACCCGGCGCTGGTCCCGGAAGGCCTTCCAGAGGCTCTGGAAGGCCTTCCGGGACCAGCGCCGGCCAGCGAAGGCTTCCCCGCGGCCTCCGCTGGTCCCTGGAGGCCCTCCAGAGTCTCTGGAGGGCCTCCAGGGACCAGCGGAGGCCGCGGGGAAGCCGCGGAGCAGCCGGCGCTGGTCCCTGGAGGCCTCCAGAGGCCAGCGCCGGTAGCGGAGAGGCCCGGCGCTGGTCCCTGGAGGCCTCCAGAGGCCAGCCCCGGCAGCTCCCTCCCTCCCTCGCCGCGAGGCCGCCGCCGGAGGACTCCCCGCCGCCGCCGCCGCTGGATCCGCCGCCCTGGAATAAGGTAAGGGGGCCGAAAGCGGGGGGGGGCGGGGGCGGCCTTCCTTTCTTCCCTCCCTCCTCCCTCCCTCCCTTCCTTCCTTCCTTCCTTTCTTCCTTCCTTCCTTCCTTCCCTCACTCCCTTCCCTTCCTTCCTTCCTTCCCTCCCTCCCTCCTCCCTTTCTTCCTTTCTTCCTTCCTTCCCTCACTCCCTTCCCTTCCTTCCTTCCCTCCCTCCTCCCTCCCTTCCTTTCTTCCTTCCTTCCTTCCTTCCCTCCCTCCCTTGCCTTCCTTCCTTCCCTCCCTCCTCCCTTCCTTCCTTCCTTCCCTCCCTCCCCCCTTCCTTCCTTCCTTCCTTCCTTCCTTCCTTCCTTCCTTCCTTCCCTCCCTCCCTCCCCCTTCCTTCCTTCCTTCCCTCCCTCCCCCTTCCTTCCTTCCTTCCCTCCTTCCTTCCTTCCTTCCTTCCTTCCTTCCTTCCTTCCTTCCTTCCTTCCTTCCTTCCTTCCTTCCTTCCTTCCTTCCCTCCCTCCCTTCCTTCCTTCCTTCCTCCCTCCCTTCCCTCCCTTCCTTCCTTCCTTCCTTCCCTCCCTCCCTTCTTCCTTTCTTCCCTTCTTCCCTTCCTCCCTTTCTCCCTTCCTTCCTTCCTTCCCTCCCTCCCTCCTTATGTTGTTATGTGATGCAGAGTGTTGGACTGGATGGGCCACTGGCCTGATCCAACAGGGCTTCTCTTATGTTCTTATGTGACGCAGAGTGTTGGACTGGATGGGCCACTGGCCTGATCCAACAGGGCTTCTCTTATGTTCTTATGTGATGCAGAGTGTTGGACTGGATGGGCCACTGGCCTGATCCAACAGGGCTTCTCTTATGTTCTTATGTGACGCAGAGTGTTGGACTGGATGGGCCACTGGCCTGATCCAACAGGGCTTCTCTTATGTTCTTATGTGACGCAGAGTGTTGGACTGGATGGGCCACTGGCCTGATCCAACAGGGCTTCTCTTATGTTGTTATGTGATGCAGAGTGTTGGACTGGATGGGCCACTGGCCTGATCCAACAGGGCTTCTCTTATGTTGTTATGTGACGCAGAGTGTTGGACTGGATGGGCCACTGGCCTGATCCAACAGGGCTTCTCTTATGTTGTTATGTGATGCAGAGTGTTGGACTGGATGGGCCACTGGCCTGATCCAACAGGGCTTCTCTTATGTTGTTATGTGATGCAGAGTGTTGGACTGGATGGGCCACTGGCCTGATCCAACAGGGCTTCTCTTATGTTATTATGTGACGCAGAGTGTTGGACTGGAGGGGCCACTGGCCTGATCCAACAGGGCTTCTCTTATGTGACAATACTGACTTTGGTGGACCCAAGCACTGATTCAGTGTAAGGGAGCTTTGTGTTTGTGTCTTCTAGTGCAATTTTGTTCTCAGATCCTGTATTTACTTCATCAGTATATGGGATAAGGCACTTTCTCAACTGTGCTGCATAATGCAGCCTATTTATTTTGTCCTGTTGGCTCTGTTGGCTCTATCTGCGCCACCTTCATCACTTTCGGGGTGTGGATCCCCCAGTGGAGTGGTCTCCTGACTCCCTCCGCCGGCTGTTTCTGATAGCCCTGCGCCCCCTCTTTCATTTGATATGTGTCCCGTGCGGGTGCCACCCTCCCGCCGGGAGATGCCGCAAAATGAGCCCCCTTGAGGCTTATGGCGGCAGGGCTCGGGGGAAGCGAGCTAGACTGCTGTTCTCTTTGAGGGGTTATAGAGTGTTTCGAGCCCATCCCTGTGGCATCGGTCCCATCATTGTGGGGCCCAGGGGGCCGGCGCAGCGGCACGCTGAAGCAGCCTGTCGCTCACTTCCAGGTTCCTGTCCTGCATCTTGACCGGTGTTATTAGTGACAGGCTGCTTCGGCGTGCCGCTGCGCCGCCCCCCCCCCCCCCGCCCCCAGTGTCCCTGGCTGGCCTTCAGACATTATGGTCACCCTAGTCCTGCCGCCGACATTATGTCTGAATGTTGTTTCAGGCAATTTGGTCATCATCACTTACAAAGCTTAAGCCTCAGTTTTACACCTACAGTTACATAAACCATGTAACTGCCTCCCAGTAAGCACATGGCCAGCCTGCGTAGAGGCTGCACAAAATGGACAAAATAAGGATCTGGGTCTTAGAACAGCTTGCACGTCTTTGGAACGGATGACACACGTCTAGCAGGAGGAAACTGTTGTTGATCTTGACGCAAGCTCTTGTCATATAGGCACAGGTTGAATGTTCCATATTAAAACAGTCGCAACATCTTTATTAAGGGAAAGAGCATCCCCTCCCACTACTTCTTCCTTAGGCAGTTGTAAAGAGTGAGAGTATATTTTAGTATCTTGAAATGAATTCTGTTCCAAACTTTTATAACTTTGTCCTATTGTTATTACTATACCTAAGGTTACAAATTCTTGTACTTTGATTGTTTCTCCTTTTGTTGGCATATAGGCTGATTTGTACTGTTTTCATTTTATTGTTATGCCAATAAAGGTTTCTGGGATCTGGGAATTCTTTCTAGATGATCTCCCCATCTTGCCACAATTGGCCTCTTTTTTTTTTTTTTAAAGAAATAACATTTTTCAAATACAACATGCATAAAAAGGTAAAGCACCAGTTGTTTCCTTCTCTGGTGGCATCACATCACAACATTTTCATGGCAGACTTTTTATGGGGTGGTTTGCCGTTGCCTTCCCCAGTCATCTACACTTCTCCCCCCAGCAAACTGGGTACTCATTTTACCAACTTTGGAAGGCTGAGTCAACCTAGAGCCAGCTACCTGAACCCAGCTTCCACTGGGATCGAACTCAGGTCATGAGCAGAGCTTGGACTGCAGTACTGCAGCTTACCACTCTGCACCACAGGGCTCTACAATATACATAGCACAACACATTTACTACTCCCAGTTATATGAAGGCCCTGACCAGGACAGTCCAGGTTAGTCCAATCTCAGAAGCTAAGCAGAGTCAGCCATGATCAGTATTTAGATAGGAGTCCACCAATGAATAGCAGAGGTGCTACATAAAAACAGGCAATGGAAAAACCACTGAATGTGTCTTGCCTTGAAAACCCTACAAGGTCACCATATGGAATGTGCGGAACGGTTGCAGGCTCTCCCCTCTGCTACGGGGTTGATTGTCATCCTTTTCCAACCTAACATAATGTGGAGGGTTGTTCTGAGGAAGAGGGAGGGATGGTGGATCAGTGGTAGAGCATCTGCTTGGTAAGCAGAAGGTCCCGGGTTCAATCCTTGGCATCTCCAGTTAAAGGACCAGGCAGTAGGTGATGGGAAAGACCTCTGTTGAGGTCCTGAAGAGCCATTGAAGAGGGGCCATGGCTCAGTGGTAGAGCATCTGCTTGGGAAGCAAAAAGTCCCAGGTTCAATCCACGACATCTTTAGTTAAAAGGACCAGGCAGTAGGCGATGGGAAAGACCTCAGCCTGAGACCCTGGTGAGACATACAGTGGGGTTGTAGCTCAGTGGCAGAGCATCTGCTTGGGAAGCAGAAGGTCCCAGGTTCAATCCCAGGCATCTCCAAAAAAAGGGTCCAGGCAAATAGGAGTGAAAAACCTCAGCTGGAGACCCTGGAGAGCCTCCGCCAGTCTGAGAAGACAGTACTGACTTTGATGGACCCAGGGTCTGATTCAGTAGAAGGCAGCTTCATATGTTTATATGTTCATATGTCAGCTGCAATTTGATGGCAACCCCCCCCCACAAAAATTTATAGAAAGAAACGAAGTGGCATTATAACTCATTAAAAACATTAGGAAACACTTTCTCTTTTACCTTATTATTCTGAAATGTTATAAACTATCTCCATATTCAATACATTAATCTGAACATTGGACATTATTTGTTTGAGCCCTTTGATAATACATTAATTCAGGGCTTTTTTGTAGCAAGAACTCCTTTGCATATTAGGCCACACACCCCTGATGTAGCCAATCCTCTAAGAGCTTACAAGGCTCTTTTTTGTAAACTCTTGGAGGATTGGCTGCATCAGGGGTGTATGGCCTAATATGCAAAGGAGTTCCTGCTAAAAAAAAAAGTCCTGCATTAATTTAGTCAGTAATGCAATATTCCACACACAGTTGAAACCATTCTCCTTCTGAAGGATGTTCTCACTTTTAGCATTCTGTTGTTATCACCGTCTTAATATCCAATCCCTCCTAATCTAGCAACAGGTTTGTTTGTTTTTACATGAATCAGGAAGTAAATAACAGTACAATCCTAAAGAGACTTACTCCAGTCTAAGCCCATTAAAATGAATAGGCTTAGACTGGTGTAACTCTCTTTAGGATTGCATTGTAAGTATCTTACAGCATGCTTGAGTACAACACTAGAAAATGAAGGCATTGGGTTCTGAATGGGTGGCATTCGAAAATTCCCTCTCCCCTTGTTTTATTGAATAGCATTTTTTTGCTTTGTAGTTCAGCCATTCTGGAAGGTCTCTTCTCCTCCACCCATGTGCTGTGAATTTTAAGATGTTCCTGTTACAGAATGCAGCATTTCCATGAAAGCACGGGTGCCATTTGTAGAACTCCAGTCCAAAAAGCCCCTATTTTCCAAACCAAACAAGTACAAAGGACAAGGGTAGCATGTGTATGTGTGGTATTCTGACATATTTCTGTCCTATCTGCCAGTCCAAAGGATAGCTGGGATTAAAGTGCAGCCAGTGTGCATTAAAAGTACTCACACCCCATCACTAAATTGTACTGGTGGTGCATTCACCCACTTGCTTCTCCCCCTCCCATTTCCCCGCAAGCCATTAATGAGCGGTGAGAATGATTCTGCTTTCATTTTTCAAGGGCCTGGCCAATCATGACCTCAGACAACAGGTGACAGGAGTGCTGCTTAATGAGATATGGGTGTTTTTGGTGTAATCCTTTGCTCCCAGTAGCCATTAGGTCAACTCCACATTAACGGGAGCTGTGTTTATACAGTCTCTGACACTTTAAAAAAAAAACCCAAAGGAGAATCACAGGCCTTGTATTAAAGCCAAATGGGGAGGGAAGTTTGACGCAAGGTGGCAATCATCTGTGTCTGAAAGACGAGAGTCTTCTCATCTCTTTTCTGCTTGAACAAGATCTTGTGCATTTGTGTATGCACTGAGCGCAGGGGGAGATGATTCAGTGCCATTCTCCCAGTTTAATTAAGGTTTCTGGTGAGGTTCTTACTGGTGCATTGTTATGCCAAGTGTGTACTGAGAGACAAGGAATGAGGGGGGGGGGGGCATAAGTCATGCGGGAAGCCAATTCTGTGCGGCAGTTATGATGGAACAAGCCCCATGCTAGCTCATGGGTATGTGTTCCCGGCCTTGTTGGAAAAATTACATCTTAAATAACAGATCATGAAAGAGTAGCCCGGATGAGGTCTGTAATTTAGCTTTGAGAGGAAATTCTTCATTCATCAAGAGCACAGGAGACAAAATTAGGTCTCTTTTGGAGTAAGGATTCATTTTGCGCGCGGGTGACTTCTTTCTATTGGCGGAGAAGGTTTTCTAAGATCTGCACTGACTGCTTGGCCTGTATTATGGGAATATGTGTGTGTGTGTGTCGGTTGTCTCCAGGCTTGTTGAGGGCATCTTAGTTTGCGATTTCTGTTGGAAATTACCAAGGAGCTGCCTTGAAAGCAGGATCACAGTTTATTTTTCCAGCAAGCCCTTGTAAGGATATCGTTGAAAGGCAGCTCTCTTGAAATCCAATATACAGTTATTGGTAACAAAACGGGAGAGAAAGCCTGTACAGTGGCACATAATTTATAACCTGATCACAAGTTTGCTAGCTGTCGAACTGATTCCCAAGCTCTGCAGTAATGCAGTTAGGTCACAAACTTCCCTTGGTTTCTCTAATCCATATTCTCTAATCCATGTTATGAGCAATCTGTTTAGGAGTCTAGATTTGGAGAGTTCTGTTAAAAATGCAGGGGGTAAACTAAGAATTCTCCAAAACGCAAAGCTGGAATTGGAGAAATGCAACCAATGTGAAGCAATCCTTTGCACTCTTGTTGTCTGCGTAGTGTGTTTTTAGCCTATACTTCCTATAAGGAGCCCATGGCAGCACTTGTGGCAGTACCTTTCCCCATTTTTTTTAATCCTTTCAACAACCCTGTGAGTCTGAGGGTGGTTTCATACAAGAGTTTTGGCCGACCTAGCCCCGCCTCCCATTTGGATTAAAAGTTGGTGGGATCACACCAACACATCTGCTCTCTGAACCGCACCCATTTGTACCCCTTCTTCAGATGCCTCCTATCTGGATTAAAAAGCTACCTGGATTTTCCTGGTAGTATCCCCCTGAATTACATTTAGGTTGCATAATCAGTGACTGTCTGAATGCCCGAGCGTGACTCAAAAGCAGAAGAACTGTGTGATCGCACCAAGCCATTTCCGGCATGGTCAGTTTCCCCTCCCCCCAATCCCTTTCCAAGGAGCGCTTGTACATTTCTCTGCTTCAGCACACACACAAGGGGACCTTTTTTAAAACAACCCCCCCCCCAACCCTTTCCGCAGTGGGTCCATGGCTGAGCCACGCTAGCAGTGTGAATGGGCAACCACGGACTGCTGCCGGGACCCTGCTGCTTCAGCGGCGGCTGTCTGATAGCTCGGAAATGGATCAAACTGAAGCAGGGTTTTTTTTGTAATGGGATAATATAATGTCAATTTCACAGTGTGAAACCAGCCTGAGAGTAAATGACTGGCTCCATAACAGCCAGTTAACTTCTGAAGAAGAAGAAGAAGATATTGGATTTATATCCCGCCCTCCACTCCGAAGAGTCTCAGAGCAGCTCACAATCTCCTTTACCTTCCTCCCCCACAACAGACACCCTGTGAGGTGGGTGGGGCTGGAGAGGCCTCTCACAGCAGCTGCCCTTTCGAGGACAACCTCTTCCAGAGCTATGGCTGACCCAAGGCCATGCCAGCAGGTGCAAGTGGAGGAGTGGGGAATCAAACCCGGTTCTCCCAGATAAGAGTCCGCACACTTAACCACTACACCAAACTGGCTCTCCTTCTGAGGAAAAATATGGATTCGAACAGGGCTTTCCCGGTCCTAAACTGACACTCTAACGACTATAACCATAATGGCTGCTGCTGTCATTTCACTACATTGGTGTGAACTGGAATTATATCAATCCTATTTTCATCCCAGCAACATAACTGGAGTAGCAAACTGCCATCATAGAATCATAGAGTTGGAAGGGGTCCCCAGGGTCATCTAGTCCAACCCTCTGCACAATGCAGGAAATTCACAAACACCTCCCTGGATCTTACCACATTAAAAAAAACTGTCAAGAATCTTCAATCCATGGGATTCTTGGTACTGGCTGGCAGAGCACAAAACTGCAAAAACCCTGGTCCATGTGTCCACACATTCACCAGTTGAAATATCTGCCACCAGCCCCTTGAACTATCCACGCAGTCAGAAGCCAAGGGGCAGGCTTCTAACCTTACTGGGATTAATTAAGAAAGTCAACACTGCAGAGGGTTGCCAGATCCAACTCAAGAAATATCTGGGGACTTTGGGGGTGGAGCCGAAAGCAAGGTTATGACAAGGGAGGGAGTTCTGGCCATCATATTTAAATGGACCATACACATTTTAAATGCCTTCCCTTCATTTAGAAATAATGAAGGATAGGGCAACTTCTTTGGGGGCTCATAGAATTAGACCCCCCCTTGTCCAATCTTTTTGAAACAAGAGGAAAGGCACTGGATGCTATGCTGAAAATTTGGTGTCTCTACCTTTAAAAGCAGCCTCCCAGAGCCCCAGATATCCACATATCAATTCTTCATTATACCCTATGGGAATCAGTCTCCATAGGGTATAATGGAGTGGCCAGCAGACATTTCCTTCTTATAACCCTGAAGCAGGGACTGTGTTCCTGTGCATTCCTGCTCAAACAATAGCCTGGCTGTAGCCAGGAGAACATAGCTTTGTTGTTCTTCAGTCGCACAGTCAAGTCCAACTCTTTGTGACTCCATGGACAAAGTCACGCCAGGCCCTCCTGTCTTCCACCATCCACCGAAGTCTGCTCAAATTCGTGTTTGTTACATCAGTAACGCTGTCCAGCCATCTCATCTTTTGCCGTCCCCTTCTTCTTTTGCCTTCTGTCTTTCCCAGCATCAGGATCTTCTCCAGGGAGTGCTCCCTTCTTATTTGGTGGCCAAAATATTGAGCTTCAGCTTCAGAATCTGACCTTCCAGTGAACAGTCTGGGTTGATTTCCCTTAGGACTGACTGATTTGATCTTCTTGCAGTCCAAGGGACTCTCAAGAGTCTTCTCCAGCACCACATCTCAAAAGCATCTGCACTGGCCTTCCTTATGGTTCAGCTCCCACAGCCATACATTACTACTGGGAATACCATCGTTTTGACTATACGGACTTTTGTTGGCAGGGTGATGTCTCTACTTTTTATTATACCGCCCAGGTTCGCCATAGCTGTCCTCCCAAGAAGCAAACATCTTTTAATTTCATGGCTTCAGTCACCATCTGCAGTGATCTTGGATCCCAGAAATGTGAAGTCTGTCACTATTTCCATGTCTTCCCCTTCTATTTGGCAAGGTGTATTGGGGCCAGATGCCATGATCGTAAGTTTTTTTGATGTTAAGTTTCAAGCCTACTTTTGTGCTTTCTTCTTTCACCCTCAACAAGAGGTTCTTTAGGTCCTCCTCACTTTCTGCCATTAGAGTGGTATCATCTGCATATCTGAGGTGTTGATGTTTTACCTGGCAATCTTAATTCCAGTTTGTGCTTCATCCAGAACACAGATACTGGATACTATTAATCAAGTCATATCTGGAATGCCATCCTGTTCCACTGGTGTTGGGCTCAGGAAGCAGTAAAACTATAATGCGTTCTGGGATTGGATATGAAAAGGAACTGGGATAGCTTACTGAAAGTCCAGTTGGGGATAGTGGAGAAGACAGAGGGTGAGGTGGGTAGATAGAAGCTTACAATGCCATCCTAAGGAATGTTACACTCTACTAAGCACACTGACTTCAATTCATTTAGAAGGGTGTAAATCTCCTTAGGATGGCACTGTAAATCTTGTGATTCTTCTTCTTGGAGGTCTTTAGAATAGAGGGAATGCAGAGGTGAAAGAAGGTGTGAGAAGTGGGTTAAGGATGGAAAAGGGGAGTGTGAATTCTGAACAAGGAAGAAAACAGATTTCACTGAAGAAAGCATGGGGTCAAGACAGATGGGTTGGTTGCCACAGCAGTATCTTGAATTTTGAAACACTGCTTGAGTTTGGGATGTGTTGCATTGACCAGGCAGCACTGGTGATCCGAAGCGGCCCATACCATTGTGTCAGGATGGCTTCACTACAGATCGGCAGCCTCAGCCAACATTGTGGTGTTATCCTGATCAGCCCAGAAAAGGACTTACCATGGGATAGGTCTAAAGTAATTTTGACTACTGTGAGATCCCTTCTATATTGGCCTAAATAGGTATATGTAATGAATATGGCTATACATTTCATTGTTGGAACAGAAGCACAATGCAACTGTGTAAGAGAAGAATTCAGTCTCTAATATAGCCACTAGGTGGCATTGTCATTGTTGGTGTTGAGGTAAAGTGGGAAATCTCTCTTGTGCAGTGTTTGTTTCCCTAAAGACAATGATGTGGCAGCTATCTTGATTAGTGCTCTTGTATACATAGCATTGCCATATTTGGACTGGCCATGCCCAATTTCATGGCAAAAATGGCTCATAATGTAGTGATACCCAACATACACACTATTCTGTCACAGCAGACGTAACAGAGGTTCGGCCTGGGGCTCCACACCTGTGTAACATTTCAGACATGAGTTGTGAGTTCTTCTCAGGCCCCACATGTAGAGTGCCCAGTTCAGAGCAGGCCCATGATGCTTCAGCCTTCCTCTCTGCAGAAGTTCCCTGACCTGAAATAGTCTCTGGGGGCTCTTCGTTGGCCCACAGTGGGGAAACCATCATGTGTACTCCACAACTGTTATGCAGGGTGAGGCCCAAATATGTGAATTCAACAGGGCTTTTTTTTGTAGAAAAAGCCCAGCAGAAAATCATTTGCATGTCCGGCCACACCTTCTAACGTCACCATTGCTTTGCACAGGTCTTTTTTGTAGAAAATCTCAGCAGGAAGTTATTTGCAGATTAGGCCACACCCCCTGACACAAAGCCAGCCAGAACTTGCTCCTGTGTGTTCCTGCTCAAAAAAAAAAGCCAAGCCCTGGGCATGAACTATTTTCACAGTCAGGACCAAATCTACATGTTTTTTGAGGGGGGGGGGGGATTTAAAAATGGTGCCCCCTTTTGGGCCATTCTATTTTATGGTCCCATAGAATACAACGGACTCCATACCCAATTTGGCACCCCCCACCCCCCTCCATCGGTGCTCAGGGCAAACACTCTGCCCCCCCTAGATCCGGCCCTGTTCACAGTATAGGTGGCCTCTTGGTAAGTTACTTGAGTATTCGAGAGGTCTGGATATTTAAAATACCTGCATTTAGGGCATTTTGAAGTAGAAGGGCTTTGTGTTAGTTTCAAATTTCTGACTGAAGCACTTGTCAAGGATGACTGCTGAGGCTTCCTCTATGCCCAGGTTTGCTTTGTGCAAAATCTCTAGATATTAAATGGCATTTACCTTCAAATGGAAATTGTCATAATAAATGAAGAGTAACGGCATGCTATTATTCCTTAAGGGATTACTCACGACTTGAACTTAAGTGTCTTGTGTGATATCGTTACTTGCTTCGATGGTGTTGCTGATGTTGTGCACCAAACTTAGGTAGGATAGCTGTAATCTTTCAGCTTTCTGTATGCCAGACAAAAACATAAATTTTCCTGGCACTTTAGATAATTTTCTTACCCCAGATCTTCCACTGGTAATAATAATAATAATAATAATAATAATAACAACAACTTTATTTTTATATCCCGCCCTCCCCCGCCGAAGCGGGCTCAGGGCGGCTAGAAAACGAAGGAGGGTAGCCCTTTGATTGCCATAAAATATACCCCAGGCATACATCATGGGATGTACATGGACAAGACGCATGTGGGACAGGGGTTGTAGGGAGGAGAGGAATTTGCTATGAGTTAGCAAAACTGATGGCTGGATCCACTCATGGTAGAGGATGGCTCCTTAAACTGAATGGTAGCTTGTTGGGGGGAAAGTATAGATGACTGGGGAAGGCAATGGCAAACCACCCCATTAAAAAGTCTACCATGAAAACGTCATGATGCAACGTCACCCCAGAGTCAGAAATGACTGGTGCTTGCACAGGGGGGTACCTTTACCTTTTTAAACCATGGGCACCCAAGAAGAAATCCACACTTTTACCTTTATGATACATGTCAGCGTTATGAAGACAAAATAATGGATGAGAGAACCTTGTATACTGAGCTCTTTTTAAGGAAGAGTAGGGGGAGAATGTTATCGTCAGACATAGCTGAATATAGATCCAAGTAGGCAGCTGTGTTGGTCTGAAGTAGTAGAACGAAATAGGAGTCGAAACTAAGTTGGTCTTATAGGTGCAATTGACTCCTATAGATGAATATAGTTGCACCTTCTGCATATTCATTTCAACAGAAGAAACACCAACTTTAAATTAAACCTCTTTTGCTGGGATTGCACTTGTGAGAGAAGTGGCTGTTAAAATTAGCTTCCTATTTGGATTTGTGTGTGTGTGTGGGGGGGGGTGCGCTGTCAAGTTACAGCTGACATATGGCAACCCAATAGGGTTTTCAAGGCAAGACACGTTCAGAGGTGGTTTGCCATCGCTTGCCTCCACATTACCTTGGTATTCCTTGGAGGTCTCCCATCCAAATACTAGCCAGGGACAGCCCAGTTTAACTTCTGAAAACTGCCAAGATCAGGAGACTTGGGCTATCCAGGGCATTGGCTGTGATCACACACACTCAAAGCACTTTCCAACCGGATTTATACCCCACCCTTCTCCCTGAATCAGAGACTCAGAGCGACTTACAAATAATGTATCATTTGCTCATATACATATATGCGAAACTCTGGCTGATTCCACACTGACCTTGCTCTGTGCCAGGCCTCCGTTTCTCTCCGGAGCAAGCTGGCAATTTCACACCAGTTGCTCCGTGCCGCCGTTTTGCGCAGGGAAAACCCACAATTTGCCTCTCAGCAGCGTAAAACTGTTTCTTCAGGTTTACACTGTGGCGCAGCAAATCGCAGATTTTCCCTGTGCAAAATGGCGATGCAGAGCGACTGGTGAGAAATCGCTCGCTTGCTCTGGAGGGAAACAGAAGCCTGGTGCAGAGCAAGGTTAGTGCGGAATCAGCCTCAGAATGTGCATCTGGCCCATGTTATTCTGGCAAAGTAAAATTCATATAAAATTAACTTTTTCCCCCTTGTTCATTTTGTATCAAAGTTCATTAACCATAATATGAAGCATTGCTTGAATTTTAAAAAAAAATCCGAAAAGTGGAACATAGCAACCATGGTGCAGTGGTTAGACTGTCAGGCTATAGGAGACCAGGATTCCCCCATGCTATGCCATGGAAACTTGGTAGGTAACCTTGGGACAGTCACATTCTTGCAGCCTAATCTACCTCATTGTGAGTAGGGTTGCTGGCTCCAGGCGGAGAAATACCTGGAGATCGGGGGTGGGGGGTTGCAGAGGGGAGGGACTTCAATGTGGTTCTCCCTCTTGCATTTTTCTCTTTCAAACCGCACTGTGAGGTAGGTTAGGCTGAGAGAAAATGAATGACCCAAGATTACCCAGTACATTTCATGGCACATGAGTGTATGTGTGAGTATGGAGGGGGGGGGGGGTCTGAACTCAGCTTTCCTAGGTTCTAGTCCAGTGCACTAACCACTGCACTGTGCTTCCTGAATTAACCCAAATTCTGAATTAAAGTCTGAAATAGGCCAGACATATTTCTCCAGAAATACTTTCTTTCTGACCATGCACTCCTCTCCTCTTGTCCTCTAAAGCACTCATCCTTTTGGAATATTGTCCAAGGCCTTTAAAAAAAGAGTTTTTAACGTGAAAATTTAGTCACCAACATTAAATATGTAAATTGCTGTAATATTTTCAGACGAAAGGTGATGACTTGCAGTGTAGATAAAATCTCCAACATGCAAAGCAACTTTTTGTGATATTAAAGCTGCCTCTATTTTCCCCTGCATAATATTTTTCCCTGGTGCATGAGTCACAGGGTGCTTGTATCTTTCTTTGCAGTGTTACCACCTTTACCAGCAAGTCATATCAAAGGAGGAGCTCACCTGGAAATTGTCCTGTGGGCTTTGAAGATGGGTCAGCTCTCAGCTGAATGTGAAATGATGCTTCCCAGGAGAACTGCTGGAGGCAGGCTGAGAAATCCAAAGGAGGGAGGAGGGAAGTGACTCAGAAGTTCTGTTGGTTTCTGTTCATTCATGTCTGATAACATTTCCTTCCCATTCTAAGATGCTTCATGTGTTACTTCCTCAAACTCTTAGTTTTTTATGTGTCTTAAAAAGCTGTGAATTGATGATAGCAGTGCTAGTATTTTGGACCAGTTAAACATGGTAGGAAAGTAGTATTTTATTTTTTTTAAAAAAACCAGGTTATTTAATTATCCTTCTTTGCAAATTGCAAACAGCAATCAGCATCCACACACACTTGGGGGGGGATGTTTTAATATTCAGAATTGCATCACAAATGCTTTCTTCATTCTCACTCCCCACCTTAAAAGGTATTTAAAAAGTCAATGCATTAAAAAAATGAAACAAAATGAAAACTTGTTTTCAGTGTTGCTGGACGGGAGGGAAGCTATGTAGCTAGTCTCTCTATTCTAACCTTGCCTTGCAGAAGCAAATGATGTGGTCTGAGTCAGAAATACTTTGTGTATCCTTGGACTGCTTTTTCATAGCTGGGTTCCTTCTCTTCACATATTGGTAGGTAATAGAACAAAGCAGTAGACAAGTGTACCTTTAAGACCAACTAAGTTTTATTTAGAATGTCAGCTTTCGTATGCTCTTAAGCAGACTTCATCAGACAAAATGGGAATGGCAAGCAGCAATATAAGTGGGCAGTGTGGAATCATGGGAATGTTTTTAGCAGATTAAAAGAATCACAGATATTCCCATGATTTCACACTGCCCACTTATATTAAGAATTGCTGCTTGCCATTCCCATTTTGTCTGATGAAGTCTGCTTAAGAGCATATGAAAGCTTACATTCTAAATAAAACGTAGTTGGTCTTAAAGGTGTACTTGTCTACTGCTTTGTTCTATTGCTTCAGACCAACATGGCTGCCTACTGGGATCTATCTATATTGGTAGGTAAGTTATTCAGTTGGAGGATTGTGTTAGATTGATCTGGCTGTTAATGACTATTTGAGATGTGAATTCTTCTGGCTGCTGCTGATTTCTTGACATCCTGTTGCATATTGAATTTTGCTGTGTACCAGTGCTTCTCTAGGTATCCTTCCCATCTGAGTTTATACCACCATTTCGTAACTGTTGAAACTGCAGATTGAGCACAGGCAAATCTCATAATTAACAAACTTAAGTTTCTTCTGTCCCAGTTTCAAAAGAAGAGGAGAGGTTCATTTGGGGTTTTCCCAGGCAGCTGCTGCTCCTAGCAATGGCAGAATTTTTGTAGGTATGGTAGGTACTCTGAGTCAGGGTTACCGACATGGCTGACTTTCAGGAAGGAATAGAAATGTGGGTTTCAAAGCAACTTAGAGGCCATGTAATGCTATGAGATGAACAAAGTCGGAGTCCAGCAGCACTCTTAAGACCAAGAAAGTTAGACTCCAACTTTGTTCTATTGCTTCAGACAAACCCAGCTACCCACCTGGATTAGGGTTGCCAGGTCCAATTCAAGAAATATCTGGGAACTTTGGGGGTGGAGCCAGGAGACATTAGGGGTGGAGCCAGGAGCAAGGTTGTGACAAACATGCATAATTGAACTCCAAAGGGAGTTCTAGCTATCACATTTAAAGGGGCTGCACACCTTTTAAATGCCTTCCCTCCATTTGGAAATAATGAAGGATAGGGGCACCTTCTTTGGGGGCTCATAGAATTAGACCCCCTGGTCCAATATTTCTGAAACTTGGAGGTTATTTTGAGGAGAGGCACCAGATGCTATGCTGAAAATTTGGCACCACTATCTAAAAAAACAGCCCCACCGAGTTTCACATACTCGCAGATCAGTTCTCCATGGGAATCAGTCTCCATAGGGAATAATGGAGTGCCTAGCAGACATTTCCCCAGCTTTTTGTAAGCTGTCGGAGGATTGACTACACCAGGGGTGTGTGCAAAGAAGCTCCTGCTAGAATTCCACTCCTGGTCGTATCCCCTTATTAAAGTGTCCTTCTGAGCTTTCTGTTATACTGCAGTTCTTATTCCTTTATAAAAATACCATCCTGAACATTTCCATCTAGCTGCTTCCGCAAAATGACTGAAGTGTGGGTAGGCTGTTCCACAAAGTGAGAGCTACCACAAAGAATGCACATGAATGGGCAGTAGCCAATCTCTTCCCCATTATCAAGGTGGCATCCTTAAAGGGGCTCTGCTCAGGTACAGATATATAGATCTGATTTTCTTTGAACCAGATGATAAAAGAATAAAAACAACAGTTAACTTTCTCTAGTTTCAAAGTATGACGGACTTTTATGTACATGTATGCAAAGTTATTTTACTATCTTCCTATTTCCTGCGTAGAATTAATCCTAATGACTCCTTAACAATGACCTGTAAGCACTTAAAAGGCTTTTCCTGCCAAAAAGCAAATACCTGTTTCATTCTTTTGACTGCAACTTCACATCTCTGTGTAAAGCCACAGGAAAAACATAATTACCTGGCTTAAGCATCAAGTGGAGATTTTGTTGTTGTTCTTGTTAACAGCTTGGTGAAAACTGAAACAGGAGTGCCAATTTCTAAAGTTTGCAGAGGAGATAAATTCTTCACATTGATGTGATACTGGTTTTGTTTTTTAAATAATTGATAACTTCTTTTGGAAATATCAGAACACTAAATGCTTGTGGATCCTGGAGTCTGCCTCCAGTACTTCTCAGCAGTCATTTTTTCTTTTCATATGTGGAATCTGAAGGATTAAATTTGCCAAATGTTTTCTCTTACCACATATAAACATAAATGGGAGTATGCCTATATGAAACATATGGATTTCTGTGTTTATGCACTCCGTAACTTGCTCGTGTTCCCCTGCTGATCCGTTAATGAAAGGGCTTCCAGGCTAGACTTGGAAGAATCTGCTTCTCATACTTTTTTACGTCACCTTGAGATGGAGTAACAGGGGGAACCTTTTACCCCACCACCTGGCCAGTTTGATGTAGTGGTTAAGAGAGCTAGTTTGGTATAGTGGTTAAGCATGCAGACTCTTATCTGGGAGAACTGGGTTTGATTCCTCCACTTACAGCTACTGGAATAGCCTTGGGTTAGCCATAGTTCTCGCAGGAGTTGTCCTTGAAAGAGCAGCTGCTGCGAGATCCCTCTCAGCCCCACCCACCTCACAGGATGTCTGTTGGGGGGGGGGAGATATAGGAGATTGTAAGCCACTCTGAGGCTCTGATTCAGAGAGAAGGTTGGGATATAAATCTGCAGTCTTCTTTACCTAATGCTTCTCATTAGCATGCTGAATTAGTAAATGTTTAAACTTCTTTATCTCTAAGAATCTGCTGAACCTCAGTTTACTAATGGGGAAGCTACAGTGGAAACATTTTGACTTGTGAGGAAGAATTATGACTGGTCCCAAGCGCCGGGGATACTCAGGTTCAGAAAAGCCAGCATGGTGTAGTGATGAGGTTAAACAAAGAATAAAAAGCAAAATGGTGCAAAAGAAAAAAAAACACCTTTATTATAGAACCCCTATGTATTTCACGTGCAGCTTCATCAGGGGGGAATCTATTGTGAGAATACAAGATATAAAAGCATGTTTAATACATTGTTATGGAAAAATTAATAAAAAACAGGATAATTTCACAGAGCATGTACAGAGTACAATTCATAAACAGATGTTCCTGCTTATACAATCAAACCAGTACTGACCTATACTACATATTACATAATTACAAAGGACTCTCTGTTTAAATTGTTTGTTAATGAGGCATTAATTACCATACTGACCTTTCAGATTGCTTTTGTATCTTTCCCATGCATATACTTGAACAGAATGAGCTGTCTGGACTTGCCCTGGCTCTTATCTTACATGAGCTTCTGCCTGGAGAAACTCTCATTTAACCCTTTAGGGTGCCAAGTTTTCAATTTCAAGATCCACTCAGCCTCTTTCTGCAACAGAAATCTGTCATCCTGTCTGAATATAACCCATTTTTTTTAAAAAAAAGAAAAATCTGTATTATGAGAAATACATCAGGAAAAATAATGACTGTAACACATCGAGATATGATGAATTCACAAGGAGAAATCAAGTCCTGGCAAACAATTACAGAGGAAGGAAATATGGCTAATGTATTTCCAACTAATGTCCAGACTGAAAAAAAGATGTCTATGCAGATAAAAATGGAATAAGAGGACTAACAGAATTTGAAAAGATAATTGCACAACAGAAGGTCCATCTATTAGGACAGATTTATTGATTATTTCTTCAATATAATACAGAAAAACAAGTCAAAATGTGCATGATGAAATGGATACAGAATTTTGCCCAAGAGATATTATTCCAATAATGGGAAGACCTATAGACTGAAAAGTATAAAACTCACTGCAAGTCAACTATTAAGAGAGAATTTTATAATTTTTTCCCAATGGTACATCATCCTGAAAGATATTGAGAAGATAAGAATTACAAAGCAGTCTGTTGGAAGCATAAAGAGGTGGATTGTACCTTTTACCACATGTGGTAGACATGTAGAAAAGACAAAGATTCTGGAAAGACTCAGACAAACCCTTCATTGGCTTCCTGTTACCTTCTGTATAACACTTCTTCCTGCACTAGCTTAGCCAGACCTCATCAGATCTTGGGAGCTAAGCAGAGCTGGCCATGGTTAGTACTTGGATGGAAGATCACAAAAGAAGATATGGGTTGCTGTGCAAACTAAGGCAATGGCAAACCATCTCTGCTTATCTCTTGCTTGGAGCAACCCATGGATGGGGTCACCATTAAAGGTAAAGGTAATCCCCAGTCGTTTCTGACTCTGGGTGATGTTGTGGTTTGCCACTGCCTTCCCCAGTCATCTACACTCCCCCCCCCCCCCAGCAAGCAGGGTACTCATTTTACCAACCTTGGAAGGATGGAAGGCTGAGTCAACTTTGAGCCAGCTACCTGAACCCAGCTTCCACCAGGATTGATCTCAGGTCATGAGCAGAGAGCTTGGACTGCAGTACTGCAGCTTTACAACTCTGTGCCACGAGTGTAATTTCACAGAATATTTTTCTTCTCCTCTTTACATCTGTCTATGGGATTGGCCCCTTTCCTACCCTCTGGCCCCTGTTTCCAGTTATATGACTATCCATGGCCTCTGCTCTTCCAAATCTACCACCTACAAACAACTCTCTTGCATAAAACAACTAAAACATGTTATAAATGAATAAACAAAATTTAAAAAAAAAATAAAACAGGGGTCTCCAATAAGTATCTTTTGAATTACTAGTTTGGTGTAGTGGTTAAGTATGTGGACTCTTATCTGGTACCGTTTTCGTACACAGCTTACCACGCAGTCACGTCCCTGTTCTCTCCGCAGCGTCTGTTGGATTTCCCACCATCTGCGCCGGAGTTACAGGAAGTGCCGCAGCTTTTGCGTAGCAAATGTAAACTGGGTTTTAGCGGTTTACGTTTGCTACACAAAAGCCGCGACACTTCCTGTAACTTTGGCACAGATAGTGGGAAAACTGACGGACTCTGCAGAGAGAACAGGGACGTGACTGCGTGGTAAGCTGTGTGTGAAAACGGTCTGGGAGAACCAGGTTTGATTCCCCACACCTCCACTTGCAGCTGCTGGAATGACCTTGGGTTAGCCATAGCTCTGGCAGAGGTTGTCCTTGAAAGGGCAGCTGCTGTGAGAGCCCTCTCAGCCCCATCCACCTCACAGGGTGTCTGTTGTGGGGGAGGAAGATAAAGGAGATTGTAAATCGCTCTGAGTCTCTGATTCAGGGAGAAGGGCGGGGTATAAATCTGCAATTCTTCTTCTTAGTCACTTATCAGTTGCAGCAGAATAGCTTGAATCCACCTTAGAAGAAAAGGTATTATGAAAGGTGCTCTCTGGGCTTTTTGGGGTGGGGGTGGGGGGAGGAAGCATTTATTTTATTGGAGCTTTCTCTATGCTGCTCAGCTGATAGATTCATTTTTGGTGCTTTTCTTAGACCATGTTCTGTTTCTAGGAAAGAACAAAGCTTGGTAACATGCTGGGCCTGGTGTTGGATGGAGGCTGGGATATTTTTCATTACTCAGAAATAACTCTCATTAAAGAAAAGGTTGGCGACCCTGAGCTAAAAGAATGTTATAATAATCCAGTTGGAATAAAATAAGAACAGGAAAATAAGAACAAGAAAGCTAAGATTCTTTCCTAACTTTCAGATACTGAAGAATTTTAGTCAACCAATGCTGTATGAACTGATCCTTTAAAGGGACTAAAGTTCAGTCAGATAAGACCAATTGCTGAGGCTAATTGACATTTGCCAGGATAACAGTATATGCTAGCCTGAAGTCCTTGGTGCAAGTGTAGGATAAAAATGTGCTAGATACCCTGTTCTGGATGGGATGGTAAAAAAAAAGGTAAAGGTAGTCACCTGTGCAAGCACCAGTCGTTTCCAACTCTGGGGTGACATTGTTTTCACAATGTTTTCACGGCAGACTTTTTACAGGGTGGTTTGCCATTGCCTTTCCCAGTCATCTGCACTTTTTCCCAGCAAGCTGGGTACTCATTTTACTGACCTCGGAAGGATGGAAGGCTGAGTCAACCTGGAGCTGGCTACCTGAACCAGCTTCCACCGGGGATGGAACTCAGGTCATGAGCAGAGGGCTCCGACTGCAGTACTGCAGCTTTACCACTCTGGCCACAGGGCAATTTGGATGAGGTGGTGCTCCCCTTTAAATGAACAAGTTCATAAGTGCTGTGGGGAGACAGATCCTCAGATGGAGCCAAAGACTGTCTCTCCCCACACGTTCCCCAGAAGGTACTTAGATCTGGGACACAACATCTATTAGTGATCCCTGGGCCGAGGGAGGCAAAATTAAAGTCAACTCGAGAGAGAGCCTTCTCCACTGCTGCCCCCTTTTGGTGGAATCAGTTGCAGGAAGAAGTTAGGGCCTTGCGGACCTCTCCTAGTTCAGCAAGGCCTGTAAAACGACACTCTTCCGGCAGGCCTTTTACCCGGAATGACTGATATGGGACTAGGGAAAGAAACCTTTTATTCTGAACACCATCTGAAATGTAATAATGTAATAGTGTCAACTGATATTAGCACCAAAATGTTTTAACTGTTTTAATGGTTTTAATAATGTAATGTGGACTGTTTTTATGTGTTGTGAGCCGCCCTGAGCCTGCTCTGGCGGGGAGGGTGGGATATAAATCCAATAAACATAAACATATTGTATGAAGCACATGTAACCAGTTTTGGTTGATTTTCCAACTGCAGTTGTTCACTGAGAAGCGTATTACATACTTGCTCTGAACATAACCAGTTAGCCTACTGTAGTGTACTCTGTTTAGGGCTGCCTTTGAAGACTGTTCAGAAGGTTCCTTGGGTTCAGAAGGCAGCAGCTAGATTGCTACAGGGACTGGTTGTAGAGATCATATTACCCTGCTGCTGAAAGTCATCTACCCGTATGTTCTTGTCCTCCAGTAGCTTGTAGCAGCAATGTGTCTGGGGCATGTGGTATTCATCCAAGTAATTGGTAATCTGAAATTCCGTGTGCTTTCCTCTGGTGTTGGAAAGGGGCATCAAATCAACCAATTAATGGCAACCTCATAGAGTTTTCAGGGCAAGAGACATTCAAAGGTGGTTTGCCATTGCCTGCCTCTGTGTCACAACCCTGGACTTCCTTAGTGGCCTCCCATCCAAATACTAGCCAGGGAGACTCTGCTTAGCTTCCAAGATCTGACAAGATCAGGCTAGTCTGGGCTATCCAGGATTCCTCATTGTTTCTTAAATACTTCAGCCAATCAAAAAGCTCAAGATTTTGCACTGGGCCCAATTCAGTCACAACTGCCTAGGTTCCAGTGGGAGCAGTTCTATAACCCTTGATTAGTGAGTGCATTCTCTAGGAATGAAGAATGGATCTTAGCCAAGCCACCTGCAGCCATGGAGTTTAAAAATAACTGACACACATGCTTTGAATTAGGACACTTTGTACCATTTACTGCATGATATCCTAGCAATAGAAATTTTATTCAAGGTGATTCTTCAAGCTGTATTTTGATGGCTTCATCATCATCATCATCAGCCTTTATTGGCATAAAAAATCAGTTATACAGAATAAAAGGATTGCCAAGTTATACAGAATAAAAATTACCCATAAAATACATAAAGAACAGCTAAAATTTAGAAACATCAATATAAATTAAAACTATGGCTACATATGGCTTGTCGCTGTAATGTTTTTACATCCCTTTTGGAGGTCATTTTGCTTTAGCTACTTATACCTAATTGCAGCAAAGGAGGATGTGGCTTTTGCTCCCCTTTCAAATTCAAGACTGCATTTAGCACAAGCTCAGCAAGATCTCTGTGATAAAGTGACTCAGGTTAAAGAAACGTGTGATGACTAATTTGGCCATCAGGTGTTTCTATCTCATTTTCTCCCCCACTGAGGTGGATGGCTTTATCTGCTACATTCGTCCCTGTGGAGAATGGGGCGGGGTGTGATAAAGCAGATGGGTGAGGGCTCAAACAATACTCAGATGGAACAATTGTGATGACAAGATGGCAACTGCACAGAGAGTTCGTGTCCCGGACAATGCCGCAGAGGGAAATGCTGATGACTGTCATACAAAGCGTTTGGTCAACCAATATTCTTTCTGGAGTGATTGGAAGGAGTCCTGTAATGGGAAAGCAGTCATCACCCATTGCCATTAATTATGGAACAGCTTCCATAGCATAAGGGGGCTGATTAATCACGGGCATGTAGATACTTTGGCAAGCCTTCATCGAGCTCTTTTATACAGCTCCTAATGACAGTTCTCGTTGTCAGGCATTGAAGTGGCTGAGGCTTTCGTATCCCCCAGTTCTTTCATCGGGCTTTTTTGGCTTGTGAAATTATGCCGAATAATATGCTTATTCAGGCTTTTTATATCCACACGCCTATTTTATTACCTATCCCAATGCAAACAAGGCCCAGGATTGGCTTGCAATAGAACAAAGCTAAATTACACCTTTCATTACCTAAATATAGTATAATGACAGAGTGTCCTTCAAGGGGTAGCATTGAGCTGAGAAACCTCATGGCGGGCCAGGACAATGACAGAGGCTATTCAGCTGCACCTGAATTGCTGTAGTTGGTGCATCTTGAAGAGCGGCAAGGGGGCTGGGGTTAATAGACAGGTCACAGTGTAAATTACAGTATCAAATTGAAATGGCGCAGCTGTAACGCTGCCCTCCTCAAATACCACTATGTCCTTTTATCTTCTCTTTGCAGTCCTTTCTGTGTTCACGCTGATAACATAAACTTAATACTTTTTTTGCAATGGCATTTGGCTTGCTTGTTCCTCCCAGTGCTGTGAAGCAAAGGGAGCACTAGCTCTGTAATATGGGCAAGGCTGCTGGTGGAAACCAGCAGCAGTTTTTGTGGCTAAACAGGTGTATGAAGCATTGGTATGAGCAGTGAGGGAATTTCCCTTCTTCTCATCACTCTGGTTTGGCCTGAAAGTGGCAAAGTCAATGGAAGCCAGTGGCAGAATTTGGGCAGGGCTACTGGAAACAGATGGCAGAGTTGCTGTGGGTATGGTTAGCAACCGGGTGAAGTCTGGGCAAGTTCATTGCAGGAAGCTCAGGTCTTACCTACAGATGTCAAGTCAGGTCTTGAAACCACAAAATCAGTGGTTATTAACATTTATCTATTACCACCCTTCAAGAGTGCAATACACTGGATATTCTCCCAAACCACAAGTAAAAAAGTATTAGGACATAAAAGCAGCACTCCAGACAAGGCAGCTTTATTTATGTCGTTATATTTATGACACCCTCCCTGACCTGGATAGCCCAGGCTAGCCTGATCTTGTTGGATCTCAGAAGCTAAGCAGGGTCAGCCCTGGCTAGTACTTGGATGGGAGACCTCCAAGGAACACCAGGGTTGTGACGCAGAGGCAGGCAACGGCAAACCACCTCTGAACGTCTTCTGCCTTGAAAACCCCATGAGGTTGCCACAAGTCAGCAGTAACTTGACAGCACTTTCCACCACCATCATATTTATGACACGTGTATGATACATGCATCACAATGGTTGTGCTTGGTAACCATCAACCAACTCCTCCTTCACATTGGGTTTGAAATGGACTTTTTTTGGTCCTTGAAGGATTTGGCGAACTTTCTGGAGCAGAATCCAAACATTCTGTTGATCCCCAGTCCATTCCTTCCTCCCCATTCCTTCTCTGCAAGACTGCATGTCTTGTGATCCGCCCAGAACCTGTTACTTAAATAACTAAGTAACTAAATAACTAACTAAATAATGTTAAATAAGATTGTGGAGTTTCTGTGTATTTAGACGTATTTGAACTGTATAATGATTGCAGTATTATTCGTCACTACATTGAAGTGTACGTTGAAAGGGGAAAAGAGTGGATGTTACCAATTTTATTTAGGAGTATGTGGGAAGGAGGAAATGTGCCCTTGCAGCGTAGTTCCACAATTAAAACACTGCAGACTGTAATTTGGTTTTATATTTTGATGTCTTAAACTCATGCTGTTTTTAGTACTGAAGTCAATGGAGTATTGCAAAAGGTGGCTAGCCACATACTCCTGAAGTTCCAAAAATGAATTGCTTAAAAGTAGTTTTGATATTTCAACAGGACCTCTTTTAGGCTTTTCCCTTACTCAAATGAGCTATCCACTCAGTAGCACAGGAGTGCTCAACATAACACGGACCAATGGGTTTATGTGGTGGAGAGAACACCCAATGAGAGCCAGTGTGGCATAGTAGAGTGTCATACAGCGATCTGGGAGAGCCAGGTTCATATTTCTAGTCTGCTGTGAAAGCTTGCTGGATGTGGGTCAGTCACACAATCTCATTTTAACCTACTTTACAGGATTGTGTGAGGATAAAGTGGAGGAAAGGAGAATGATGAAAAGCAGTTACCTTAAAGCGCAACCCTGCTTCTCAGGGTGTACGTAAGGAACGGGGCGGATTTACCCCTGGGAAAGTAATGGCAGGTTTGAGATAGGGCAGTGAGGGCTACTAGGAATAATTTCAGGCATGGGTATGGAGGCTCAGGCAGAGCAACCAACAACAAAACAGGTTTCTATGAACTTTATGCTTGTTGCTGGCTTTTTGCCAAGTTGGCTGGTGAACACCATTTCATTCTCCAGCTGTATTAAGTGCCTTTATTGCACGTGTCCATCTGCGATGAGGGATTACAAAGCAAGCTTGTGTCTCTTTGGGGTTCCCCTGGCCTTGGAATACTTACAACACAACCCAGAGAGGGGGGGGGGCGGAAAGTCTTTTGGGAGCAGACGAGCCGCTACGTGGGCACAGGAAGGGTTTGCACTGACGTACGACCAGTGCCGCCACAGCGAAGGGGAGTTACATGGTTGGGGGGCTGCCCGAGGGCAGCAGCGCCTGAGGGCTGCGCCTGAGCGTGGGTGGAAGTGAGGTAGAGCGCAGCATTCAGGCAGAGGAGGGGGTGGAGTTGGGGGCACGGCCAGGCTTAGGCAGCTTCCTGAGCAGTTGGCCCATGACACGCCCCCCCAAGAGGCGCAACATTATGCCAGCAAAAATAGCGGCGTGTCCCATAGGCACTCGTTGAAACCAAAAACAAAGGTTGCCTCCGCTGCTATGGAAGCTCGCAAACCCCTTAGGGAGCGGCGTGATTGCCTCGCCAAGCCCCTCGTGCCTTGGGCTGACGAGCCCCCTCCCCAGCACCCAATCGCGGTCTCCCCCCTCCTAGAAATACTTCTGCTCTGACCTCTCACGACTCAGTTGTTAGGAAGAGGAGCGCATGGCGGGAAGTTCTGCTGGTGAGCTCCCGGCCATACAGACTTAGAGTGAGGGACTGGCAGACACCTTGGTGACGGGTTTTGCACTGCACGGTTGCTTTGACAGTATCTTTGACTTGCGAGGGGAAGAAGAGAGAGGTCTCTCCCCTGGGGCTAACTGCTCTTGTTTCCAGGACTCCAAAGGTTTTGAGCTTCCGGAGGCTCTGCATGCGAGGACTGTCGCCCATGGCTGGGTAAGTTCCACTGTCCCCCCCCTCAGCCTCCCCCTCCCCTAGCTCTCGACCACTTGGTTTACGAGCGTCTCTGGCACTTGAACCAGGCAGTGGGCTCCAGCAGGGGGCGTTTGGTGACCCTGCTCCCCTGTGCTGCTGCCTGCTCCCTTCTCTTGGTCTGCCCTCTGCCGCATTCCTAACCCCTGGCAGGGCATGGTGTGTGTGTGTGTGGCAGCTGCCCTGTTACAAGGAGGTGGGTCAGAGACTGTTCCTTTAAGAGAGCGCCCACCTGAAACACAGCCTGCTCTTCCAGCCGCCACCCCTGCAGGTGCTCTTGATCTCTATCTCCATTTTGCAGGTGTGACTCCAACACAGAGGCTTCCGTGTGTGTCACTCCACTGACCCCCCACTCCCTCATCTGTTTCTGCCCACCGCTTGGAATGGAGCCCCGCCCACGGCAAGACTGCCCAGTGCATGCCAGGGAGACTGTTGCATTCTGTTCCGGAAAAATAAAGTCTGAGCTGTGCCCTCTGTTGTCTCTCTTGCTTGGCATCTGCTGCACATTCCCTAGGCAACCCCCCCCCCCCGTCAGTGGCCTCTCTGAGGGAATGCCTGAGAGGGTGGGCAGACTTGGTTTTGGGGGGGGCAGTCTATGAGCCGCCACACTGCCCCCCGCATGGCTGGACAGGGGAGGGGAGTTCCACCCATCAGCCTACCCGACTCCACGGGGCTGTTGTGTGCAGGGCACTAAGGGGGGGCTGATGAAGTGGACTCAGAGTTCTGTGGCTGATGCACTCAGACTCTGAGTTCTGTGGCCCCCGGGGGAGGTGTTCCATGCACATGGAAGGGGGCAACACAGGGGGTCTCTTGGTGGGGGGGTGTCTGCTGCTGGGCTGCTCACTCCCAGACATACATTCCAGCGGCTATCTATGACAGCGAACTCCTGCACTTGGTACTTCTTTTCTGCCTGCCATTGGCGAAGTCTCTGAAAGTGGGAGGGCGTGAGGGGATTGATGGCTTCTCCGTGGTCCTGCACAGGCCTGTCTCGCCCCCACCCCTGCCTCGCCCCCACCCCTGCCTCGCCACCAAGCCAGGCTTCTCGTGCGTATATGCCCAGTCTCTCTCTTATTCCCTCTCTGTGTTGGTGGGACGTCTCTCCTTTGCCTTAGATGGTCTGCCCATCATTGGTTCCGTTCTCTGTTTGGGGGCAGGTTGGGGATGGCTATCAGCCTCTCTGGGGCCGCCTCTCCCCATCCCTGACTGTCATGAGCCGTGGCGCATCTGCCAGGATTGGCCAATGAGGGGTGGGGGTGGGCTGGCCCTCCCCTCTGGCTGCCTCTGCCTCCCTTGCATCCCTATGCCAGTGGTGTTGCCATGGTGACCATCTCCCTCACGGCAAGCTACGCCTCTCCCCTCCCCACACGCCAGCATGCCAAAGTCCTCAGGAAGTCTACTAGCGGCGCGGCAGCTATGCCATGGCCAGCCGCCACTTATGGGCTGCCCATCAATAAAATCTAGCAAATAAGATTGTGCTAGTATTCTTTGTAGGAGTGCAGCTTAACAAATTCAGCATTCTTTTTTTTTTGGCAATATATAATCTCGCTCATCACCTAAACCTTACTTTTAAAATGTGAAATATTTTCAGCTGGGCCATTGGATCAAAATAAAAAGGTAAAGGTAGTCCCCTGTGCAAGCACAGAGTCATTACCAACCCATGGGGTGATGTCACATTATGATGTTCTCTTGGCAGACTTTTTATGGGGTGCTTTGACATTGCTTTACTTTATCCCCAACAAGCTGGGTACTCATTTTATCAACCTCAGATGGATGGAAGGCTGATATGCTACAATAATTGATTACTTGTAATCTACATTCATCATCATAGTTTCTGTGCAATCCCACATGCACAGTCCCACATGCAGGCCAGCTGCAGAAAAGATTTCCAAAGCTTTCTAGTAAACTAGAAGTGCCCTCCTCTCTCTGGCGTTTTCCTGCCAAAACCATCACATGACCAGGAGGAGGGTATTACTCCCTCTTTTCTTTTTTTTTTAGCTGCAACAGAAATGAATCTCCATTGCTTGTCTCTGTTTTTTCCTCACCTCATTCTTGAGGCTGAGTAGACTTTGTTTCTCTCAAAACTTTTCTTTTTGTCATCAATTCTATTCTATTGAAGGATAATGCCATTCTATTGAAGGATAAACTACATTTAAAGAATAAGTATGTAACAAGAAATTATATCAGCTCAGCATCTACCTTAAAATGCTTCTTGAATTATAATTGGCATAATAAAACCTTACTCCCATCATACTTTTTAAATTACTTTCTTCTGTGTGGCCACAGTGGCATGTTGAAGTTTTTATATATTTTGGTTATTTCCCCATTTTTGTGGGGAGAAATGTTAGAAAGTTTGTAACGTCTTAGATTTCAGCAAAATTCTCTCAGGGAGTTTGAACAATGAAGCCCGGAAGCAAGTATTGGGGGTGGGGGGATTGTAAGAAAGAAAAAGCACAATACAATTTAGAGATTCCAGAACTCCACTCCTCTGAGCTCCTGCCCAAAATGAGGCCTGCATAGAACAAGGTTTCATTCCAGATTAGGTGGAAGGCATTCCCTGGAGAAAGAGTGTCTAGGTCTGCCCATAAGACTATTATACATAATGACAATGGAACTTTTTCCAGTAGAAGTAGCCCAGTCAATACCAGCACTGTGGGGCAACAACAGCCAGAAGCTTTGGCTTCTGTACTCTGCTTGGGAGCTTTCCAGAGGCAATTGATTGGCCACCATGTGAAGCAAAATGCTGGATCATGTGGACCATTGTCTTAATCCAGCAGGGATGCTCTGATGATGTAGTAAAAACAGTGTAAACTTTACCCAACTATAGTAACAATTCCAAACACCTGCAAAAACAGTAGGGAACCCCTTCCCGATACAAAATGAGCCAAATACAGATGTTGCAGCCTTCTGTAGAAGTGCTTGTTCATACCTTGTATAATAGGAGGTAAAGAAAATGTTACAAAGATACTAAAGTCTCCAATGCACCAAAATCTACAGTGCTGCCCTTGGAATTTCTCCTTGCTTGGGGAACAGGGGAATATATAACACTCTCCTGTGATAAGAGGGGGGGGGGAGTTGTTTGAAAGGGTGAGAGCAGTTGGGGATGTCAGGGTTCAAGGATTGAAGCTTCCGTAGAGTACATTAGAGATAATGGGAATCAGGTGAATCCATTACTGGCAAAGACTGGTAGAAAGCAAAGCACTTTGGGAAATATCAGCCTCTGATGGTAGATCCATTCTTGTTTTCTGCACTCCCAAGATTTATTGAGATCTTGCCATTCTCCATCTGCTTTTATACCTATATTCAGGTCCTATAAGTCCAGGAGCTTATATATTTGTAACTTCCACCCGCCTATAGCGGTTGTGGAATGATATGAAAAGCTACTGTGGCAAGGGAACTCCAGTGGGTTTGGCAGGGGGTTTCCTTGCACTTGTTTGCCAAACCTTAAATCAACAGGGAAAATACCAGATGCTGTGAAAACACAGATTTTTAATTTTTTTTTAGTCTGCAAAAATCCATCACCTTCTTCCTCTTCCTCTCCTTTCAATGTTATCTCTTGTGACTCTTTGTGGCTCCATTGTCTGGTGATACAAGGCATGACCTTGTGTTGTGACTTCCTTGCCTACTGCTTTCCATTTTGAAACATTCCCAATTGCAAGGTTATTACATTGGCTGTAAATCTTGAACCACAGCCATTGAGTGCAATTGGGAATCCGAATTCCATCTTCTAAATGCAGTGGGATTAACACGTTGGAACGTAAATCAGTTAAACTAGTCCACAGATACCAACTTCTTCAAATATCATTCTTTTCTCCTCCCCAACCCCGCTTCAAGATCACTTGGGGAATAAAGAGTTGAGGTGGCAGAGGAGAGGGGTGAAAAGAATTCATGACAGCTGTGGCTGCCTCAATCTTTCATTTTTAAGTTCAGCTCAGGGTGTTTGATCAAGATAGACTTTTCAATTAGATATGCTGTGTTTATTCTAAAGTTTCATATATAAAGCAACCAGCTGACATCTCCTACAGATTTATTAAGGAAATCAAATGCATATGGGAGTTTTTCATACAAATTATCTAAATTTATCATTTCTACAACTAAAAATTATGGTGCCTCTTTAAAAAAAAATTAATTCCCCCCACCATGCTGTGAATAACAAGACTGTATGTTAGGAAAGCTCTGTCATAATATAAATCATAACACACATGGAATATATTTCCCATTGAAGACAATATTTCTTTCTTAAACAAATGTTGTGCTCCTTCAATGAAGTGAAAGGAAGTTCAGGAAGGTTGGCAAAACAAAGTACCCATTTTTAACGCTGCACAGAACAAAATGAATTTTGCTGCCAATTACCCTCAATGACTGCAGCTTTGTCGAGACACAGCCAAGGGTCAAGAGGGATATAAGTTCCCTCTATGGATGGAAGGTAGGTGGTAGAGGGGCAGATGCAATGACAGTTGAGGATCCATATGATGCAAAGTCGGAATGAGGCTGAAAGTTCAAGGCTTTTAAAAAGTTAGAAAATTCAGTGCTGGCTCAGTTGGGGCCTGTTTTTAAAGCACTGTATCCCTAAAGAAATGATAGATGTTTAATGCACATACTGGGTTGGTCCTAATGGTTACCTCTAATCAGGGGTCATTTTGTAGAAAAATAGGTGGTGGAGCTCATTAGCATAACTCATTAGCATATGCCGCGCCCCCTCCAGTCAACAGCAACCCAATGCAAGAAAGGAGAGCCCCGGGCGAGCGAGTAGGGTTGCCAAGTCCAATTTAAGAAATATCTGGGGTCTTTGGGGGTGGAGCCAAGATCAAGGCTGTGACAAGCATAATTGAATTCCAAAGGGAGTTCTGGCCATCACATTTAAAGGGACGGCACACCTTTTCAATTCCTTCCTTCCATAAGAAATAATGAAGGGTGGGGCACCTTCTTTTGGGGCTCATAGAATTAGACCCCCTGGTCCAATCTTTTTGAAACTTGGGGGGTTCTTTGGGGAGAGGCACTAGATGCTATACTGAAAATTTGGTGCCTCTACCCCAAAAGACAGCCCCCCCAGAGCCCCGCTCACCTGAGGCTCTCCTTGGTCACCCCCCCCCCAGTCAAAAGGCCAGTAAGCTACCTGTTGCCCAAAATCTCATAAGAAGTGAAGAAAAGGTGGCATGGGCTTCTCCAGGGGTTAATGAGGGCTGCTGGGGGTGTGGTCTGCTCTCCTAATCCAGGGATTGTTACGCAGCTACACCTACTATTCAATGGACAAGGTAGGTGGGAAGAAAGAGAGGGAACCCTCAGAAAGGTTCAAGAGCTGTGCTCCTGTAAGCTCTTGCTGAATTCAAGGCCTGCTTCTAATCAGATGGTGAAAGACAATGTGTAGGATGCTTCAGATGCACTGATGGGAAGTTCTTCCAGAGCAATGTGTTTTGAAAGGGCGATGAAAAATGACATCCAGTGATGCTCTCAGAATTCATTGCTCTGGTTTCTATAGAGATTTGTGGGATTCCAAGAGTGTCACTCAATCCCAGTCACCACAGTCCCCGCCCCCTCAGTGCTCCAAGGGAAGTAGCATCAGGAGCCTGCAGCTGTTTGAGCAGGAAAAGGGCAGCATTCAGAAGGCAATATGCATTTGTAAATGATGATGATAATTCAATGACTTTGACTAATGCAAACTGTAAAGTGGTGCAGCAAGATTACAATGGGATAACCTTGAGGCAGTCAACAAATCACTGGATCCTCGGGACTTCAGATGATTAATAATTTATGCCCCTAAGGAAAATTCTAGAATCTAAACGGACTCTGTTGGGAGGAATATGAAATTATGTTAATGGATATGAGATATGTGCACTTAAAATCATAGAGTTGGAAGGGACCTCCAGGGTCATCTAGTCCAACCCCTTGCACAATGCAGGAAACTTACAACTACCTCCCCCTAAATTCACAGGATCTTCACTGCTGTCAGATGGCCATCTGGCCTCTGTTTAAAAACCTCCACAGAAGGAGAGCCCACCACCTCCCGAGGAAGCCTGTTCCATGAGGAATCACTCTAACAGTCAGGAAGTTCTTCCTAATGTTGAGCTGGAAACTCTTTTGATTTAATTTCAACCCATTTGTTCTGGTTCTACCTTCTGGGGTCACAGAAAACAATTCCACACCATCCTCTATATGACAGCCCTTCAAGTACTTGAGGATGGTGATCATATCACCTCTCAGCCACCTCCTCTCCTCTCACTTATGTATGTAATGTTTATATTTGTAGTTTAAGTCAAGGCAATGTGTAAAGCATAGTCATTGTACTGTTGCAACATACATTGGGCAGATATAGAGCACTGTAATATATATAAGACACTGGACAATTTTGTATTTTGTATTGAAACATTTATTATATAAGGAATATTAGAGATAAAACATATAGACAACATTTTGTATACAGATATTTATTACATATGCAGTAGAGCAAGTATGTTGTGAACAGTGAAGTTGTATGGTAATTAAGCATAATAGAAACGACATAATGGTTAAAGTACCCAGTACAGATTAATGGATCTGAAGTCATATTAGCAACTTCTGATTAGTTCAAGGTTTTGCTGCAGCTGAGATGTTGATTTAGAACTGTTAAATCTCTAAGGATGTTCCACAGTATATTCATGATCCTTTTAAAACCACATCCCAAGAGATTCTAATTGATTGGAAGATAAATCGTATAAAATGGTGCCCCAGACCATCTGGCGATGAATAAAGGGGGTGGGCAGACAGTTCAAGAAACATTCAATTTTAATCTCATTTTGTAAAACTTGCTGATTGAAGGGGTCATATAAGGCCATAAAACAATTATACATTTAAAAATACAACATTCAGTAATATAACAATTAAAAACAGTTTGATGCTAATGTTGTTAATATCCGATGGCATTCAGTGTTCTTAGGTATCCACTTACTATATCAAGAGTTCAGTCAAAGGCTAGCCAGAATAATGTTGTTTTACAAGTCTTGCAGAACTGGGCAAGGTCCCACAAGGCTCTAATTTCCTCTGGTAGTTGGTTCCACCAACAGGAGGCAGCGATCAAGAAGGCTCTCTCCCTGGTAGATTTTAATCTTGCCTCCCTCGGCCTGGGGATCGATAATAGATTTCGTGTTCCAGATCTGAGTACTCTCTGGGGAACATGTGGGGAGAGACAGTCCCTAAAGTAAGCAGGTCCTCGGCCATATATACTTGCTTCAGAGCAAAGGAGAGGAAAAAAGAAAGGAGGTGAAGGTCAAGCTATGTCCAGAAGAGGTGGAAGGGTGTCCTTTCCAGGGTGATCGCTGCCTCCTTTCTTCTGGCTGTGAAGAACCATGCCAGGAGAAACGGAGACAGTAAGTCCTTACCAGGGAGAAATGGGAAACTAAACTTTCCAGACCAGTTTGGTTCAGGTGGGGCCCATTTGGTTCAAGGGCCTCAATGGACCCCAAAATGAACTGCCCCTTTTAGGTTCATGCCCATCTCTACTCATGAGCCCAGTAGTATTCCAGCTCAACAATGGGTCAGATTGTGGTCCCTCTGTCATATTTCTATGAGCAGCAAGGTTGAATGGAAGAAATCCAGGGATATTGATTTCTAATCCTGACCAAGTTTCTTGAAGTTGAATACAATCATAATGGGTAAGGAAATCAATAAAGTCAGGATCACATGATTTATTCAGCCAGCCGGCAATATTCCAAGATATGAGGTGAAGATCTCTAGTTGAAGACTTTGCAGACAGTCAGTCCAGCTCTGTAATTTGATCTTGCAGGTTTTTTTGTGTCTTGATATATACACCCATTGGTAGATGGAAAGCCAGATGGTGTAGAATTAGATGCCAAATTGTAAGAGTTAAAGTTGGTCTGAAAAGAATGGCTGGAGATTATAGGAGTACAGGCTTCTTCTTGTTGATCTGAATTTGCTGGTAAGGTGTCCTGTGAAATTTCTATTTGATTATTGGAAATCTCTTGGATTCTCTTTTGGAATTCAGTCTGTTTTAATACAAAAATTTTAATAGTGTAATTATTTTTAATAGTGTAATTATTTTTTTAAAAGTCTAAAGTTTTCTTCCCTTGTTGTAAAGCAATATTCATCTTTTCTTGGTTAGAGGTTTCACTGATGGTTTCAAGGACAGGGATGTCAGAGTTTAATATATTACATTTGTTGGAGTGAGAAGGGAACATGGATTCAAGTCTTCTTTGTTTTAGTGTTGTTGCCTCAGCTGGAATTTCCTTACTGGTCTTTTATGGCCCATTTTAGCTTATTTCAAGTTAGGAGTATAATTAATCAATTACCACCTAACGGAGCAATATCAAATATGGATAAATTAGGGAGAGAAATAGAGAGAGAGAATTTAAGATTGATACATTCTCTCTCCCATCAGAGAGCACCATAAAATGTTTACATTTTTTTTTTAAAGCTTACTACACAACAACTTTTGAGTGTCTCTCTTAAAGTGCATCTGCTGTTGAATACAGAGAAGTTCTGCTTCTTTCCTTCCTCCTGTAGAGGCCAATGCCCTTTCTACATATTAGTAGACTCTAAGATTGTTAATTAAAGCTGTTACAGACACAGCCTCAGAGAAACTAAAACAACAGTATAGGTTTGTAAAATGCTCTGTATTTTAACTATAGAGGGATGAGAGTTTGGAAGAAGATAAGCAGTTTTCCACTGGCTAGTTTTATCAGACACATTGCTGAGGTGAAAAATAAATATCCTAATTCAAGGGTTTACACACCAGGAAAGGAAAGGTCCCCTGTGGAAGCACCAGTCATTTCCGACTCTGGGGTGACGTTGCTTTCACAATGTTTTCAAGGCAGACTTTTTATGGGGTGGTTTGCCATTGCCTTCCCCAGTCATCTACACTTTCCCCCCAGCAAGCTGGGTACTCATTTTACTGACCTCAGAAGGATGGAAGGCTGAGTCAACCTCGAGCTGGCTACCTGAAAACCCAGCTTCCACCGGGGATGGAACTCAGGTCGTAAGCAAAGTTTAGGACTGCAGTACTGCAGCTTTAACACTCTGTGCCACGGGTACTCCCCTAACGCCTTACTAGCTCCTTTCTAGTAAGCATCGGCTGAAATATTTTTTTAAAAAATTCCAAAATAAAATGCCGCAAAGTGGAGCACGGCTACTGTGCAACACCCAGCTCCTTCATATGTTCCTTGGGTAATTACGCAACACTCTGGAAGCCAATTTGTTTTTCTAAAGAAACTAATATATGCAACTGATTTATTTCTCTGCCAATAAAGCAAGGGTAGACCAAGTTTATCATAGGGGAAGAAAACCACCACCACTAACAGGTTAAAGGAAAATGTTCACAAGGGAAGTAACCCTCCCTTCCCCCACGCCATGGTAGGTGCTGTGCAGAATTCCAAGTGGAAGCCACTTGTGCCTGCATTTAATCATTTTCTCCCCAAGATAACTTTGTTATAAACATCCTGTTACCATTCATATCATAGAGATAAGGTGGTGGTGGGGGGAATCCTATCCCATTCTGGGAGCTTATAAAAGCAAAGACAAGGAATTAAATATCACTTTCTCTTTGCAGCACACCAAGGAGGAAATGGGGTCAAAAGGGCAAGCTGCAACCTTGTAGGCACTTTATCTAGAACATAAACACAACTGGAGCACATTCTGACCAATTAACGCTCTCAGATCTGCAGTGTTTGCATTCCGGTAGTGCTTAAGGATGTCAGCTTTGCTATGCATCTGGTTCACTCTGGTTGAGTCAGGGCTCCCTCTTGATTTCTTTCTTTCTTTCTTTTTAAAAAAAGAGATATCTTGTCTTTGGAAGCCACTGCAATTTGTCTCAGCCAGCCTCGTTCTGAATGTACTTTTATTGATGAAGCTTTCATTATGAAGCTAGTTTACACTTGGTTTAACCTAGGAAGAAGCAAAGTGTGTTTTTGCAAATACAGGAGAAAAATTATTTATTTTATTTTATATATATTTATTTTTTCGGTTTCTAACCCACTCTCCCCACAAGTGGGCTGAGGGCAGGTAACAACATATCAGATTTTTAAAAACCAGACCAACAATTAAGAAAACAAATTACATAAATTACCAAATGAACAGCTAGATTTCACAAATAGTGAAAATTTCACAAATCAGAACATTCCACAGATTAAAAATTTCAAGATGGCGCACATAAAATTGTTATCCTTAAACAGCCCCACAGATGGAATAAAGATGGATCAGATGGAGTCCAATTTCCTCAGTATATTAGTACTCCTGTGGGTGAAAAATGGGGCCATTTGAGCAGGGAGGCTGCTACTTGTAGGCCGTTTTCCCACAGAGTTTACCGCGGAGCGACGTCCCTCTTCACCGCACAGCGTCTGTGCAGATTTCCCACCAACTCCTCCACAGAACCAAAAAGTGCTGGACCTTTTGCGTCGTAGATGTAAACCGCTAAAACCCAGTTTACGTTAGCGACGCAAAAGCCGCGGCTCTTCCTGGTTATGTGGAGCAGTTGGTGGGAAATCCGCGCAGACGCTGCGCGGTGAAGAGGGACGTCACTCCGCGGTAAGCTCAGTGGGAAAACAGCCGTAGTCTTCGTTGTATTCAGTCCTTGGCAAAGGGGTACAGATCTCCTTCTGCATTCTGTGAGCCTATTTTGAACAGGCTGATTTCTCCTTCTTATTTTCCACTTAAACTGATCCTGAAGCCAAGACTAGGTTTCCAGACTTGAAACAACCTTGTGGACTTTGATCCCTGGAGAGCACTTTGGTCAGGATCGCAAAACCTGCTTTCAATCTTTGGCCTCAAAGAGGCCAGGTTTATGATGACCAGAGCCAGGGCCTTTCCTGTCATAGCTCTGTGCTGATGGAATGAGCTCCCTGAGAGAGCTTCCACAGTTCTTCCGAGCCTGCAGGAAAATGCTCTTCTGTGTTTGGCTTTGCTTACTCCCTAATTTGCATACCCATGGTGCTCCAAGGTTCCACCCTACAAACTTTCCCTCTCAGATGAGAAATGACCTGGTTCACTATGTTTCTGGTCCATCTGTTAATGGGGCCCAGAGATCAACAAACTAATACAGCTTGTAACAAAAAAGCTATTGTGCAGCTGCCAGCCAGTTTATGGTGAGTTCAGGATGTTTGCTGCACTAACAAACTAATCTCAGGATTGGCTAACCAGAGTACATTTACCTGACAAATTCTGCCTCTGAAGATCATGGCACCCTAATTTCAAGATTAAAAGGCCAAAGGACAAAGAGTTATATTGAATCTTCTTCTGTACTCCTAGCAGCCTCATCAGGTTTTACAATTACACCAGAAGCCAATCAATCACATGTATCCAGTACGGTACTACCTGTGATGCTCCCACTATACACTGTCACCATGTTGTCTGAAATGGGCAACATATGAATGTTCAGCTTTTGTACCAACAGGCAGAACTGTGATAAATCTTGGTTTCATGTAGCATAAACAGAGACTACACGCACAAGCAAAATGTGAGTATTGCCACTTTTAGACGACATGGCAACCCAGCATGGCAAGATGATTGCAGGTAGCACATTTTCTCCTTGGACCTGTGGTTGGCAGGCCCATGGTTAGTGGTGTGCATTTGACTTCTCTGAGCTAACCCCCCCCCCCCAAACAACAACGAACAAATGCCTTGCTAGCTTTTATCCGGTATTTCAGAAGCCGAATGCACTATTTGTGTAGCCAATAAGAGAATTTCCAAATCAAGCAGGACAAAATCCTGGACTGGATCAGATCTACCCACTGAGAGAAGACAAGGAAGAGTTTGACTGACTGCATTTTAAAAAGTTCTACTCTTTTACTGTTCCTAGCCCAATGACCTCCAAACTCTGTCTCTTGCCTGGGGAGGGGGGGTGGAGTGAGCTGGCTCATCTCATTGTCTCTTCTCCCATTTCCATGGCAGGTAATTGACCTAGCTTCCTGCCCTTCCAGAGAGTGAGGGGGGGGGGAGGATGACATTTTTAAAACCCAGAGGGCAGAAATGTCCCCTCAGATTCTAGTTCAGAGATTCTATGGTTTGACCTCCTGTTGGGTTTTGGCAATGCCACAATGGCACTGGTTGGGCTGAACACACTGCACTGGTTCTGCTGCTGGATGTCCAATAGTCTCTCCCCACTACACACACACTTCACTTTATTGCAGAGATTCTGTAGGGTTTATATTACCTGGCTATTTCCCCCACTGAAAACAATGGAGGATGGGGACACCCTCTTTGGGTGCCCATAGAATTGGACCTCCGTGGTCCAATCTATTTGCAACTTGGGTTTTTTTTGTGGAGAGGCTCCATCAGCTATGCTGCAAATTTGGTGCCTCTACCTCAAACAACAGCCCCTCAGACCACTGAATAGACCCCAGGGAGGATTCACCATTTACTTCCATAGGGTATAATGGACCCAAAAAATTCAGGATTCTTGAATGTTACCCAAATACAAATACCATACCAGCAATGTTCCCTCTAAGTTGCAGAGTCTTGTGAGCAAAAATTCTACTTTGTGAGCTACTTGCATTTAAGTTGTGAGCTACTGCATACATTAGCTTGCTTTGGGGTCATCATTCCTGAGCTAAGACAAAAACGTGTGAGCTGAAGGCTAAAAATCTGTGAGCTAACTCATGCTAACTCAGTTTAGAGGGCTACATACCAGTATTGGTATTTGGAAACTTCGGTATGTAATGATATTTTTCAGGTTCAATAAACCCAAATTAAAAAAAAAATACCAAATTTGTTTTGCACACTCACGGTGCAAGCAGCTGAAACGCCTGAAATCTTCTTGGCAGAATCTGGCAGCTCTTCCTGCTGATGTTGTTGAGCCTAAGAGTCTCTCACTCAAGTCGTTCCTTGCCCTTCTTCCTGAGGTGCTTTTAACTGGAGAAGCCAAGAATTGATGTTCAGCTTTCATAGACTCATAGAGTTGGAAGGGACCTCCAGGGTCATCTAGTCCAACCCCTGCACAATGCAGGAAACTACAAACACCTCCCCCTAAATTCACAGGATCTTCATTGCTGTCAGATGGCCATCTAGCCTCTGTTTAAAAACCTCCAAGGAAGGAGAGCCCACCACCTCCCAAGGAAGTCTGTTCCACTGAGGAATCGCTCTAACAGTCAGGAAGTTCTTCCTAATGTTGAACTGGAAACTTTTGATTTAATTTCAACCCATTGGTTTTCGTCCTACCTTCCGGGGTCACAGAAAAAAATTCCATTCTATGACAGCCCTTCAAGTACTTGAAGATGGTGATCATATTACCTCTTAGCCACCTCCTCTCCAAGCTAAACATTCCCAGCTCCTTCAACCTTTCCTCATAGGACTTGGTCTCCAGACCCCTCACCATCTTCGTTGCCCTCCTCTGGACCTGTTCCAGCTTGTCTATATCCTTCCTAAAATGTGGTGTCCAAAACTGAACACAATACTCCACGTGAGGTCTTACCAGAGCAGAGCAAAGTGATACCATCACATCACGTGATCTGGACACTATAGTTCTGTTGATACAGCCCAAAATTGCATTTGCCTTTTTAGCCACCGCATCACACTGTTGACTCATGTTCAGTGTATGATCCACTACGACCCCTAGATTCTTTTCGTACATACAAGCCTCCCCCATCCTATAACCATGCATTGGATTTTTCCTACCTAAATGCAGAACTTTACATTTATCCCTGTTAAAATTCATTTTATTGGTTTTAGCCCAGTTTTCCAGCCTGTCAAGGTCATCCTGTAGCCTGTCTCTGTCTTCTTCTGTGTTTGCAACCCTTCCCAATTTAGTATCATCTGCAAAATTAATAAGCATTCCCTCTATTCCTTCATCCAAATCATTGATAGAGATGTTGAACAAAAGAGGTCCCAGGACAGATCCTTGAGGTACTCCACTTGTCACTCCTCTCCAAGAGGATGAGGAACCATTCACAAGCACTCTTTGGGTGCGATCTGGCAACCAGTTACAGATCCACCTAACGGTAACAGGATCCAAACCACGTTTTACCAACTTGTCAACAAGGGTAGTATGTGGAACCTTATCAAAAGCCTTACTGAAATCAAGATAAACGATGTTTACAGCATACTTCCCTTTCTTTCAAATTTATACATCTGTTTTTTTAAAAAAATGCAAATTGAAAAAAAGAAAAGAAATCTTAGGTTGTCTGTGTGGAGCCCCAAATGCTCCTTGCTCAAAAAAGAAGGTGCTTTGATTTAACTATTTGATCCAGACTTGCAGTTCTTTGAAGCTACCTCAGCCAGGTCAGTTTACATCAAGAAAAACCATACAATGAAATCACAAAACTCTTCAGGGCTTCACACTTGCCAGCTAACAAAGCGGTTAGTTATTCAGGCAGAATCACAAACTGTGTGCTAATCCCGCACAGGACCCCATTCAGTACAAGATCTGTTTTCTTTCCAATAGGTTCCTTTCAGTTTTCTTTGCAAACCACAATCAAACTCACTTATATTTTGTTTTAGATTTAAAACAGCTACTACTTCATTGAGTTCACATAAAGGGCTTGTTGTGTACTGCAATGTATACCCGCAAAATGACTAAGGACCAGATCACTCCTTCCTGTACTCGGGTCTCTGCAGTGGGAATAAGGAGTTTCCACTACATCCTTCTTTTGGCAGCAGGCAGAGATGGAAGGCTTTTGAATCCCTCTACCTGTAACAAATTGTTGACACCCATCAAATCCTGTGATATCCGTTCATGGGAGATTTGAAAAGGAGGGGAAAGCCAAGGTCTCAAGCAAAGGTCGTTCCTTGCCCTTCTTCCTGAGGTGCTTTTAACTGGAGAAGCCAAGGATTGAACCTCGAACCTTATACATGCAAAGTCTGTGTTCTGCCGCTGCACTCTGGTCCCCACTGATTTATTATTTTACTTTTTTAAAAAATCCCCCCCCCCCCCAAAAAAATGTTCAAGGATATAGTATATGGAGAATGCTGGATTTCATCTCTTCCCCATATAAGCTTTGGATAGGTTGTCCCATTCATATTACATTTTTTCCCCTCTGTAAACTTGAAACAAAGGAATCCTGTCACAGTAGGCCCCCACCCCCACCCCCACACACATCTGCCTTAAGCAAAAGGCAGGAGCTGGGCTGAGCTATGAAGCAGGGGTCATATCCTCGTATTCCCTTGTCTTTCAGCATATGGCTCCTCTCCCAGGTACTTTTTTGATCTGCTGCTTCAGACATAGAGCTGTTCTCACTACCTCATCTTATCTATACCCTGTTGACTTGAGAAATTAGCAATGCAGTCTTTGACAGAGTTGTTGGAAACTACAGTCAAGTTGCAGCCAATTTATGGCGACCCCTTAAAGCTTTCAAACCAAGAGACATTCAGAGGTGGTTTGCCATTGCCTGCCTCTGCGTTATGACTCTGGACTTCTTTGGTGGTTTCCCATCCAAATGCTAACGAAGGCTAGTATCCAAATACTTCCAAGATCTGGCAAGATCTAGCTATCCTGGATTGTACAGCTCATGGCTGAACAGAGTCATACCCTTCTAAGTCCATTAAAAATCAGTGGGTGCTGTATAGGTTTCAGAAAGATGATTTATTAGGTAACTATGGCTTGTGTATAGTTTTAGTCTGTTTCTCAAAAAAAAATTGCAGAGCTGGAAAAGGTGTAGACTGGAGTATTTTCAGTTTTGGGCACCGCATTTTAAGAAGGATATAGACAAGCTGGAACAGGTCCAGAGGAGGGCGACGAAGTCCTATGAGGAAAGGTTGAAGGAGCTGGGCATGTTTAGCCTGGAGAGGACACGGCTGAGAGGTGATATGATCACCATTTTCAAATACTTGATGGGCTGGCATATAGAGGATGGTGTGGAATTGTTTTCTGCGGCCCCAGAAGGTAGGACCAGAATCAATGGATTGAAATTAAATCAAAAGAGTTTCCAGCTCAACATTAGGAAGAACTTCCTGACCGTTAGAGCAGTTCCTCAGTGGAACAGACTTCCTCGGGAGGTGGAGGGCTCTCCTTCCTTGGAGGTTTTTAAACAGAAGCTAGATGGCCATCTGATAGCAGTGAAGATCCTGTGAATTTAGGGGGAGCTATTTGTGAGTTTCCTGCATTGTGCAGGGGTTGGACTAGATGACCCTGGAGGTCCCTTCCAACTCTATGATTCTATGATCATTAATGAACTGGAGTACCTTTCCTGTGAACAGGGCTTGAATTCAGCAGGAACTCAATGGAGCACAGCTCCTGAACCTTTCTGACAGGCCCCCCTTCTCCTCACCACCTACCTACCTTGTCCACTGAATAGTAGGGGCAGCCAGCCAGCCACTAGGAGCTTTGCCACTAGGAGCTTTGCCACTAGGAGCTTTGACTAGAGCGCGGGGACAGCCAAGGAGAGCCCCAAGTGAGCAAGGCCTGCTTGGGCTGGCTGGATCTTTAGCCAGCCCAAGCAGGCCTCGATTACCTGGGGGCCTGGGGCTCTCCTTTCTGGTGTCAGATTGCTATTGACTGGTGGGGGGGCGGCATATACTAAGTTTTGCTAATGAGCTCCACCACCTATTTTTCTACAAAATGACCCCTGCCTGTGAAGAAAGGCTAAAGAGACTGGGATATTTCATTGGAGGGGGGAAGATTAAGAGAAGACGTGGTGGTAGAGGATTATTAAACCATGCCTGGGGTGGAGAAAGTGGATAGAGAGAACTTATTCTTCCTCTCCTGAAAGGGTAGAACCTAGGGGGCAGTTGATGGACTTGGTTTAGGGCAGAAAAAGGAAATAATACTTTACTCAAGTTAAAGAGTTTGAAATTCACTGCCAGAGGACATTGTAATTGCCATGAATATAGATGGCTTTTAAAGGAGATTAAACAGATTCATGAAAGATACATCCATAAGTGGCTACTGGCCATAGTGACTGAGAGGAACTTCTACAGTTGCAGGCAGTAAACTATTGCTAAGAGACAGCATCAGGGGAACGTCTTGGCCTCTATGCCATATTTGTTGACTCTCCAGAATAACTGATTGGGCAATGTGTGAAACAGGATGCTGATGGATCACTGGTCTGGTATAGAAGGGCTCTTCTTATGGCACTCTCTTTACAGTATAGCTCTACCAGTGCGCTCAATGGCCTTCACTACCTGTGACCGGTGTAAGATCCCTTTGATCACTTTAATGCTAAGTACAACTGCTCACATTCTTAGTCCCATTCACCTTCATCAATCAAGCTGACAGCAGCCTCCATGTCAGGACTGGAAACAAGTGTGTCTGCACCATTTTTGTCAACTGGAGACTTTGCATCTGCCTCAGAGCTAACGTGGTTCTGTTGTGTGAATTGTGGATGAGCCCAGGCCAAGGCGAGCCATCTGAAGCAGCTGTATTGTAGCTCCTCCTGGATTCTTAATAAATGCTGTGCCTAAGAAAAGTTAGAAATTCCAGTTCTTCAACTAGATGTAAAATTGTATGTTTATAATCCGGTATTCTCTAGATCTCATTTAAACTGACAAAAAGATGTTTTGAATTTGGGAGATTATGTCCAGATATCCGATATATAATTAAATTATCCATTTTGCAAACAGATGATCCAACAAAAGTGTTAGTAGTAGCTCTTTCCTTCCATAAAGGAGTTTTGGCACTTGATAGCTTTGGGGGTGGTGTATACGACTGCAGAATACAGTGCTTCAGTGTGGCTCAGCAGCCTCCCTGTCCACAAACTTGATGTCCAACTCAATACCACAATGAGAACCACTTGCGGATGTCTCAAACCCACTATGACCTATTGGCTACCTACATTGTGCCACATGGCTCCTCTGCATCTCTGAAGACGACACTGTTCTTCATGAATATAGAAAGGTAATTGAAAACAGAGAGTTCCAGGGCTCTTTTTCTAACAAGAGCTCCTCTGCATATTAGGCCACGCCACGCCGATGTAGCCAATCCTCCAAGAGCTTAGAGGGCTCTTAGTACAGAGCCTACTATAAGCTCCAGGAGGATTGGCTACATCGGCGTGGCGTGGCCTAATCTGTAGAGGAGCTCCTGCTAGAAAAAGAGCACTGGAGTTGCCCATTGACAATGACATGGCTGATGCTGGTCTATCCATTCCAGACTAAAGTTTTGACACCCAACAATAACATCTGCACAAATCTTACAGTTACAAAATTTCACTCTAGGGAATGAATAATGGTGAACATGGATGCAATCACTTCCACGCAAAATCTGATAAACACCAGCAAGACATCCACAGGATTTGACTTGCCACATAAAATATGGAAGACAGATAATAGAATATAAACAGGCTTCAGCAGATGTGCAGACCTGTTGTTTAAATGTAAAATACCAGGACCTGAATGCGATTGTGGTGCCTCCCACCAAATTTCTTTTCATCTGCCACAGGCATGTGAGCATTGTGCCCTCCAGGGAGATGTGACAGAGCCCTTTGAACTTTCCCCATCTGTGACTGAGTGGACTGAACATTTAGACACTCTAGCAATTTGGGAGGGGAAAACTCTATGGTACCTGTTGTACCATATTTTCCCTCCCAAATTGCTAAAGCGTCCAGGAAAACCATAGAGTTTCCCAGAAATGCCTAGATCGGCTGGTGCACGACGTAACTGGCACGATGACATCACTTGCGGGTGACATCATTGTGCCAGCAACATTGGGGAAGGTTTCCCCCACTGGCCCAACGTGGGCTGGTGAGTTGGGAACCTCCAGGGTGGCAGAACCCCTGCCTGGCCGGGGGGCTTGGCAGCCCTAGTGAGAATCAGTGTACACATCGCCAGTGGATTTATCTTTTCTTCGCAATCATAAACTGTTTGATTTTCTTAGCTGTATTTCCATACCGGCTGGCCTTAAAATAAATCCCTTAAAATGAAAGCATAGGCTGCTTCTGCCAGATACTGTAGTCTGTCCTCCCTGACCTCGATTTTTGACTCATAATGGACATAAACCCAAGAAAATGCAATCTGTTCTGAGAGTCACTGTGGCATAGTGGTTAGATTGTCAGACTATGATATTGGAGACCCATGTTCAAATCCCTGCTCTTGTCCTGAAGTTTGCTGGTTGAAAATAAATATTTGCCTTCCTTAAGATCTTGTTTTTGCATTTGAATCAACAATAAATGGGCTGAGGTGCTTCAAGCTATTTCTTTCAGTGCAGCCCTGAATTCTTTTACTGTGCTAAAATGCCACTGATTCTGTTGGAGGAGCTTGGTTGGTTTGGCCTTGCAGGCTAAATTTGGGGGGAATATCGTCAAAGAATGCCTGATGGGTCTGTGAGGAGATCCTACACATTGGGCCTAATAGGATTGCTAGGACCACCCCCCTTGCCACTGGTGGTGGATGTGGGGAGGTAGGGTTGCCAAATCCAGGTTGGGAAACTCCTGGAGATTGGGGGTGGCGGGGGGTGGTGGCGGGCAGGGAGCCTGCCACCTTGGGTGATTAAATGCCCATTTATGGTCCTCCTTCCGAGTTTTTGGACTGAGTTCCCAATCTCTATTAAAGTCTTACAGGACGCCAAAGTCCTGTGCAGCTAATATTTTCATAGGAATGATAATCTTTTGTTTTGTTTGTGATACCATATTTGTTTTCTCCTGAAGAAAAACATTGTCCGTTCTCCTTGGCACATTTTATCCATTCCACTATAGTGAAGAGAAATTCAGGGGGCTCAGTCAGTAGCTAAGATCTGGGAATATTGCGTCATTTATCAGCAGCAGTTCCAGAAAAAAAAGAGGGGGGAAACATTTAATGAAAAGATAATTTACTTCCCTCAATAATGTAAGCAGAAATTTAAGCAGTGAAATCCCTTTTGGCAGAATTTGACAGCCCCCTTCATTTTCATTACAAATCTGCTTTGAAAAAGGGTACTGTTCTACTTCAAAAGGGGAGAAAATACAGGAAGGCAGTGGGGAGGAAGGTGGAGACCCCATGATGTAAAAAATCATTCACTGCGATATTTTCTGGGAAGTCTACCTGCTCTGAAGTTCAAGTTGAAAGGACTCCTTTGAGAATATTCGGGAAACATTTATAGCACATCTTGCTAGATTCACACATGATGGCTTTGACTCAGCTACAGGGGTATGTTTTTTAAATTCATGTGTATTTTGGTAAAGAAAGAGGGTTAGATCAAGGCAGCCTAGGGGGGATTTTTCCATACTGTTTCCACATTCATGGCAACAAAATGTTTTACCAACAGTACTTTGCCCTATAAGGTTATATTACCCTAGAGGTGTGTTTTGCTATCTTTTTGTTTCTAGTGTTTCATCAAAAGACCAGTATTTGAATTACAAGGGGAGGGGGGCAGGGAAGCAGCACTCTCTACCTTTTGTGACCGCAGCCTTAGCAACAGTTTGTAGGGGGCAAACAATGCATTAATCCCCTATCTCTTCCCATCCCCTTAATTTGAACAGTGGAAAACCACATTCTCAAAAATCTCATGGCAAGTTCTTATGGCACAGTTCATGCACAGGGTGGGGTGAGGTAGGTTTATGTTTCAGACCTCGCACTTTCACTTGTGAAGGTTCATGTTTGAATTTAGTTTACTTTTCTCATGTAGCTCCCTAGTATGTGGTGGAGGAAATAGTCTCTTCATAAGCTCTGCTCTCTGTGCTTCCACTGACAGAGCTGAGGTGGGTGGTAACCAGCCAGGGGTAGGGGTGGGGGAAGGGTTGTCAGGAGCAAGTCCCTGACAAGGTTCCATATAATATAGTAGGTTCTAAGCACTTAAGAGGCAAGGTGGTAGTGAATAGCAGCTCTTTATTCGCTACAGCATGATGGAAGGCTGCACTACAAAGACAGGTGAACTGGGCCAACTATATACAACTCAGAGTTCCTGCGCAAGCACATTATTGGGGCATTCAAACCAGCAGGGGCTTGTGATTGGTGTAGGGCAGCAGGGATTTGGATCCTGCTGCCCATTGTTCCCAAGTCCCCAAGCTCCATTCGTATGGCTCCAATGAGCCAGGCAGGAACACCCAATTCAGTCCTCTATTGAGTCCACGTACACAACATTCCATATCATGGTTGTTGTTTTCTGATTGACAATTACATTGCTGATGTTATCATCCTGGTAGTACTGTCTATGGCTATTAATAAGTTCATGCCAATTGTAACCCATTTTAGATTCCGTATGATACTAACCTTATTGTGTAAACTTGATTTCAGTTACTAATACTTACGAGCAATACTCCTTTCTAAGCTGCGGAGTCTTGTGAACAAAAATTCTACTTTGTGAGCTAGTGGGATTAAAGTTGTGAGCTACGGCATAAATTAGTTTGCTCTGGGGCCATTTTTCCTGAGCTAAGACAACAATATGTGATCCGAAAGATAAAAAACTGAGCTAGCTCACACTAACGCAGCTTAGAGGGAACACTGCTTACAAGATCTCTAGTTGGAATGTTTAGCAGCCTGTGTGATGAAAACTCGCAGGTGGAAAGAGGCCGCAGGGAGACAAGTCTAATCTAGTCTCCCTGGGTAACACTGATAGGCACCAACTGAAGAGCAGACTTGACCTTGACTACTAAGGCCTGAGAAAGAACTGAATTTTGCTCCAAGAGACTTTTGGCAGGTGCAGGAAAGTGAATAGCTGTTGCCCCCCTCTTCTATAATAGTTGATAACTTTCGATTGTTTGGCAGTGTGGCAAGACCTGGACTAGTGAACACTTGCTATGTAATATTTGCTTTAAGTATCACCATTAAATCAGTATCTAAAGGTCCTGCAGGGGCAAGGAACTGTCAAGCTACATGACTGTCCCACTGAGAAAATGACAGTGGACATATTTACCAAACTCCTGCCAAGAGACAAATGCCTGTGGGACAACCTGAATACTGTGAACCTCAACAGCCGGCAGAGTTGATAGTGTGCGTTGGAGTGAACAATTCAGCATGCCTGGACATTAAGGGGGGGGGCACATCACTCTAAGTGTGTATCTCCTTGAATGGGATGTCTCTCTTTTTCTTAATCTGGGAGCTGCCCTCTGACCCCTCCTCTCTCGCATCTTGTTCGCTCTCACTCTTTCAATATGGCCTTCCATAGAGACGCAGGTCCCTCCTGTAGAGACAGAGACTGATTTCCAAATAGCCTTAGTTATGCCCGTCTCACGCTCCTCTTCTCTGCGGGGCTTCCATTGGATTTCACACTGTCTGCCCTGGGGCTGCAACTAGCTTTGCCTTTTTCACACAGCAAACAGAAACTGGTTTTTAGAGGATCTTGTTTGCTCCGTGAAAGAGGGGGAGCGAGTTGGAAGGGGTTGAAAACACAGAAGCCAGAAACAGGATACAGGATGACCTTGACAGGCTGGAAAACTGGGCTAAAATCAATAAAATAAATTTTAACAGGAATAAATGTGAAGTTCTGTATTTAGGTAGAAAAATCCAATGCATGGTTATAGGATGAGGGAGACTTGTCTTAGCAGTAGTGTGTGTGAAAAGGATCTAGGGGTCTTAGTGGATCATATGTTGAACATGAGTCAACAGTGTGATGCGGTGGCTAAAAAGGCAAATGCAGTTTTGGGCTGCATCAACAGAAGTATAGTGTCCAGATCATGTGAAGTGATGCCATTGCTTTACTCTGCTCTGGTAAGACCTCACCTGGAGTATTATGTTCAGTTTTGGGCACCACAATTTAAGAAGGATATAGACAAGCTGGAACGGGTCCACAGGAGGACGACGAAGATGGTGAGGGGTCTGGAGACCAAGTCCTATGAGGAAAGGTTGAAGGAGCTGGGGATGTTTAGCCTGGAGAGGAGGAGGTGATATGATCACTATCTTCAAGTACTTGAAGGGCTGTCACATAGAGGGTGGTGTGGAACTGCTTTCTGTGGCCCCGGAAGGTAGGACCAGTACCAGTGGTTTGAAATGAAATCAAAAGAGTTTCCAGCTCAACATTAGGAAAAACTTCCTGACCGTTAGAGCAATTCCTCAGTGGAACAGGCTCTTTCGGGAGGTGGTGGGCTCTCCTTCCTTGGAGGTTTTTAAACAGAGGCTAGATGGCCATCTGACAGCAATGAAGATCCTGTGAATTTAGGGGGAGGTGTTTGTGAGTTCCCTGCATTGTGCAGGGGTTGGACTAGATGACCCTAGAGGTCCCTTCCAACTCTATGATTCTATGAGTTGAAGCCTCAGGGCAGCTTGTGCAAAATCCGATGGAAGCCCCACTGAGAAGAGGAGAGTGAGAGCAAGGTAAGGCTAGTGGGAAATCAGTTAATGTCCTCATACTCCCACACACATGCTGGTCAAGGTGGCTATTTGTGATAAGGAAAGTACTCTTTAGATCAGGGGTGCAGCCTGGGGGCTAGATCAGATTCCCAAAAGGTTTCACCAGTCCCGGATTAGCGGGCGGGGTGGCGGGGTGGCGGTACTCATACGGGAGGGTTACTCCTTCCGGGCTCTCCCGGCCCCAAAGATCGACGGTATTGAGTGTGTTGGCCTTGTGTGGGACGTCGGGGAGAGATTGGCGATCTGGCTGGTGTACCGTCCGCCTAACGCACCGGCCAGCACCTTACCATCCCTGATGGAGGCGGTGTCCGGCTGGGCGCTGGAGTACCCAGGGCTTCTGGTCCTGGGCGACTTCAATGTCCATGCCGATGATGCGACCTCCACTCAGGCGATGGACCTAGTGTCTTCCATGGCGACACTGGGACTCTCCCAATTTGTTACGACTCCCACGCACCAGGCTGGGCACACATTAGATCTGATCTTTGCGACCGGGATTCAAGTGAACGAAATCGCAACGGAGATGATACCATGGTCGGATCACTTATCCCTCAAGGCTCGTATGGAGACGCTACCACAACCCTGTAAGGGCGGAGAGCCTATTTTGGCTCACCCGCGGAGCCTGATGGACCCGGAACGGTTCCAAATGGCTCTTCGGGATACTTGGTCCCCTGGCGATTCCCTTGATGCCCTGGTTGATGCCTGGCAAGATTGGCTATCCGGGGCAATCAACGAGATCGCACCTCGACGTCCTCTGCGCCCTTGTTCAAGGCTGGCTCCTTGGTATACCTTGGAGCTACGCCGGTTGAAACAGGGACTCCGACGACTAGAGAGGCAGTGGCGGCGCACTCGTGACGAAGCGGCGAGAACATCCTATAGAACGTTTATGAGGTCTTATGAGGTGGCAGTCAAGGCCGCGAAGAAGAAGTACTTTGCGGCCAAGATTGCGTCTGCAAATTCGCGCCCAGCACAATTGTTTAAAATAATTGGACAGCTAACCACACTGCCCCAAGGCAGACCAAACGTTAGAGAATTGGAAATAGGCTGTGAGGCTTTCGCGAAATTTTTTGCAGACAAAATCACGTTGCTCCACCAGGACCTGCCCATCACCTTGGATACAGTATGTGAGCCCGAGGCCCCGTGCCTATCTTCTGATTTAATCCTGGATCACTTCAACCCGCTCAGCCTGGAGGAAGTTGACGGAATTCTCTCCTCTGCCTGCCCTACAACTTGTGATTTGGACCCATGCCCCTCCTGGCTAATTAAATCTTGCCTGAGGGAGCTTGAATGTCCTTTACGGGACATCATAAATAGATCCCTCTTGGAGGGGCACTTTCCATCATCTCTAAAAGAGGCTTTGGTCCGTCCCCTCTTGAAAAAAAGTACAGCGGATCCGGCCGAATTGGCAAACTACCGACCGGTCTCTAATTTACCGTTTTTAGGTAAAATTATAGAGAGGGCAGTGGCGTCACAGTTGCAGAGCTTTCTGGATGACGCTTCCATCCTAGACCCTTGCCAGTCCGGCTTTCGCCCGGGTTACGGGACGGAGACAGTACTGGTCGCCCTGGTAGATGATCTCCAACGGCACCTGGATCGGGGCGGTGTGGCAGTGTTGATGTTGTTGGACCTGTCGGCTGCGTTCGACACGGTTGACCATCGGCTACTGACCCGCTGCCTCGCCGATGTAGGGGTGAGGGGGTCTGCCTTACAATGGCTTGCCTCCTTCCTCGAGGATCGGGGACAAAGGGTGGCAATTGGGGGCGAGCTGTCCCAGAGGCACACACTGGACTGTGGAGTGCCTCAGGGGGCAGTTCTCTCACCAATGCTATTTAATATCTATATGCGCCCCTTGCTCAGATTGCCAGGAGACATGGACTTGGGTGCCATCAATATGCAGATGACACCCAACTCTATCTGCTAATGGACGGCCGGCCTGACTGCGTCCCAGAGAATTTAGACCGGGCCCTGCAGGATTTGGCAACCTGGTTGAGGAAGAGCGGGCTGAAACTGAATCCAGCGAAGACAGAAGTCCTTTGTCTGGGTCGGGGCGCTCGGGGAGGGGAAATACCTCTCCCGGTCTTCGACGGGGCGCCGTTGAAAGCGGCGCACCGGGTTAAGAGCCTGGGAGTTTTACTGGAGCCTGCATTATCAATGGAGGCCCAGATTGCAGCTACTGCCAAGTCAGCCTTTTTCCATCTAAGGCGGGCAAAGCAGTTGGCTCCCTTCCTAGAGCACCAAGATCTGGCAATGGTGCTTCATGCAACGGTCACCTCGAGACTGGATTACTGTAATGCCCTCTACATGGGGCTGCCTCTGTACCGAACCCGGAAGCTGCAGCTGGTGCAGAACGCAGCGGCTAGACTGTTGCTGGGACTCCCTAAATGGGAGCACATACAGCCTGGGCTGCGCGAACTGCACTGGCTGCCAGTTACATACCGGGTTTGTTACAAAGTGCTGGTCATTACCTTTAAAGCCCTATATGGTCGAGGACCTGTCTACCTTAGGGACCGTCTCTCCCCATATGAACCCCAGAGAGCACTGAGGTCAGCCGGGGAAAAACTTGCTGACTATCCCCGGACCGAGAGAGGTGAAGCTGCAAAGCACCCGTAACCGGGCCTTCTCCTATATTGCCCCGAGCCTATGGAACCAACTTCCAGAGGAAATGCGGGCCCTGCGGGACCTAGAACAGTTCCGCAGGGCCTGCAAGACCTTCCTCTTCAGACTGGCTTTCGCTGATGAAAATGGAAATTGCGAAGGAAACCGCCATCAGAAAAAGTAAACATAGCATTAGCACTTTTAAAAATTAATCAATTTAATTTTAAAACTTAACCAGATTTTAATTAAATGCTTATAATGTTTAATGTAATTTTATTCATCTGTATAATTTAACCCTGAACTATGTTGTTAGCCGCCCTCAGCCTGCTTCGGCGGGGAGGGCGGGATACAAATAAAATTTGTTGTTGTTGTTGTAACAGGCCCATAAGCAAGTCTGCTTTCTTCTCCCTCTCTCTTGCTTCCTTCTGTGTCTTAGCTTGCTTTGCCAGGCTAGCTCAATCGCACAAGAACTACAGAGCAAAGCCTCTATTTTTTCTATTGGCAGAGGTTCCTCCCTTAGAGTGGAAGAGAGGGGCGGGAGAGCTTGCTTTGCTAGGCTCTCTCAATCAAACAGGAGAGCCACTAAGCTAAACCTCTATTCCTTCTATTGAATGAGGCTCCACTTCCTCCTCATCCTCTGGGGAGGGAGGGAAAGAGCCAGAGCTTCCTTTGCCCAGTTCTTTCAAACACATGGCAAAGATACAAAATCTTTGTGGTTGTTTGTATCCTTTATAAAGTTTATATCTCCATTGCCTGGCATTACATTATATGACATACATGGCCTGGCCCAACAAGGTCTCATTTATGTCAGATCCAGCCTCTTAGGTAATGCCTCTTTCTTTTATTTTGACTGCAACCTGAATGTTAATTGGATCTACTTAAATAAATGTAAGTTTACTTTTTTGCAATATTCTTCTTGAGAGACCTATTTACTGCACTCAGTATCATGTTTCTATGACTGGGGAAAATTCTGCTATATTAACTAAATGTCCCAACATGCATGGTTATCACGTTGTATGAACAGGTGCAATGCATATATTTACCATTGCACTGCAGCCTCAATACATGCAAATGTATGGCCTGATTGTTTGAGACTCGTGTTCACATTTACTGTACCTGCATGGTAAACACATCAGCTGCTTGTATTGGGATGCATGCTCACAATTGGTGGGCTCTTGAGAAATGTGCTTGTAGTGTCTGAAAAGGTCCTGTGTGTCTTACGTATTCAAAATATAACCCCCTGGAAAATGATTTATTTATTTATAAAATTTATACTGCACTTTTTTGCCTGCATCAGGGATACTAAGGAAGCTAAGAAAATAAATAAATATAAACCAAGTTAAAATGCACATACAATACAACCCCCACCCCCATAAAACAACTATTTAAAACAAAGGAGAAAGGAGAGATTACTGGAAGGAGGAAACACTAGATAAAACAAAAAGTCTTTGTGCACTGGTGGAAGGTGACAGCAGAGGGGAGCAGGCAAGTCACTCTGAGGAGAGAGTTCCAGAGTTTGGGTGCCACCACAAAGAAGGCCCTCACCCAGGTTGCCATCTGGCTAATCTCAGTAAATGCGGGCATTCAAAGCAGAGCCTGGGAAGATGACAGTAGTGGTTGGGTACGTTTGTAAGGGAGTAGGCAGTCCTTCAGGTATGCTGGTCCCAAGCTGTAAAGTACTGGGGTTGGCGCAGTAAGAGACCAGAGTCGGAGAGTGATTTCAGCAAGCTTTACTTCAGGAACACACACACAGACTGAGCTCTATTCAAACTTCCCGCTCTTTTATACAATTCTTGCCCCCTTCTGATTGGTCCTTAACTATCTACATGGATTGGCTATTTACAGGGCCCTAAGGGCCTATCAGGGTACAGTATGAGCCTAGATGTTGATTGGCTACTTATGTTTCAATCCTTCCCCTGATTGGGCATGCTTAGGCCTTCTCTGGAACCCTGGTGTGGAGTACAAGCTTTGGCTTGTTCAGCTTCCCTCCAAAAGTAACAGTTCCCTCCAAAAGTAACAGTTCTCCCATTTAAGCTTAGGACACAACACAAGCCATGTAGGGACAAAATAGGGGGCAACTGCTATGTGTAACATTCTGTGAAAATAGTGGCCTGATCTGGTGTGTTTCTGCTGTTGTAATAGAAGAAATTAGAAGCAAAGTTGAGAAAGACACAGAAATATTGTCTATTATGTTCCTGTTTAAAAAGGGCTCCATGAAAAGGAAAGGGAGACTGTGATCAATACTGAACATATGTAGTTTCAGCAGTCAGAAATGGAGTTTGATAAGCTCAACATGGAAAGCAGAGGGAGAACTGAGCACCTTTGCCCCACAGTTTACTAAAGAGAGTCATAAGGATTCCTTGAGATATTTTTAACATACTTTGCAGCATATTACCTTTCAACCAGCTCTGTGTGTCTGCTGGCATTCTGTTTTAACGACAAAACCACGATCACAAGGTTGGAATCCCAGTATGAAACAGTATCCATTGCACTGACTGTGGTCCTGGTGCAGTCTTCATTGAAAAGAGGCAAGCGTTAAAATAAAAGACAAAAAGCTGTCGTGATCCCCCGCTAGAAATGCCAAGATAAATAGGTAACTTGCTTTTTGTGTGTTATGCATTGTACAGCTCACAGCAGGGTGCAAAAGTCTAACCACATGGTTAATGTATCTGTTCTCCTGTGTTATTAACATTGAGACAAAGCTTTCCTCCTGTCTTTTTGCAGATGCTAGGGAAATTGCTTAGTGCAGTAGCGTTTATCCAATAAAACATTCCTTTTACAAAGCCAAGGGGGTGACTTCTTCCTCTGCTTGGTCTACGGTTGCCAGGTCTGGGTTGGAAAATACCTGGAGACTCTGGGGGTGAATCCAGGAAAGGGTAGGGTTTGGGGAGAGGAGGGGCTTCAACATGATACAATAGAGTCCACTCTTCAAAGCAGCCATCTTCTCCAAAGGAGCTGATCTCTGCCAGCTGGAGATCAGTTGTAAAAACAGGAGATCTCCGGACCCCACCTGGAGGCTTAGCAACAGAAGTGGAAATCACAGACGGTTGTAAAGAAACAGAGCAAAGCCTCCATGAATTAAAGAAGTAGCCACCATCATGTAAATTCATAAACACTCTGCATTCTGGGTCAGTTTAACACGGACTCAACACGTTGTGTCAACAGGGCCAGAGAGAAGCAGTTGGATCCTAAAGAGATTTTGTGTGTGTGTGTGTATGTGTGTGAATTTTGCAGCTTGGACGAAGCCTTTGGTGAAAACGAGGTCCTAGTGTCCGGAGATGCTCATTTAGTGGCTTCTTGTCATCTGTTGGACTTTGATCCTCAGTGGATTTCAAATCTGCAGTGGCTTGAACAGAAGACTTTCCCCATGGAAAAGAAATAAGTGATTGCATCACTATCTGAACTTTACCTGTGGAACTCTTTCTTATCTGTTCAGCACTGTATTCATTCCATGCTTGTTTGTAAATAATCTAAATTTTTGTGTAATATATGAATGACTTTTGTAAGAATATTGAGGGTTTATGAAATTACATAAGATAGTGGTTACTTTTTTAATTCGTGGAGGCTTTGCTCTGTTTCTTTCCCACCTGGAGGCTGGCAACCCTAACTCAATCTCAGACTTTCTATGTTGTGGCCTACTGGAGGAGTTCTGAGGAGTGCACTCATCTAGGGTTGCCAAGTCCAATTTAAGAAATATCTGGGGACTTTGGGGGTGGATCCAGGAGACATTGGGGGCGGAGCCGAGAGCAAGGGTGTGGCGAGCATAATTGAACTCCAAGGGAGTTCTGGCCATCACATTTAAAGGGACTGCACAAATTTTTAAATGTCTTCCTTCCATAGGAAATAATGAAGGATAGGGGCACCTTCTTTGGGGCTCATAGAATTGGACCCCCTGGTCCAATCTTTTTGAAACTTGGGAGGTATTTTGGGGAGAGGCACTAGATGCTATACTGAAAATTTGGTGCCTCTATCTCAAAACACAGCCCCCCAGAGCCCCCGATACCCGCGGATCAATTCCCCATCATTCCCTATGGGAATCGTTCATGGAGGTGCATGATGGCTCTGGGGGCGGGGCTTCCCCCGCTGGCCAGCTGGCTGGGGGATGGGGGAAGCCTGTAAAACCAGGGGATCCCCCTCTGGGACCTGGGGATTGGGAAGCCTACACTCATCACTGCCTTTCAGGAAATCCTATAAAAGGCCTAACCCGGGTAGCTCAGGCAAGCCTGATCTCATCAGATCCCAGAACTAAGCAGGGTCAAACCTGGCAAGTACTTGGATGGGAGACTTCCTTGGAATACCAGAGCCAGAGACAGGAGCAGGGTTTATTCAGCTACCTCCTTGAATATCCTCCATGCCCTCAAGGGGGTCAATCACCAGAGGACTTCCAGGTATGTGTATATGCACGCACACATACACAGTGAAATACAAAAAGAGAGAGAGAGAAATAAATAAAAGGAAACCCTATAAAATGACAATTATTAAAAGAGCTCTCTTTCTTGGCTTGAACAGTCAAGTTTTAGAAGAGCCAGTTGGTGTAGTGGTTAAGTGTGCTGACTCTCATCTGAGAGAACTGGGTTTGATTCCCCACTCCTCCACTTGCACCTGCTGGAATGGCCTTGGGTCAGCCTTAGCTCTGACAGAGGTTGTCCTTGAAAGGGCAGCAGCTGTGAGAGCCCTCTCAGCCCCACCCACCTCACAGGGTGTCTGTTGTGGGGGAGGAAGATAAAGGAGATTGTGAACCGCTCTGAGACTCTGAGATTCGGAGTGGGGAGCAGGATATAAATCTAATGTCGTCATCTTCTTAAACTTTATTGAGGACTGCTGATTTTTGAGAATTTATCATCGGACTTGATGTTACAGAATGTAAAAGGAGAGAGGCGGATTTTTCAGGTCATGGTGGTGATGTTACAACCAAGTCTGGTGAGCATTCTTTATAAAAGGTCCTGCAGGAATGTGGATTCAATGCAATGCTGGTTTCAGGTTACAATATGTTTCCTGTGGAGAAGAAGCAAATCATGGAATCCACTTTCTGTCCATATATTGAAAATATAAAAACCAACAAGAACCTGTCCAAATTCCTCCAAAATGCCAAATGAGATGCACAGTTTTACCCAAAGACTGAGAACAGTCTTTATGTTAACAATTTCTGTGATAAATTTAAGGTGGTGTACCAAAGCATAGACATGGAAACCACAAATGGAAACTTGTGAAGCACTGCAAACAGATCGGCCCTTGTTAAGTGCTGAATACAGGCAGCACTATCATACAGCTGTCCTGCTGAGAGAAAGGGCATCCTATCCTGTTTTGGTGCTTCAGTCATGCTTAGTTGTTTGCTTGGGGTTAGGCCTCCATTTATTGGCTTCCAGCTCCAATTTCTCTTCCCTGAAATTGGGAGGGGAAAAAATGGCCCTCACAAATTGACATTCTTAATATTTTCTCCTCATCTCTATGGTAAAAATCATCATGACTGAGGAGGCAGCCTACCGCATCACCTGGAAGTGACCTCACATCCTCCCCAAACTGCTTTCCCTAGGCACTACTCCCCAATCCTAGCTTTTGCTGAGGCCATATTGTGAACTATACTTTGAAGAACATTTGAAACAAATACATGCCCTTATCAAAATGGTTCCCTGGGTAGTTATGTGTAACGATGCATGACTAGAGCAGGATGGGAACAAATGTTGTGCAGCAAATTGAACAATGCAACTGTGAGCAACAGCTTGGCAGGATATACAGGCCTGGTCACCCTGTTTAACCGAAATGTGTCCCTTTGTCCTCAGTAATCACCACTGTACAACATTAGTTGAGGAAAACAATGGCTGCACAAAGGGATGGGGAGAACACACATACAAACACACACAAAGTGGGAGGCAAGGTTCTTTGCAACAAGCCCTGTTCTATTTTTTGCAGCATCAAATCAGACCTTATAAAAACTCAGCCTTACACTTGTATGAATGCTGTCAGTTTGGTGCAGTGTGCAGACTCTTATCTGGGAGAACCAGGTTTGATTCCTCACTCCTCCACTTGCACCTGCTGCAATGGCCTTGGGTTAGCCATAGCTCTGGCAGAGGTTGTCCTTGAAAGGGCAGCTGCTGTGAGAGTCCTCTCAGCCCCACCCACCTCACAAAGTGTCTGTTATGGAGAAGGAAGATAAAGGAGATTATAAGCCGCTCTGAGTCTCTGATTCAGAGAGAAGGGCAGGGTATAAATGTGCAGTCTTCTTCTTTTTTATTCTTCTTCTTCTGGCTCATAAAAATCTCTTTATAGATCAATATGACCCTTGCAGAGGTTAGTAGAAGGTGAAAAGGTCTCTTTTTGACCAGATTCAAGTCTTGCAGTTTAATTTTGCTTGCACCACATTCATCCTTTGAGTTACAGGCAAAATAATGTTGACATTGTGAACAGTGCAGTCAGTACACAGTAGCTGTACTGTCCAATTCAATAAATATCTGGGGACTTTGGGGGTGGAGCCAGGAGACATTGGGGGTGGAGCCAGGAACAAGGGTGTGACAAGCATAATTGAACTCCAAAGGGAGTTCTGGCCATCACATTTAAAGGGGCGGCACACCTTTTCAATGCCTTCCTTCCATAGGAAATAATGAAGGATAGGGGCACCTTCTTTTGGGGCTCATAGAATTGGACCCCACGTCCAATTTTTTTGAAACTTGGGGGGGGATTTTGGGGAGAGGCACTAGATGCTATACTGAAAATTTGGTGCCTCTATGCCAAACAACAGCCCCCCCCCCCCCAGAGCCTCGGATACCCACGGATCAATTCTCCATGATTTTCTATGGGAATAAATCTCCATAGGGAATAATAGAGTTCCCAGCAGACATTTCCCTCCCCTCCCCCTGCTTTCTGACGACCCTGAAGTGGGGGAAGGGTCTCCAAACCAGGGGATCCTCTGCCCCCACCTGGGGATTGGCAACCCTACTCTCAGATCCCTCCCACAGGATTTGTAACTTGAAAGCATCAAATGCATATTGTTCCTGAGAACAGAGTTGGTATGAAGCTGAGCTACAACCAAAGCCTCTGTTTAATCAATCAGCTGCATCTTTCTTAAAGTCTGACAGCTTTTGTACACAGGAAAATATATACTACATAGAATATTTGAACCTGTGGAAATAATCCATTGGAAACACAAAATGTCTGTCCTCACATCAAAATGGTCCCGGGCTTAAGGGAAGCTAAAAACCCAAATGCATGAAGGAATTGTCAGATGGAAAAATGGAAACATTGTTATTAATTCCCATGGAATATTGGCTAATTAATTTCTTGGGTTTAGTATAAACTAACCAAAGGATATTAGGGAGCTGGAGAGAATGAGGTAACTTGCCTCTTTTCCTGATGAGTGGCAGCTATGGAAACTCTTTCAATGAGTGCCCCTTATTTATGGACTCTCGTGGATATCCATCTCATAACAGCAGTTTCCAAAAGGCGCTTTTAGATTCATGTTACATCTCACCTGTTACAAGTGCCCCTTTGTCGCTTTTGCGTAGCTTGTTGCCTGTAGGTGTTGGTTTTTGTAGTAGTGAAGGGTAGAAGAGCCAAAGTAACTTGTAACTGAATGGTAGTGTTGGGTGGGTGGGTGGGAAGGAAGCATATTTCAAATATTTCTCAGGTCTGTAAAACAGATCCTCCTTATAATGTTAAAAAAGAAAACCTGAAACAGTGTTCCTCTGGTTATGATGGATTCCTGACATACATATAGGGCTTTTTTTGTAGCAGGAACTCCTTTGCGTATTAGAAGATTGTAATCAGGGGGTGTGGCCTAATATGCAAATTGCATTATAAGGAGGATCTGTTTTATAGACCTGAGAAATATTTGAAATATGCTTCCTTCCCACCCACCCACCCACCCAACACTACCATTCAGTTACAAGTTACTTTGGCTCTTCTACCCTTCACTACTACAAAAACTAACACCTACAGGCAACAAATTGCATATTAGGCCGAACCCCTCTTACATAGCCAATCCTCCAGGGCCTACAGTAAGCTCTTGGAGGATTGGCTACCTCAGGGGTGTGTGACCTAGTATGCAAAGGAGTTTCTGCTACAAAAAAAAGCCCTGCATACATACATAGTCAAACAATGGTTGCAAGCAGGACCTGGGGGGGGGGGGGGGATTCAATTGTTTTTTCAAGCATAGGTTGCACCATTACTTACTCAGAACTAATGGCTATTGATTCCTCTGAGGAAGCCAGTGTAGTGTAGTAGTTAGAGTGCTGGACTAGAAATTGGGGGAATTCAGGTTTTTCAATCCCCACTCTTCTTATGAAAACTTGCTGAGTGGTTTTAGGCTAGTTGCTGTTTCCCAGGCTAACCTCCTTCACAAGGCTGCAGTTGTGCAGATAAAACGGAGGTGGGGAGAAAAGTGTGGTATGTTGCTGTGGTCATCATTGGGGGAGAAAAGCGGGGTTGAAATCTTTGACCTCGGCAGGCTATGCAGCCTTTTGTGTGGTTTGGTTGACTCCTGATGTGGTAGCTTCCCAGAAGTGTAGTTCCACAGTGCCATCCTCTCGAAACGGACCTTTTAAATTCCTCTTATGCCGCTTGACGTCACTGGATGACTGCAGACACCTGTTCAGTTATTAGAGCAGCTGGCTGTTCAAGAGGGAATCCAATGCAGATGTCACTTTCTCCATGAATAGGAGAATTCATTAAAAAGTCAAGCGCCCTAATTCATTTGGGTTAAGCATCCATTTACTTCAGTGCTGTAACTGTTAATAAGTGATCCAGGGACATGAAAATGATGAGGTACATTTCCCTGGAGGGCTCTATAAATAAAATCCTCCTCCCAATCTGAAAGGCTTGCTAAGAAATATTTATCTGGACAGGTATTCAAAATGAATTCCTTTCCAGGAGCCTGACAGAGCTGTTTTCTGTCTCATGAGATGAAAGTTCTGAGTGAGTTCACTTTTTTTTTTACAAGATTCATTTGGTAATGTTCTCTTGTGTGATCTAATCCCAACATGGAACATTAAATAAGAGTGTGCTTGTAAACAGGTGGCGGATACTATTGACAGCCATCTTGAGTAAAGACAGCATTGTGGAAATCTTCCTCCTATTGGTACTCTGCTTCTGACACTTCTGCAGTAACCAGCAGAGAGAATGTTTTTTGACTTATATTTGCATTACTGTGTTTCTTGAGGAGGGATGGGCATGAACCAGCTCATGAACTAAAGTTAGTCACAAATTTTGGTCAGTTCATGGTTTGCGAAACAATGTTCATGGAAAGGTGACCAGCACAAACATTCCACGAACTTTGGTGCTGTTTATTACAGTTCATGGCGGTTTGTGAATGGATACATTTCCACACAGATTGCCCCTGCTCAATTAAACTGTTTACAAAACTCCAAAGCAATGGGGGGAGGTGAAATTCTCCAGCCTTGGAAACACCAATAGGAGCCCTCCAAAGTTCAACAGGCACTGCTGGCTGCCAGTAACAGAGTACTCACTCTGCTCAGTGGAATCAGAATGCTATATATCAGTTCAGCTCCGCAACCTCTCCTATGTTGGTATTGGTGGCTAGATAGAAAGGCAGGGAGCTTGTTAAAAACAGACTAGCAAAGCACTTTCATGTATTCCCTCTCCACTGCTGGGATTTGGGTGTAGGGCCAGGGCTTTTTTTGAGCAGGAACACAGTTCAGGCTGGCTTGGCTTCAGGGGGTGTGGCCTAATATGCAAATGAATTCCTGCTGGGCTTTTTCTATTAAAAAAGCCCTGGTTAGGGCTCTGAACCACACCACCTCTCTGCTCACACTGAGCGGTGGGGCTTAGCTACTGAGTGCTTTGACTGAGAACCCACATTTTATATCCTCCTGATTGCGAACTCCTCTCCCTTGCTGGGGCTTGGGTGTTAGATGGACTCAGGGCTCATGACCGTACAAGAGAGGTTGGGAAGATGATCAGGATTCCAGGAGATCAGCACTGGCAGGCTCAGGGTTCTGGGTGAGGCACTCCCTCTCCATCACCTCTGTAGAATCCTCAGTCATTGAACACCTGGCATCCCTGCTGCTGCTGGCCTGCTAGTTTTCCACTGACAACCAGTAGTGAGGCTTCTTCCTGGTTGGGCTCTTCGAGGCAGAGGTCCTGGGCTGCAGCTTCTCCTCCTCCCCAGCGTCTTGCACCTGCTACAGGCCACATCTGTTGGCCTGTAGCCTCCACATTTCTTTGCAGAACTCACCTTTCCATTGCAAGAGCTTTACATTCAGGAGAGCAACGTTGCCTTTTATCCAGGGGTCACAGATACAGGCCAGCTTCTATTCCCCTTGCTTGCAGAGAACATGCAGCCTGGTGGTGATGGGAGAATAGCTGTCCCCTTGGGGCCCAGATCCACTGTGGAAGTCAGCACCCATTGCAGCCCCCAGATCAGAGGAACTTGCCCCAGACTGGTTGCAGTGCCGGATTAAACCCTGTGGAGGCCCCTAGGCAGTCAAACTCTCTTAGAGTCTGAGCACCTGCCCCACCACCCAGGGCCCCCGTTGCAGCTGCAGGCACCTTCTTAAAAGCTCCTTTTACTAAGCTGCAGGGGAGATGCAGAGAGAGGCAAACTTGGCGACAACACCAGCAGCAGCCACACCAGGCAAGGAGCATCTCAATTGCTGGCTGCGTATGCTGGGAGGACTGCAAGAAGGGGAAACGGGGGGGGGGGGTTGGCCCAGGGCCTCTAAAGGCATGGGGGCCCATAGGCCAGTGCCTACTGGGCTTAATTGTTAATCCGGCTCTGACTGGTTGTACGAACATAGAACACAGCAGTGGTGCCCTGGAAGGTCTTGAGAACGTTCACCATTTGGGAGAGGGTCAGCCAGTCACTGGAGCTGATGCTGAGCTCCTCTTCCCTGTACAGGATAATCATGGAGAAGATGACATCCTGCAGCACACTCTTCTGCTCCACTAAATGCGGAATCATGGAATAGGTAGAGCATCATTCCCCTCCCCTTGCCTCTCACGCAGCAAATGGGCAGACTTGATGCTGTGCCAGAACTAGGTGGCCAGGTGCCAGTCCGTCTCAAGCAAGGACCGCATCTCAAGGGGCACAGCATTCCCTCTATTCCTAACATTCCCTCAATACCAAGCTGTTGTGGGGTTACTTTGAGGAGCCCCTGTTGGAACTCTGGGGATGTCTGCCTCTGGAGACTTGGGCGGGGGGGCGGACTGCAAGCTTAGAGGGGATGCTTGCCTTGCATCCAATCAGGGCTTGAATTCAGCAGGAGCTCACAGCTACTGAACCTCCAGCCAGAGTCTGCATGCAGTGGGGAGTTCTGGGATCCCAGAAATGTAATCTGCCCCCAACTTGGAGAGATCGTAGAGAAGTGGATAGAAAGTTGAGGTGCTTTGTGCATTTGGTGTTTGTAGCTTGAATTCTATAAATACACTTTTGAATCTGCACCTGACATTTTTCCTGGTGGTATCTTCTTTGGGGGGCATAACTTGGACTCCCTAAGTCCAATCTGCATATAACTTGGAGGGCATGCAGAAGAGCATCAGAGGAGGTCCACTGTGAGTTTGATGTCTCTGCCTCACACAGGGTCTGTTCTATTCACTCCTGAACCTGAACCTGTCATTTCCCCAGAAAGCACTTTTCTGGGGGTGCCTTTTGGGGGCACCATAACTCAGACCTCTAAGTACAGTTCTCACCAAACCTGGAAGACAGGCAGAGGAGAGTCAGTCTGAGATCTCTTGCAAGTCTGGTGCCTCTAGCATGCGGCTGGCGGGGGGGGGAGGGGAATGTTCTACTGCATCATGAACCCCACAGACCAAACTGGTTTGTTTACAGGTTTGCCATTGCCTTCCCCAGTCCTCTACACTTCTCCCCAGCAAGCTGGGTATTCAGTTTACTGACCTCAGAAGGATGGAAGGCTGAGTCAACCTTGAGCTGGCTACCTGAACCCAGCTTCCGTCAGGATTGAACTCAGGTTGTGAGCAGAGAGCATGGACTGCAGTACTGCAGCTTTAGTCTAGTAACTCCTTAATATAAAGATAGACCTCTGTTTTCCGTTTTTGCCTTTCTTAAATTGTGAGCCCTCTGGCTTTGGCTCCAGTTTCTGTATTCAGCCCTGTACCACACAAACAGTATTGTTCTATAGTTAGCATCAGCAAGTGCAGCATCTCGCAGGCACTCCATGAAAGCAAATATATTGCCATGTTAAGTATCTCCTTAATGATTACTTAAGGGAGAGATTATGAAAGTGGATAAAATTTGATCCCAAGAATGGTGCTGTTGACAGAAATTGGCATCAGGTTCCACTCTTCCTAGAAGGCATAGAAAAAATTGAAAAATATAACTTGCTATAAAGGAAGACTGCAGAAAATAGCAAAATGAGGTAGAAGTGTATAGAATTTATTTTAAGACAGGGAAGACAGGGAACCTAAATCCCATTCTAGCCAGCTGTATAGAATGAGATAGTTAAATTTCAGCCTCCTTCTGTAGAATGGAGCTTATCAGACTTATTCAGGAACCTCTAAGTTTAAATGGGTGAATTAGATGAAGACTTACTCCCAGAGATGAGATTCTGATATGGTTGGTTTTACTCAGCTGGTAAAGTAAGTTTAATTAAACCAGTGTCATTAAAGAAGATTAAGCTTTTTTAAAAAATAGTTAAAGTAGCAATTGTAAGAGGGCTGCTGAAATTAAATTTGCCAGCTGGAGGGTACCATTCAGATTGCTAAGGGCACCTTCCCACACACTTTGTGGGGCTATAGTCCAAAGCATGGCAAAAGCACATGATGTGCTGTAGGGTTTTCATGCTTGCATTCCCCATGATTGCATAGACTGCAAAGCTGCAATTCCATTGGGGTGTGTGTGTGTTTCCTGTGCATTTTGCACTCAGCTGCTTATAGCAGGAATTCCTTTTGTGAACATAGATACCAAGAGAGCAATAGGGGCTGTTGATAAAACTGTGTTTAGGTTGGCAAAGCTAAGCTGAAGGAACCTAAAAGTACATGTGGAATGAGATTCATCACTGTCGCATCTTTGTGAGTTTGAATGATAAATTCTGAGGATTTTTAAAGGGCATCGGTAATAGTAGCAGGGGAAGTCAGAGGTTGCCCTAATGTTGTCAAGTCTGCTTCAGCTCTGGTCAAGCCTGTGTGACATCTTTGGTTCAGGGGAAAGCATTCTGGGTAAAAGCCATACTGTATGCCAAGGCTGCTAGCTCTTTTCTTCCCCCCTCCCCTCTTCCTGTCTTTTGTTATGTAGTTTTGCTCTGCAATGGAAGCATGTGAAAGAGATAATAGTGCCTTCTCAGACTGGGCAATGGGGGAGAGGCACCTTGCCCAAGGCCAACCGGCCTGAGAACGATTTGTAACATCAATGTGTGAATGTGCCCTGCATAGTACCCCCTCCCTAAAGAATTCCTTTGAAGAACACCTTATATGATTATCCTTACTGTATGTTCCTCAGTCTCGCAATCTCTTAGCTGTTGGATACAATGATTTCAATAAACTAGAAACTTTTTATCAAAAGGTCTCGTTATTGAGTCAGCCGACTTGACATTTTGCGAGACTCCCCTTCGAAGTTCAACCTTTCCGGCAACTTGAAAGCCTTATGGCTGAGCAGATTCCGGACAACGGAGAACTTCCCATCAACGTGGATCTGGAAGAGGCAGAGGCACTGTGGCACGTCCTAGACTCCAGGAGAGCCGTGGACTCACCCCCCCAGTTCCAGCTAGTGATCACGCCCCGGCAGTATCAACCATCATCATGGAGCAGGCCCCGATCCGCCGGGAGGCTATTCTGACTCGCCACACCAAGCAAGTCCGGATTGCCGCAGCCGAGGCCGCTGAACCGGGTCTCATCGAGTCGGGAGAGGCGGACAGCATCATTGTCGTCCAGGTCCCGGAGGACGACAATGTGGGTGCTGAGTGCAGAGGGGCTGAGAGCGGGGAACCGAGGCCCAAGGACATGCACGACGAGGACTACCAGATGTTCCATTCAATGGTCCGGCGGGAGGTCGACGGAGCGATCCGGGGCCTGAAGGACGAGATGCACACCCTGACGGCGCAACTGGGAAGAGCCCTGGGGGTGACCGGGTCCCGACGCCAGCCACCAGCCCAACCGGTGACCCGAGGCCGCCCGGGCCCCCCGGCCCAGGCGGCAGCCCCTGCAAGAGGCGCTGCTCTGCAGATACCGGCGGCCCCACCAGCACCCCTGGCCCCCCGCGATGCAGGCCGGGGGCGTGAGCTGGACGCGACCTTCGACGGGGACCCGGAGGAGGTGAATTACTTTGCCATTCAAGCTAACAGCTTTATGTATTACTGGGGGAACTCCTTCCCCGACGAGTTCAGCAGGGTGGACTACCTGGGCTCAAAGCTGAGAGGAGCGGCTAAGCGCTGGTATGTGAGCCTGTGCGAAACCATGAGCCCTGATCTGGACTATGTGCATACCTTCCTCCAAGCCCTGCTGACCCAGTATGAGGACCCCCTGCAGGAGACCCTCATGTTGGCGGCTCTCCACAACATGCAACAAGGGTCCCGCTCCATCCGCGAGTACGCCGTGGACTTCCAGGCGAATGCAGCCAGAGTGCGAGGGTGGAGTGAGCTGATGAAAATTGAGCACTTCTCCAACAGGCTGAACGCCAGTATTCTAGATCGGGCCCTTACCCAAGCGAGCCCAGACACCCTGGTGGGGTGGATCCAACTCGCGGGCGAAGTGGAGACCAACTTGAAGCGGGTGGCGATGCTGCGCCAACACCAGTTCGGGAAGAGCCAGGCGAAGGGGACCCCGGGGAGGCCCGAGCCTCCGAAAGCCAGAAGACCACCTGCTGCGGTGCCTGCGGGGCCCCGACGATGCTACAGGTGCAGGGACCCGAATCACCTTGCCGCCAGCTGCCCACTGCCGGCTCCCGCCCGGGCGACCACGCCCGCTGCAAAGCCCAGCACCCTGGGGCCGAAAAAGACGACCGGCCACCCTAAGGACGCGGCGGAAAGCAGCGCGGTGGCACCAGAGGAGCCGCTGGACGAGGAGGTGCTGCTCTCCGCGGAGCTGGCTGACCTGGCTTGGGTCGAAGAGCCAGCGGGAAACGAGGCTGGCCTGCTCTGAACGGTGCCAACCAGCAGGTCGAGCGGGAAGAGGCACCACTGACGGTGAGAGTAACAGGACGGTTGTACTTTGTCAACGTGAAACTCTTAAACCCCAAGCTAAGAAGGTTCTTGCAGATCCGGGCCTTAATAGACTTGGGGTGTAACCGAGAACTGATTTCCCCAAAGGTAGTGGAGGCCCTGGGTTTGGAAAGCTCGCAGCTGCCCCATCCCATGCTGTTTGAGCAGATGGACGGGTCAGTGATGTGCGGAGAGCCGTGCACGAAGGAAACGCAAGCCTGCCCCATGGGGATCGAGGAGCACTGGGACCACGAGGTTTTTGTCATTGCCCCCTCATGCTCCTACCTGGTAGTCCTGGGGGTGGGCTGGTTAGAAAAGCACGAGCCCCTAATCTGGTGGAGGGCCCAGACTATCAGGTTCCCGGACCCCTTGTGTAAAGTGCACTTGTGGAACACAGTGTGGGGCCCCCAGGCTCCCGTAGCCAAAGAGCAGGCATGCGTCTCGGTAGAGGAGGCGCACCCAGTCCCCCGCGCTTACCGTGACTTAATGGAGGTATTTAGCGAATGGGAGGCCAATCAATTACCCCCCCCCACCGGAGCACAGACTGTGCCATAGAACTGATCCCAGGGGAGAGCTTGCCTAAAGCCAAACTGTACCAGATGGGGTGGGCGGAAAAGAAGGAACTGCGCAAGTTCTTAGATCAGAACTTGGAGCATGGGTTCATTAGGCCTGCCACGGCTCCCCACGCCGCCCCCGTGCTATTCCGCAAGAAGAAGGATGGCTCGCTTAGACTTTGCACAGATTTTTGCGGGATAAACGCGATTTCGATGTCTAACACCTACCCCATCTCCCTCATCCGGGACCTGTTGAACACGGTGTCAGGGGGGGGGGGAATTTTCACTAAGTTGGACTTGAGGGACGCATACTTCCGAGTGCACATCAAGGAGGGGGATGAATGGAAGACGGCGTTTAATACCCCGATGGGACAATTTGAATACCTGGTTATGCCGTTTGGGTTGCAGGGGGCGCCGAGAGTGTTTATGAACTTTATAAATGATGTGCTCCGCAAGTTTTTGTACAAGGGGGTGGTGGTGTACCTTGATGACATCATTATTTACTCACAAGACGAGCAGTCCCATGTGAAATTAGTGAGAGAGGTGCTGAGCACATTGCTCGAGCACCAAATGTATGCCAAACTATCCAAGTGCGAGTTTCACCAGACCGAGCTAGACTATCTAGGCTTCCGGGTGTCAGGGCAGGGATTGGCCATGGACCCCGCGAAAGTGCAGGCGGTGCTGGAGTGGGCTCCCCCAAGGACACGTAGACAGCTCCAATCATTTCTCGGGTTCGCAAATTTTTATAGGGCGTTCATAGAGGGGTTCGCCCAAATCGCTCTGCCCCTGATGGAGCTCCTAAAGACAAAAGGGAAGGGGCCGGAAGCCAAGCGGCCAGCAGCTAGGTTAAACTGGACTCCCGCGTGTCAGGCGGCATTCGACCAGCTCAAGCGCCTGTTCACCAGCGAGCCGGTCCTGAGCCACCTCGATGAGCAAAGGGCCTTCGTGGTTCAATGCGACGCCTCCGACGTGGCCGTAGGAGCCATTCTCATGCAGAGGGATGGGGAAGGGAAACTGCAGCCATGCGCTTACATCTCCCGAAAATTTTCAGACGAGCAGAGAAATTGGTCAGTTTGGGACAAGGAGGCGTTCGCAGTCATGTTTGCCCTAAAAACCTGGAGATCGTGGCTGGAGGGGGCCAAAGTGCCATTTGAGGTGTGGACTGACCACAAAAACCTAGAGGCCCTCATGGGGAAGAGGAAACTCAGTGAAAAACAGATCCGGTGGGCAGGTTTCTTCTCCAAGTTTGACTTTACCCTGAGGCACATCCCAGGAATGAAGAATTTCTTAGCGGACGCCCTCTCCCGCCTCCTGCAACACGAGAGTCAGCGGGAGGAGGTGGTGGACTCGCTAATCTCGCCCTCCCAAGTGGCGGCCATGGTGACTACTCGGTCCCAAAAAAGAAGGGAGCTGGAGGGGATTAGTCGTGAGCGCATTGCCATTGCTGAAAGGGAAAGATGGGCTCTGGTACAGGGGGGAGAAATTGTACATCCCAGAGGGGCTCCGGAGGGAAATTTTACAACTCTGCCACTCCTCCAAGCTAGCTGGGCATTTTGGCTATGTCAAAACCCTTCACTTAGTAAACCGGCAGTTCTGGTGGCCGTCCCTACGGCGAGATGTGTCAGAATTTGTAACTAACTGTCCCGTGTGCATAATGGCCAAAAAGAGGGGGGGAAGCCGCCAGGACTTCTACAACCGATCGAGACCGCGAAGCGTCCATGGTCAATAGTCTCAATGGATTTCATAGTGGAACTTCCCCCCTCCCGAGGGAAAACGGTGATTCTAGTGGTGGTGGACACTTTTTCGAAGCAAGCCCATTTCATTCCCTGTACCCACCGCCAAGAAACTGGTGGCCCTTTTTTTGATCACGTGGTAAAACTACACTCATTCCCAGACAAGGTCATTAGCGACCGCGGGCCGCAGTTCGTTGCCACCTTCTGGCGGGAGTTTTGCAAATTGGTGGGCATGGAGCAGGGATTGAGCTCTGCCTATCACCCACAGACAGACGGACAGACGGAGAGGGTGAATGGGGTTCTGGAACAATACCTAAGGTGTTTCATTAATCAGCGCCAGAATGACTGGGTGGATCTCCTCCCCTTTGCAGAGTATTGTTACAACAACAGTGCTCACAGTTCCACTAAAGCCTCCCCCTTTGCAACAGTCTTCGGGTACGAAGGTAAACCAATCCCCCTTCTCCCGGGGGGGAAGCCCCGGAGACCCTCACTACTTTTCAACAGTGGTGGCAAGGGCCGAGCCAAAGCTGGCCAACCATTAAGAAAAACTTAGAGGTGGCCAAAGAGACTTACAAGAAACAATATGACAAGTCCCATGTCCTGGCCTGGGATTTCAAAGTAGGGGACTCAGTGTACCTATCAACCAAGAACCTACCTCTCCCTCAACCTTCCCGAAAACTGGCGTACAAGTATATTGGACCTTTTAAAATCAAAAGAGTCATTAACCCAGTGACTGTGGAACTAGAGCTGCCTCCTGCCCTTGGTAAAATACACCCTGTATTTCATTGCAGCTTGCTGCGTCGAGATCCTGGTTCTTCGGACTGGCACCCTCCATCTCCAGCACCCACTCCCTCTCTGAAGGGGGGGCAGGGCCATTTGGGCCCCAAGATCCAGGACTTTAAAACCCATCCTCCTCTTCCGCAGCCACAAGTGGTGGCGGGGGCTTAAGGGGGGCAGCATGTCAAGTCTGCTTCAGCTCTGGTCAAGCCTGTGTGACATCTTTGGTTCAGGGGAAAGCATTCTGGGTAAAAGCCATACTGTATGCCAAGGCTGCTAGCTCTTTTCTTTCCCCCTCCCGTCTTCCTGTCTTTTGTTATGTAGTTTTGCTCTGCAATGGAAGCATGTGAAAGAGATAATAGTGCCTTCTCAGACTGGGCAATGGGGGAGAGGCACCTTGCCCAAGGCCAACCGGCCTGAGAACGATTTGTAACATCAATGTGTGAATGTGCCCTGCATAGTACCCCCTCCCTAAAGAATTCCTTTGAAGAACACCTTATATGATTATCCTTACTGTATGTTCCTCAGTCTCGCAATCTCTTAGCTGTTGGATACAATGATTTCAATAAACTAGAAACTTTTTATCAAAAGGTCTCGTTATTGAGTCAGCCAACTACATGAAGATGTAGCCAATCCTCCAAGAGCTTACAGGGCTCTTAGTACAAGGCCTACTGTAAGCTTCAGGATGATTGGCTACATCAGGGGTGTGTGGCCTAATATTCAAACAGGGCCAGATTAACAATTAGATCAAGTAGGCACTGGCCTATAGGCCCCCATGCCTTTAGGAGCCCCAGGCTGGCTTTCCCCTCAGTTTTCCCCCTGCCTGCAGCCCTCCCAGTCTGCATGCACAGCCAGCAACTGAGCAGCTCTTTGCCTGACTCTCCTGGTGCAGCTGCTGGTGGCATTGTCACCAAGTTTGCCTCTCTCTGCCTCTCCCCCGCAGCTTAGTAAAAGGGGCTTTTAAGAAGGTGCCTAAAGGCTGCAGTGGGGGCCATGGGGGGCAGGCACTCAGACGCTGAGATAATTTGTGAGGAGGCCCCCAAGATTTTAACTGCCTAGGAGCCTCCACAGGGTTTAATCTGGCACTGTATGCAAAGGAGTTCCTGCTACAAAAAAAGCCCTGTGTATATCAAAGCAGTATTGTCTACTCAGACTAGCAGTGGTTCCTTTTCATTGGAGATGCTGGGGATTGAACCTGGGACCTTCTGTATACAAAGCAGATGAACACATGAAGCTATCTGATACTGAACCAGACCACTGGTCCATCGAAGTCAGCATTGTGTACTCAGACTGGAGGCAGCTCTGCAAGATCTCAGTCTTCCCCATCACTTGCTTCCTGATTCTTTTAAATGGATATGCCAGGGATAGAACCTGGGACCTTTGACATACAAAGCAGATGCTTTACCACTGACCTATGGCCTGTCTCCAAATATCAAACTGTCCTAATTGTGTGAAGAGACAATCCACCCAATCTGCATATATCATGAATAGGGATGGGCAGGGCTTTTTTGGTAGAAAAAGCCCAGCAGGAACTCTTTTGCACATTAGGTCACACCCCCTGATGTCACCAGCAGGAACTAATTTGCATATTAGGCCAGGCCCCCTGACACCAAACCAGCCAGAACTGCGTTCCTGTGCGGTCCTGCTCAAAAAACCCCATGGGAATGGGTATGAACCTTGTCACAAACCTAATTTCATGGTGAACATCACCCAGTTCATGGTTCATGAGCCTCAGTTTGTGAGATCATGTCACCCACGAACCACCTTTTTCCCCACAGAGATTCATTAGGTTTGTAACACTGGTTCACGTGCCAGCCATGCTGGTGCTGATGAATTAATTTTCAAAGCAATGGGAGGATGGCCTTCTGCAGTCCTTCTGCAGCCATAAAAACACCAATACTGGTCCTCCACAGCTTTATAGGCAGTTCTGGCTTCCAACAAGAGAGCTCCCATTGTGCTCTATATCCAGCTCACATGCAGCTCTTTTTACTTAGCAGCAGGCAGTTAGACAGAGAGGAAAGGGAATTGGAAGCCATTCCTCAGTAGTGATGGTGCTTACTCAGAGCTCTGCTAAAGCTGGGCAGAAAGGCTCAGCCAGTGGGTACCTCAGCTGAGGATCCACCCTCCTGCAGAATTGTCAATACCCCTCTGTGCCAAGAGGGTGAAATCCCTCCCTCCCATTCCACAGGCCCCTGTCTCTGTAGAACAAGCCTGTACTGGGTTGTCACCAGGAGACTCAGAGGGAGAGCCTCTCTTGTCCAATGTGTTCTTGGAAATGAAATCAGAGGCAGAGGAGCTATTAGTGCTGCCAAAACCAGAGCAGTTGTTAAAACTATTTGGAGAGGAGGAATCTGACAGTGGTGAATTAGGGGGTGGTGATGAAATATCCAGCCCCTCCACATCCCAACTCCTTGGGGCTGCTCCTGCCTCAAGTCCACCCTCCGTCAGTCCTCCCAGCCCAGGACCACACTGCAGCAGCTAAACCTGCAGCCTGACCCACTTTTGGGTCCCCATTTTCAGGTCACACTTTGGGAGCAATTCTGCACCCTCCCCAATGACCCCAGTGAGGCAAAGTGCCTGGTATGCAATCTCCAGATCCAGAAGGGCTTGCACCTCCAACACTTATCATCGTCCAACCTCTGCAGGCACCTGCAAAGGGCAAACTCAAGTCTCTTGCCCTCAGAGCAAAGAAACAAAGAGCTGCACCCAGCAGAAGGAAGAAGAGGCCCACTTTGCCTCAGCAGGGAGAAGGGGTGGGGGAAGGCTCACACTGAGGGTGCTGTGGGTGAGAGTGGAACCTCCAGGCAATCCACCCTTTAAGAGGCCATTCCCATGGGGATGCTGGTGCATCAAAGCAGAAGGGTTAGGGGAAAGGCCCAGGAGGCAATCACTCACCTCGTTGGTGAGATGGTTGTTGTGGATGGCCAACCTTTGTCCATCATGGAGGATGTGACCTTTCACCAGCTGCTGTGCTACATTGCTCATCTTCCATTCCTTCATGAAGGCCCCTGATCTGGCAACTCTTGCCTTTCATGCACCACTCTGTAGTGGAGATGGTCAAGGCTGAGCTGTCCAGAGCACAAGGCTGGGCTGTGCACTTTATGGTAGACCTGTGGAGCAGCCAGCAGCATGGCTACCTTTCCCTCATCACCCATTGGTGGCAACCAGAGGACCTCTGGACTGCCAGGGCAAGACCAGGGCCCCAGGAGGTTGGGACAGTCCTGCTGCCAGACTACAAAGTGGTTCTGTTCCAAGTGCAGGGGATGGATGCAGACCGCATGGTGAAGAACATCACCACTGGAATCCACGCTAGCCTGAGGGTGAGCGTGGGTAACATCATCCATGGTCAGGGACACCGGCACCTATATGCTAGCATCAATGAAGGCTGTGTGCCTCTAGAGCACCATCTGCCTGGCTCAAACCCTGCACTTGGTGCTGAGAGGCTGTGAGTGGGCATGATTGCCTTGCTGCATCCTCTCTGCAAGGAGGGGGAGTGCCAGGACTTTTTTTGAGCAGGAACGCAGCTCTGGCTGGCTTGGTGTCGGGGGTGGGTGGGTGGCCTAATATGAAAATGAGATCCTGCTGAGCTTTTTCTACAAAAAGCTCTATGTGAAACAATGGTGATGTCAGAGGGTGGGGCCTAATATGCAGATGAGTTCCTGCTGGGCTTTGTTGACAAAGAAAGCCCCGGGGAATACAGAATGGCCTGCATTTGTGACCCCAGTATAAAGGAAAGCATCACTCTCTGTAATGTGGAGCTCCTGCAATGGAGGGAGGACCTCTGCAAAGAGGTATGGAGGCTGCAGGCAAACCATTGCGGCCAAAGGGGTAGGGGTGGAAGAAGTTGGGGGGGGGGAAGAGGAGGAGGAGCAGCAGTCCAGGACCTCAGCCCCCAAGAGCCACACCAGGAAAGATACATAGTACTGGTCCTCAGTGATGAGCTGGGAGGTTAGCAGCATCAGGGAGGCCTCAGCAGAGGTGATGGTGAGGGAGTACCTTGCTGAGCTCCCTGACTTCAGTACTGGTCACAAAAGGCTGCCATCTGGCCTGCCCTGTCCTGTTTGCCTATGAGCCTTCTCCCCTGTCCCTTACCATTGTCTAGAGTTAGCAGGTGTTCTTCCACCTGGGAGATATCTTCATTCCCACTGCACACTCCTGGATCTGGTCTCCCCCTGTCCACTCCAGCTTGCCTCTCTCATTGAGAACATTGTGGCTGTAGATAAACATTCCATCTCCTCAGTGTTTAGGTTCACACACCTGCCTCTGCCAAGTGCGTGTGAGCAGGACCAACATACAGCCCAAACAATATTGACATCAGAACAAAACTCCTACCTCATACCTAATGGATCAATATCTACCTCACAGCACAACTCCCACCTTTTTAATCTGGGTGTGGAGGTGGCTGTGTCAGGCCAAAGCGCCCATCTGAATGCAGCCTTGGACTTTCATCTGGCTCAGTAGACAAAGAGTTGGTTTCTGAGGAAGGAGACATTTGGGGCCAATATTTTCTGACAGGCAGGGTTTTTTTTGAGCGGGAATGCATTTCTGGCTGGCTTGGCATCAGGGGGTGTGGCCTAATATGCAAATGAATTCCTGACAGGGGATAGTCAGAAAGATTCTTCAAAAGAGAGAAGAGAGACTCTTTTGTGTTTACTAAATGTTAACTACTCTGAGGAAGAATTCAGGTGAAATCGACCCAGTGTGTGAGGAGAGGGGGTACCTAGTGGTGCCCCTGAAGGCCAGGTGCCACCCTAGGTGGCTGCCTACCTGGCCTACTCTCATGCACCAGTCATGCTTGGAAGGCAGGTAGAGGAGAGTCATTTGGAGACTCTCCGTGAGATTGGTGTCTCTACTACACAAGGGGGCCATTTTATCACACCACAAACATCACAAACCATGAACCAGTTCATTAATCAGGAAGGTTCATGATTTGTGAGACCCCACAAACCATGAACTGGGATGAACCTCAGTTTTCCTGGTTTGTGCCCCTCCCTAATAATCTGCGTCCATGTGTTTTGTGTGTCTCTTCCTACTGTGCTCAGTGCTAGTGGCTGAATTAAAGACTAATAAAAGGCTTCAGTGATCAGCGCTGTAATCCTAAACAAAGTTACACCCTTCTAATCCCATTGATTTCAGTGTATTTAGAAGGGTGTAACACTTATCAGGATTGCAGCGCTAGCACCTTCCTTTTCCTGTGATCTGCCTACCTGCCTTTGAATAATTAGTAAAAGAGAACTGTATTAATGGAATGCTCTTATTTATTTTCTTATTGTCCACTGAAAAAACTTGAACAGCCTCTCCCTTGCACCACTATGCCATGCTGTGACAAAGCTTGAGAGTCTTTCTTCTAAACCAAAGATTTGATTTTTGGTTACCATTGCAGACCTATGAACATTTTCTTGGGAGTAAACCCCATTGAATTGATCTAAGTAAGATTCTGTGTAGAGTTACTTGAATTGTTCTATGCAGCTACAATTCTAAGAACGCTTACTTCAGAGTAAGCCTTGAATAAAATTGGAATAGGACTAAGTTATGGAAAGTGCCATCAAGTCACAGACGATTTATGGCAGCCCTGTAGAGTCGTCAAGGCAAAAGGCAAACAGAGGTGGTTTGCCATTGTCTTCCTCTGCATAGCAATCATGGACTTCCTTGGTGGTCTCTCATCCAGGTACTAACCGTGGCTGACCCTGCTTAGTGTACAAAATCTAACAAGATTAAACTAGCCTGGGCCATCCAGGCCAGGGCAAAATGGGAATCACTTCCGAGTAAACATGCCTATGGTTGCACTGTGTGTTACCTCTATGCATATAGCAAACTGCCTTTTATGAAAGAAAGCAACTGAATTCCCAGCATGCACTGCAAATATCAAACATGCCTGGGAATTATTTAGTCTGCAGTGCTAAGGTGTTCTTAAAGCGGGAATCAGTTCTGTTGTAACTGATAGCCTTCCTTGGATGTAGCTGGGTTTGGGATTAAGGGTCTGCCTGCAGTTTGGAGGAAAAAGCAGGAGATTTGCCTCACCTTCTATTCTGTTGAAGGGACAGTTTTGTTGCCTGTTAGGAGTATTGTTGCTACAGGAGATGTGTTAGTGCCATTTAATCACACTACGTCCGCTGTAATTGAGCAATGTTAGAAAAACTTTGGGTTGAGTTCCATAATTTTGTGGGCTGCTCTTTGGCAACTAATGGCTAAATTACAGGCACCCAAAGGAGGGAAGGATAGATGCCTGTTGCAAGCTCACAAACAGAAGAAACGGCATCCAAAATGAAATGCTTTCTGGGAAAGTACTTGATTTTTCTGCTTTAGTTTTTCAAAATGTAAGGCAAGTAACATTGTTTTGTAAGCATTTGGTCTTGTTGTAAGCATTTGTAAGTCATAAATAGACAGCTTTCGTACACTGGCAGAAGTCTGCACATGTCTTGCTCTTGGATTACTGGCAGTTGCTAACCCTTATTGTTTCTCTTTATGTAAATCTTCTCTCAGAAGCCTTTTAGTTCCATAAGAGAGCCAGGATCATATAGTGGTTAGACTAGAGCCAGGTTTGAATCCCCACTTAGCCATGGAGGCTCACTAAGTGAACTTGGGCCAGAGACAGTCTCAGTCTAACCTACTTCCCAGGTTGGTTGTTATGAGGATAAAGACGGAAGAGAGAGAATAAGGGCTTTTTTTGTAGCAGGGACTCCCTCTGATGTAGCCAATCCTCCAAGAGTTTACAGGGCTCTTAGTACAGGGCCTACTGTAAGCTCCAGGAGGATTGGCTACATCAGGGCTGTGCAGCCAAATATTTAAAGGAGTTCCTGCTACAAAAGAAGCCCTGGAGAGAATGATGTTGTAAGAAGGAGGAGGAAGAGAGAGAATGGTGGAGATGAAAGTGGGGCTTAAAGTAATAAACTCTTTGCCTGCCATTCCCTTCACACACTGGTTATTCTGGCAACCCACCTACCCTTGGTTGCCAGCTCTGGATTGGGAAACAACTGGAGTTTTTGACTTTGGAGCCTATGGAGGGGAAGAATCTCAGTAAGGTTCAGTGCCACAGAGTCCACCCTCCAAAACAGCCATTTTCTCCAGGGGAACTGATCTCTGCAATAGTGAGAGAACTCCAGGTGCCCCCTAGAGGTTGGCAGCCCCATGCCTTCCCTTCCAATATACTTTCAGTCATTTTTGAAATTTCTCTCCCACACACAGACTTGTAAGGGGGGGGGGGGAATCCATCTCATTTTTATTAGAAGCATCTCCTAACTGGCAAACAGATTCAGGCTGGTACAGGGTTTTTTTTTAATATTATGACATGAGAGTCTGACTGTGTATCTCTCACATACGAACATGTCGTCTTTTCATAAATTTCCTTGTTGCTATTCTTTGTTGTTTGAAACATGAGCTTAATCATGAGTAAATGTGTCTAGCATTTCACCCTGTGTTACTAAAGAAATAATAAAAATATTTTGATACCATTAAGGATTGATTAGTTCAGCAGCTCATTGTGAAGAAGCAGCCAAATGTTAATGTCTTTTGAATTGTGGAAGGCATTTGGTTGTCCCCGTTAGGGAAAGGAGGAGGGGGCGAGAAAGGGAACTTCGGAAAACAAAAGGCCTCCAGGAACATTGTTTGACTGTAATCAGTTACATAAGTTTAATAGCTATAAATGGTTTCAGTATTCCGTTTGCATTTTAAAACATAAAACCATATGGCAATGAGGTAAGATCATAAGGAGATAATTCAAGGCAGGCAACTGTTACTTTGTTTTGGAATTAGATTAAGTCGTAAATAAGTACTCCTTGGTCCTGAAGTTAAGAAAAACATTCCAAGCCAACATTCTCTTAAGACATTTTCCACCTGTTAAAGGATGTGTAGTATTTGGAGTCTTTCATAACAGTGGAAACTGGCTCAAAGTTTCACTGGGTCTGTAAAAAAATAAGCCAAATTTGATTTATGAGTTGAGGTACAAAAGGGAACATGTAAGCAAACAAAAACAATGAAGGGGGGGGGAGACATGCATTGATATGGCACCACATGAATCAAATGGTGAGTCTAATTGGGATATATATAGGAGCCCCAGCACAGATTGATAGACCAGAGAAGGCAAGGCAGTCTCTGTATAATGAAAATGTGAGGGGGTCTTGCCTCTTACTGTTGACCCAGAAGCAGCCTGAAGTAAAATGATCCAGTCTTGACTCAACAGTGTTATTTAAAAGAATCCCCGAAGCTCAAATGTCACCTACTAAAATAAATTCAGGAGGCTGAGGAAGTGGTGATCATGGGTTTTAAATTCTGAACTGTTTATGAAGGAGTTGTGAAACCTACAAAGCCCCACAAGTGATACATTGGAAAGAGGGCAAAAGGAAGAAGGCAAAAGACATTTGGCAAGGGGGGGTGGGGAAGGGATAATTTAAGGTAATGTGAGAACCCATGGAAGGTGACAGAAAATTGTTTTAGGGGGTTTCTTTTCCTTTCCTCTGTAATCCTTGGAAAAGTAATAAAAGCTTGCAATTTCCTATTTAGAAGCAGTTTCAGTTCCCCACTGCTCCACTACTACTCTTATTCTCCCCCCTCCCCACATGCAATATCACTTCTGGAAAGTAGTACTCGTTGAGCAGTATTCTTTCTGATACACACACACACAAATATCTCTGCATCCACAGAGAAAGTGATCAGAACTTGCCTTTCTGGTTCTATCTCTAACTGAAGCAGGTTTTGGCCAAGTTCTACCTGTGTTGTCAACAAGATTCTGATATAATTAACTTACTATTTAATACTAGTGCAGTTAATATTATTAAAGTGGTGGAATATTTATGAGGTGGGATGTTTAATACTGTTAAAGTGGTAGGATGTTTATGAAGCTGCCTTTGCACAGCCTAGAGATGGGTACAAACCAGGAAAATGAACCATGAACCATCGCAAACTTTTAGCCACCAAATGAACCAATTCAGTTTATAAGGTTCATGATGCAACAGAATACCAACTCTACCTGCATGCTAGAGATGCTAAACTTGCAGGGAATCTCCAGCTGACTCTCCTCTACCTATCCTGTTTGAGCCAAAACAGTCTGTCTGGTGGATCTCCAAGAACTGCTTGAATGTTTGTGGAAAGTCTGTGCTGGTAAGACCTGCCATGAACTTCAGTTCACGAACCACAAACCCACCAAAATTCATCACAGACTTTGGTTCACAAGCCAATTCGTGCCCATCCCTAGTTGGGTCATTGATCCATCTGGTTCTGTATTGCCTAGCCTGAACTGCCAACCTTCAGATGGGGTGTGGAGATCTCCCAGTATTACAACTGACCTTCAGTCTACACAGATCAGTTCTCCTGGAGAAAATGGGTGCTTTGGAAGCTGGACTGTATGGTGGTGTACCCTGCTGAGGAACCCCACCTCCCCAAACCCATCATCCTCAGGCTTCACCCTCTAAACCTCCAGGAATTTCCCAACCCATAGCTGGCAACTCTATCAATGTCTACTCAGACTGACAGCAGCTCTCCGGGACTGGATCTCAAGCAGAGAGAGGTCTTGCCCAACACCAATACCTGAGACAGAGAACAGGGCCATCTCAGTTCAAAAGATTCCTCTGTCCTGGGCAAAAAGTTAGATGGGCTAACTTCCATGTAAGTTTAACCTCCACAGGTTTCAAGGACAGTAGCTTCATAGCCAGGATTCAGAGATTCAGCAGTGTAACAAAACAAAGAACCAGAGCATTCTATGACTCCCGTGGGCCAGGCAGAGCCAAGTGTGAGTTTCCAGAGGGCAGTCAAAGTCTAAGTGAGGAAAATAGTGTTGAGAGTCCAGGCCAAGAGTTCAGAGCTGATGCTGAGGGGTTGTCTGAGGGGGTAGTCAAGCAGTCCAAGGGTTACCCACAAACAGAAGTCAAGCAGAGCTGAAAACTGTAGTCAGAAGTGAGTCCAAGGGTCACATGGGTGAGGCAGGATCCAAAACTGTGGTCACAGAGTCAATGCTAGATTGACTTGCTGCTTCCACACCTAACAGTCTCCCTTGGCTGGTTTTTATAGATGCATGAACTGGAAGACACATCAGCCCTGGACCCATTCCAGTCCAGTTTCTGCCTCAACCATGAGATGGAGACAGCTTTGGCTGCCCACACAGAAGAGCTCCACAGACAGATGGATCAAGGCGGGTCAGCGTTGCAGCTACTACTAGATGAATGGAACATCTCAGTTAACTTCTCACAATTAGAAAGGAGTTCATGGGGCAGCCTTGAAGAGGCTGACCTTATTCCTCTAGGGTTGTGGACAGAGGGTGGCACTATCTCTCCTGATACGCCCCCAGAAGAGCATTGCACTCAGCAGATCAGAAGAATGGGTGATCCCCATTCTGAGGGTCCCATAACTATGGTGGGGCATCTTGGGGCCATGCCCCCTCATGCAACAGCCACACCCCACAAGTCCTGCTGCTGGTAGGCACATCCAATTGGCAAGATGAGGGAAAGGACTCAGCTCCCTCTTTTAAACACAGAAGAGAACTCTGCCTTTTAAATGCTGCTCAAGCCATGAGCTGCAAGCCCACCTGCAGCTGAGGAAGAGGACTCAGCTTGGAGGCAATAGACTTACTGCATCTGCATCTGCACCTGCCAAGCCAGCCCAGGTCACATGATGCCTGGTCACATGGGTGTGCTGGGCACAAGAGCAGTGAAGCCAAGTCCTCTTCATCTGCTGTGAGTGGGCTTGCAGCTCACAGCTTGAGCAGCATTTAAAAGGGGGAGCCAAATGCTCTTCCGTATTTAAAAGGGGGAGCCAAGTCCTCTTCCTCATCTCCTGGCTTCCTGATCTACATGAGTCAGGAGGGTGGTGGAGTGCTTTCCCAAATATGATGACTGAGTAATTTACAAACAAAATATGTGTGTGTGGGAGGGGGGGGGGTGGAATCCCTTTTGGCTGTCCTTCATTTGGGCCATTTAGTTGATTCAAGAAACTATCTGGAATATAAGAAGTTTCATAGGATGAAAAAAAATGCAGGACTGGAAAACAGTACATTGAGCAGGTTAAAACTGATCCCAGCAATGGTCTTTGGAGAAGCACTTTTGAACTGCTTTGGTTGACTTACAGGGTTGGAACTGAGTCTCTCCCGATGACAGCATGTCCTATGCTGCTTCCTGCTTTTCAGCCCATCTTTCTTCAATCTTTAAATTTATAAATCAATTGGTGCCAAATAACTGTAAACGTTCCCTTCTTAGAAGGGAAATTACCCAGGAAAAGGCCCCATAAATTCTCCATGACTGCTGAAAGAGGAAGCAACACAATTAAGCTGTATTCCAAAAAGACTACTGATTTACTGGAGGAGCTACTGCATCACATAGAAGGAAGGTTGCAGCTGTCTTTCACTCCTTTAGGGGAGGGGAACCGAAAGGCTGTACACAGGGCCGATTGTTGTAGTCAAAGCCACACCAAAGGATGGGGCCTGGAGTCCTAAAGATGCTAAAGATGAGTCAAAGGTGATTTTGTGGTTGCCTGCTATAGAAAGCGTGGAAGTATGTCAGTCAATGCCATACAGATTGGTATGGGGCAGGGAACAATGAGCTTATTGCTGTTTTCAAATGGGACATCTGAGGAAGTGTCAGTGAGATGGATCGACTGGGAGAATCAATAAAGATACAGGGAAGACAGAAACACATTTAGGCACATCACTATTTGACACTAGAAACAGAAGCCATGCAGATGAATGAGAATTCATTTTGTAGACGGAACACCCATGTGAACCTGCCTAGACTATGAGGTCTGCAGAGGAGACCCATGTCCAAGTGCCTTCAGAAATCTGACAGATTCGCTGATAACAGATGGGCGGTTTAAGCCACCCCAGGGACGGGAGGCAGGTAGATAAAAAAAGTGCGTACACACACATCTGCCTGCCATCCCTGTCCCGAATGCAGCCCGCCTGGGGCCGGATCGAAGCCGCCTTTGTAAGTGGTGCCTAAATTCCGATGCAGCTTTGAGGCACTTCTCCAGCCATCTGGACGTCTGGGAATTGCCCAGGGAGTAGCTGAGAGGGGCACGAGTGCTTTGGAAGCTCCTCCTGGGTGCATGCAGCTTGTCCCTGTTCCAGGGGTAGGCCATGTGCCGTCTGGAGGCTCCCAGCCGCTCCTTTTCCAGCTGGCTCTCTTTGGGGTGGCTTGATGCTAGCCCTGAGCTGGCCATCTGTTGTCAGCCACAGTGAACTTCTTCAATGGTGCCCTGTTTGTAGAATACCTTCCCAGGTTTATCTGAGAGGTGCATATTTTGGAAACAGGAGCAAGAGAAGTACTAGTCTAAATTTTCTCAATTTCCATAAATTTTTCTCATAATCACTCAGCTGTTTCTAATGAATAGAAGAGTAAACCATGCATTTATTGTGCATTTTTTTGTGTGTGGCTGACTTCAAGTGGAGAACAGAATGCCTTTTTATAGTTCCTTCAAGTAGTTTTACCTCTATGTTACATCATCAGGGGATGAAAAGTACAGTCATGCAGATGCCTTCTTGTCTATCGTATAAAAGGACTATTCCAAGTGAATGGCCTAATAATACTCCATCAAGAGTTTTCCTTCTTTGGGAAGAGGAAGATTAAGATATCTTTCTAGACAGAGTTCCTGAATGTTATACATGTGCAAGCCATTCACTGTGTTGAATCATTTTATTTTTGCACAAATGATCATACATTCATTTTAAAAACCAGAAGATTAGAAGAAGGGGACTAGGAATGGATAAATCTGCCCTTGCTCGCTTGTTTCGTATGTTGTCCTTGCGAACCTTTTCATTTCATTCATTTTTACTGCTGATGTTCCCTATCTGTTTTCTTTGTGGCATTTTATAATAATAATAATAATAATAATTTTTTATTTCTATCCCGCCCTCCCCGCCGAAGCAGGCTCAGGGCGGCTCACAACATAAAATGCACTATACATCAGTTATATTTATAAAAACATGGTTAAAACAATTATAAATTATTAAAATTAACATTTAACAATGTGGCGTTATTTTGACATTATTTGACATTATTTATGTTGTTTTTACGTCACCATCGTGCCTTTTTTATAGCATTCATTTACCATTTATATGCAAATAACATTTTAAAAACTCAGGCACAACTTTTAACAATGATAATTCTATCAGGTTTTGCTTCTGTGGTTGGGGGGTGGGGTGTGTGGAATTGCCATGACAGTTTCATCCCAAACAGGGAGAAACCATGTAAGAATGTGGGATTTTTCAAATGGAAAGTGTGGTCATGAAACTCAGTGACATATTTAAGGAGCATCTAATGGGGCAGTGGTTTCCAGTCTTCCATAGCTTACATCCCTCCGGGGGTCATTTTGTAGAAAAAGAGGTGCTGGAGCTCATTAGACAACTCTTTTGCATATGCCACACACCCCTGACATCACCAGAAGGTGTACTCGATTATATCAGCTCAGCATCTACCTTAAAATGCTTCTTGAATTATAACTGTCATAATAAAACCTTACTCCATCATACTTTTAAAATTACTTTCTCCGATGTGGGCACAGTGGCATGAGGAAGATTTGCATCTGAAGAAGAAGAATTGCAGATTTATACCCCAACCTTCTCTCTGAATCAGAGACTCAGAGTGGCTTACAATCTCCCACATCTTCTCCCCCCTGCAACAGACACCCTGTGAGGTTGATGGGGCTGAGAGGGCTCTCACAGCAGCTGCCCTTTCAAGGACAACCTCTGCCAGAGCTATGGCTGACCCAAGGCCATTCCAGCAGGTGCAAGTGGAGGAGTGGGGAATCAAACCTGGTTCTCCCAGATAAGAGTTGACACACTTAACCACAACACCAAATCTATCTACTTTATGTGTTTCAGTTATTTTCCCATTTTTTGTTGGGAGAAATATTAGAAAGTTTGTCAGATCTTAGAGTTCAGCAAAATTCTCATAGGGGGTTTGAACAAAGGAGCCTAGGAACAAGTATTTGGGGCTTATTGGTTAAGAAAGAAAGGACACAATAAAATTTAGAGGTTCTAGAGCTCTGCTCCTGTGAGTTCCTGCCCAAAATGAAGCCTGCATCCCTCCTATCACTCTGTTCAAGAACCTTTTTCTGAGAAGGACATTTATATATTTATAGGCATTCTGTTATTATATTTATAATTTATGATTAAGTTTTAAGGACCCCCCAAAATAGCAGAAGTGCCATGGATGATCCCCTGCAGGTAGGGCTGGCGGGAAGCGGCACATTGTAAGTGAACCCTTGTAAGTGAACTGGGAAAATGAGAGATTAGTAGTGCCCAAGATACGCCAGAAGGGCACATGGAAAATCTTTGGTGGCAGGCAATGTTCCCTCTGAGCTGCGAGCAAAAATTTTACTTTGTGAGCTACTGGCATTAAAGTTGCGAGCTACTGGCATTAAAGTTGCGAGCTACTGCATAAATTAGTGTGCTCTGGGGTCATCCTTCCTGAGCTAAGACAAAAATGTGTGAGCTGGAGGCTAAACATCTGAGAGCTAGCTCATGCTAATTCAGCTTAGAGGGAACATTGGTGGCAGGTAAAATCAGCAGGAAGTGGCATATCACACCTGCAGATGTGAATGGGTGTAGAGGGAGAGTGAATTCTTAGCAACTGTCATGAAAACCGTGCAACCCACCTGGATTACTTCTGCATCCCACCACTGGTTGAGAGCCACTGTATTGGTGCCACCCGTAGGAGTGAGGCAAGTTCTTCTTTCCTGATGCTTCCTAGTCTCTTTTGGTGGTGGTAACCACTTGGCTTTTATGAACTTTCCAAGATGCTAAAAAAACCTCTCTTTTTTTGTAAATTTGAAGAACCATTTTTGCCTGTAAAAACAAGAAGCCCAAGAACACATGCAATGTGACATGGTAAAAAATCTAGCCTCCCCCCCCCCCCCACACACACACAGTTTCCTCTTGCTTCTCTCCCTCAACCAAAGGTGGATTTAAAAATAGCTGGGGATTTATGTGCGTCTCAAACCAAATCTGAAAAGTACAAGCTCAACCCCTTATTTGTGTTGGCATAGCGAGTGCCAGATTTATTAGCAATTTCTTTGGTTTGTCGGTCACTTCACTTTCTCTCATGAATGTCCCCCACCTATTGGATGACAGGCCTGGTCAAAACCATCTGTACAAACACAGTGTGGAGAAAAAGTAGGCCCAGCCAACAGCTGTATGTGCGCTACAGCACAGTATGACAAAAGATTTCCACCACTAGCTGTAAAACCACCTAATTCTAATTTGTCATACAAGTTAAGCCTGTTATTTATTATTGGTACAGCAGAAGAACTAGGCTAGAAGTAAGTCAGTGTATTGCGGGAGGAAATTGACCTGTGTGACCTTTGCTCCTTTGGATTTGGCCACACATTGCAAACAGAAAGACTTAATCACACACTGCCTTTTGTGTGCTGTGTACTAGTACAGAACCTCCAGTGTCCCACAGAAGAAAATAGGGACACTTGAGTACTTTTAATACCTCTAGTCTCACACCAAGGGCTCACTGCCCAAATCCCACCCCCTGCTATGTTACGTATTACTAAAACCTTTCTCTGACTGCTGCTGAATTAATTTCCTTTGTGAGAATATGTCTGTTCTGTGGCATTTGGGAAACAACCAAGAGTTGTCTTGAAAAATGCGCTAGGAAAAATATGTTGCCTCAGTATGTATGCATGTGCATGCACATCCTGGACTTAGATGGCCCAGATCTTAGAAACTAAACAGGGTTTGAGCTGGTTGGTATCTGGATGGGAAACCATCAAGGAAATCCAGGGCAACTACCTCTGTTTGTCTTTTGCTCTGAAAACCCTAGTTTCCACCAACATGCATAGAAGAGCAAAAACGCATCCTCTGTCACTCCGTGACCTAATATAGATGTTCATCTTGGTAGGACTGTCATGTTTCCAAGCGAACTTCAAATGTAGAAATGGGCATGAACCAGCTCATAAACTAAAGTTTGTGATGAATTTTGGCCAGTTTGTCAGTTTCAAACTGCTCATGTTAATTTCAAGAGGGTTCCCCCCCACACCCCCTTGGCCGACATTCCTTTGTGTTCACTTCCCATTTTCATGTACAGAGCTTGCAAAATCCCACATCTCTTGCTTGGATTTATGACTTTGTGCTTTGAGATCAGTCCTTTTAAGCTTGCAATGTCAGTGGCACTGGATTCTGCTGGGCACCCTGTGATTCTACCAGTCCTGCTGGGCACTCTGTATATTGTACTGGTACTGCTAGGCTTGCACAAATGCCCTCCCCCTTGCTTGGATGGTAAGTAAACTGGCATTGGCACATTGACACTGGGTTCTTCTGGGCACTAGTAGATTGCACTGGTCCTGATGGGCTTGCAAAATGCCCTCCATACCTTCAGTTTCTACTGCAGATATTCTCTGGTTTCACCTTAGTCCTGTTGGGTTTGCAGTGCACTGCCACAATGGCACTGGTTCTGGTGGGCTTGCAAAAATGCATCCCCTTTGGTTTCTACTGCAGAGATTCTCTGTGACTTTGATTCTGTTCTGCTGGACTTCTATTGCCCTTGCTTTTTTGCTGGTTCCCCCCCTCCATTGGAAACAATGGAGCACCTATTGCCCTTGCTTTTTTGCTGCCCCCCCCTCTATTGGAAACAATGGAAGATAGGAGCACCTTCTTGCAGGGGGGAGGTGTAACTTGACCCCGTAAATCCAATCATCATCAAACCTGAAGGGCAGGTAGAGGAGAATCAGCCAGAGATCCCCTGTGAGCTTGGTGTCTCTAGCCCACTTCGGGGGAAAGGTGTTCTACCACATCACAAACCCATGAACCAAGCGGTCATTTAGCTCTTAATAGTTCATGATGGTTTGTGGCTCAAGAACCAGACATACTATGACCCAAAACAAACCACATTTTCCCAATTTGTACCATCCCTATTCAAACACATGAATGGAAATAAGTGAGTTATCTGTAACTAACAGAAGCTTCAAGAACCCTCCCACCAAGCCCCAGGTTATTTTTGTGCAATACAGTTCCTCAGGACACTTTCCTGGGAGTTAGAACCATTCGGTAGGATTCAGAGTAGTCCTCCTTGGGATGGCTCCGTTAGTGGGTATGAATGGTAAATATCAGAAACATAAATAGGAACAGTAGTTAGTTGGAAGCTTTTTTGCAGTTATAACAGAGTTTCTTTTATTTAACTAATAACTTTTGTAACTCACCTATAAATCATAGAGTTGGAAGGGAACCTCCAGAGTCATCTAGTCCAACCCTCTGCACAATGCAGGAAACTCACAAATACCTCCCCCTAAATTCACAGAATCAGCATCATTGTCAGATGGCCATCTAGCCTCTGTTTAAAAACCTCCAAGGAAGGAGAGCCCCACCATGTCCTGAGGAAGTTTGTTCCTCTGAGGAACTGCTCTAACGGTCAGGAAATTCTTCCTAATGTTGAGCTGAAACTCTTTTGATTTAATTTCAACCATTGGTTCTGGCCCTACCTTCTGGGGCCATAGAAAGCAATTTCACACCATCCTCTATATGACAGCCCTTCAAGTACTTGAAGACAGTGATCATATCACCTCTCAGCCGCCTCCCACTCCAGGCTAAACATGCCCAGCTCCTTCAATCTTCTTCATAGGACTTGGTCTCCAGACCCTCACCTTCTTTGTTGCCCTCCTCTGAACCCGTTCCAGCTTGTCTATATCCTTCTTAAAATGTGGTGCCCAAAACTAACACAATACTCCAGGTGAGGTCTTACCTCCTTCTGTCACCTTCCCTTAGCTAAAAAGGGATATTCAGGATCATGTAAAATATGGTAAGGTTGATAGTGCTCTTGAAATATCCTCTGATGGGAATCTTAGATGGGCAGGGCTGGAAGAGTCATGTGGCTGGGGCTTAACAAAGTAGAGCAGAGCAGACTCATAGAGAAGTTTTTGCAGAGCAGACATAGAGAAGATCCTGGTGAATTGCAAAAATGGCCTATCGCTTCTAAAAAGGGCCCAAAAAGATCTAAAAAGCATCTATATTCATCATGCTCCCAGTGATGATTTAAAAGTCATTCTCCAGATGTCTGAAAAATTAGGCAATGTAATGGGTCACACAATGAATGGTTGCTAGTAAAGTGCTGTACATCAGGATTCAAGTTCTGTCTCCTGCCAGTTTTATTCTTTGCATCATGATCTTGCTCTGTAGATTGCTATGACTACATGCTGGTTTTGTGAAGGTTATTGCATCTCCCCTCCCAGTGGAGCGGTTGTTGGTCTTAGAACATGGGGGCCCCTCTAGTACCATCTGGACAAGAGTGACTTTCGTTTCTCAAGAAGAAAGGGAGAAGTATCTGGAATTATGTTGTAAAATTAGACCTTTGAAGGTCGGGGGGGGGGGGAGCCTGAACTTTTTGGATTATTTACTGATGTCTGTGCCTCTCACATTCAGTTCAGGCAATGATCTCCTAAGGGAGAGTTCTGCACCTGTAAAGCTTTCCTATGCATTCATAGCAGAAGTCTATCTGAGTGTTACTTGGCAAAACCTCACTCTGTGCTGATGATGCCATGGTCAATGAACTTCTAAGTTTGCAGCTTCTTTCCAGCTCATGTGATGCCACTGCCCCCTATAATGACCCCATGAGGGGGGTGACAGATGAACATGGTGAGTACCCTGTCTACATTAAGAGAGAGCCACCAAGTTCAGAAGATCATAGAATCATAGTTGCAAGGGACCCCAGGACCCCATCTAGTCCCACCCCCTGCACAATGCAGGAAACCCCCTGCACAACATCACATTGCCAATGATGTCATTGAGAACATGCTTGGATTGATAAGCCTCATCTGTGCATTGTTGATCTGTTAAATGGAGATGTCCCCTCAGGTGTCCTCTCTTGATCAGGTTTTAATGATTCCAGCACTAGAATGGCTCTCTAGTACTTACTTGTCCCTCTTTTTCCTCATTTGCTTCTTTGCTGTATCCACTTAAAGCAAGTGTTTTTGGCAGGTGCCATATCTTTCCATATAGTCGTCAGCTGGTGGCTGTGCCAGAATATGCAGTTAATACGCACAGTTGGTTTCAGATAATGTGCAAGGAGTTTGGCAAAAAGAAATAGGTATTACTTTTTAGCAGCAATCTCATGGAACGAAACATTCATTCCTCAACGGGCGTTAGGTTAGATTTTTAGAGTTGAGGTTGTTTGTGGCTATGGAAAAGCTGGACAATTTTGGGTGACCTTTTTATAGCTGACAACTGATAATTCATTACTCAGGCAGTTCTAGTCGAGAGTCAATATGAACTTTGTTGGAGGATGTGGTGACTTGGTTAGTCCTATTTCTATTTGATTTACAGCCACATGATTTCATTAAATGAAAACGTAATAAGGACGGTTCCTGCAACCTCCTTTACTTGAGACCACAAATCCCAAAATGGGGGAGGGGGGAAGGGTGAGGAATTTGTCCTGTCTTCCTGCAGATGTCCCTTTGACTCATGGATATGTTTTTTATAAGCTTGTAAAACAGTGTTTATTTTCTTCTATTAGATCATGACCTTTTGAGTTTTCCATTTTGTGTTGTCACAAAGATAACCTCATTTTGCTAGTAAGAACTTGAGAACTAAATACATTTCTCTTGCTGCTCAGCACTGAAAAGCTTGAACAAATTTCAAGCACACACCAGAACTACTTGGAGTCTGCTGTCCTTTCTTCCTAGATACACCCAAATGTAGTCCTCATTGACCAAAGTTCAAAAATGATGTGGGTTTTCCCTTTTAATTAAATGACAAAAAGAAATCATGTTATCTCTATGTGTGGGTAAGCTAAATATGAAGGAAAAGGACTTATTTTGAGCAGGAACACACTTGAACATTGTTCCGGCTGGTTTGGCATCAGGAGGTGTGGCCTAATGCGCAAACGAGTTCCTGCTGGGCTTTTCTACAAAAAAAGCCCTGTGAAGGAAACATACTTGAACAGAGCCACCATCCTATCTGTGGATGTCCCGGTAAATGAGTACAAGATGTCCCGGTAAATGAGGTACAAGCTGGCTTTTAGTCATCTTGCTCTGTGCATATCCACCACACATCCTGGGGGAATTTTTAAAATTTCAATTATACCCAGTGGTATAAAAAATGGTGTCGTGTGTGTGTTCATTTATACACAATGATCACCATACACTTTTCTCCCCAGTGGGGACCCAAAACAGCTTATGTCATTCTTCTCTTCCTCCCCTTTTATCCTCACTGAAATCCTAGTGAGGAAGGTTAGGCTGTGAGTCTGTGACTGACCCAAGGTCGTCAGCAAACTTCCATGGTAGAGTAGAGATTCATACCTGGGCCTCTCAGATCCAACAGTAATCATGACACCACAATGACTCTCAAGCTTCATGCAGTTGTGCATATTTATGCTCTGTTCAGGAACCCTGTACATGGGTTACAGTGAATGCCTCTACAATCTGTGTACAGTGCTCACTTGATTTTTCTTTGTATATGTACTGAGTAATTCTTATGGTACATTCAATGCATGCATGACTGAACATGTGATTCCCTCCCCCCCCCCCCCCCCAATTTGGGAGAAAGAGACAGACACAGTGTTGGGATAACTAAGGGCCATTTTATTAATTCAAGCAACAGAACACGCAAAGGCAACCTACAGTGTGAGAGAGTGAAATTGGAGTGTTCCTCAACCCCTCCTAGCCCCATGGGTGAGCCACCCTACTCCTCGTACAAGCCATGATCATGTGACTTGCCCCTGGCCAGCATAGCCATTAGGTACCTCATATCCACCCTACCTCCAGCCCCCAAGCTGCACAGCTTAGGATAGGGTTGCCAAGTCCAATTCAAGAAATATCTGGGGACTTTGGGGGTGGAGCCAGGAGACTTGGGGGTGGAGCCAGGAGACATTAGGGTGGAGCCAAGATCAAGGCTGTGACAAGCAGAAATTGAATTCCAAAGGGAGTTCTGGCCATCACATTTAAAGTGACAGCACACCTTTTCAATTCCTTCCTTCCATAGGAAATAATGAGGATAGGGGCACCTTCTTTTGGGGCTCATAGAATTGGACCCCAGGTCCAACCTGCTGTTTTTATACCTTACTTCACATTCAAAATGGCAAAAATAGCTATTAAAATAGTTTCTAGCAATCTTGTGACACTCTATAAAGGAAAAGCTCCTCTACTGTGAATGTGAAACAAGAACTCTGAGGGCACAAAATAGGGCACAGACTATTTTCATATAACTCTTCATTTACATATATGTCAAGCTAAAGTTGCTTATTGCCTATTCTAATGTTAACCCCCCCCCCCCGCCCAAATATTAACCAGCAGCTGGCGAAAACAAATAGCCCTAATCATTGCCAGAAAGAAAACATGTTTCCAAATCTAAAACTTAAAATAGCCCTTGGCCTACTATATACAGAAGGAAATATAGGAAGAGAGGCATAGTTAACATTTTAAAAGGCATTGTAGCTTCCAAACAGATCACTATCGTGTAGCACACAGAAAAAACCATAAGAGCTCTGTGTGTGTGTGTGTGTGTGCTTGCTCTCTTCACACACCCCCATCTAATTTCATCAAGAGACAGGCATCTGTGTTCATGGCTGACAGTCCAGATCCCAGGACGACTGATTCCGCGCTGAGGTGCCGTGGCGAGGGCGACGACTGCGCCGAGGAAGGCGCGGGGAGCCCGGTGGAGGCGAGGAGGGGAAACTTAGGGAGGCGGAGGGCGGCGCAGGGAGAGCCACCGCTGAGGAAGCCAGGGAGGCAGGTCATAGCCCCGGGGACTCTGGAACGTCCTGCGGGCGCCGGAGCCGCCACAGACCGAGGCCAAGGCAGCCGCGAGCTGGCCGACCCGCCTTCCCTCAGCCTGCGCCTCAACGGCATGGCGCGCTCTCATCGAACAGAGCCTCAGCCACTGCGCATGCGACAGAAACCTGCGCGTGCCGCTTCACACAACGCACGCACACCTCTTCCTCAGAACTTCCTTCTGCAGAGTCAGATTCGTTTCCTGAATCTGCAAGAAGGCGCCGTTTCCCTCCCCTCCCCCCGCTGCCGTTTTTGGGGGGAGCGGGGGAAGAGACCTGAGAAAACCTGGCGTCTCCCGCCAGAGCGGGAGGATTGGACCCCTAGCTTAGGAGGCTGATCTACCCTGGGGGTTCCCACAAACATTCTGCGTTCCTGAGCTTAAAAGGCTGATCCTAACGGACTCCTTGCCCCCCAAAAAGGTGGGGGTGCCAACCAATACTCTCTCTAAGCTGTGGAGTCTTGTGAGCAAAAATTCTACTTCGTGAGCTACTGTGCATTAAAGTTGTGAGCTATGGCATAAATTAGTTTGCTCTGGGACCATTTTTCCTGAGCTAAGACAAAACTGTGCAGGCTGGAGGCTAAAAAACTGTGAGCTAGCTCACACTAACTCAGTTTAGAGGGAACACTGGTGCCAAGCAGGTGTTCACTGATCCACTTTTTGATCCCTTGCACTATCCCACCAAGTGACAAACCTATTTAAATGGTCACATTCAGCCGATCGCCCAAAAGCCATTGTTAACAGTGTAGGTTAAGACTAGAACACTCTAGCATCATGCCAATGATATAATAATGAATACAGTCCAGTTTCAGCATGTAAACAATATCATTTTACTGTGTTCAATAATATAAGGAATTTTTAATAGAATGTCCTTGTGCTCATAAATATCCTCCAGCATACCCAGCAAGCTCTAATCAATATATTCAGTTCACACATTCAATCTATTCCAAATAGTAAAGTCAAAATGGTTCCATATTCCTATGTATCTTGGATGATACAGACCAGCACCAGTTGTTGTCAGCCACTTATTTATATTATTCTTCTGTATTATAAGCAACTATGGAGCCTCATGGTACAGAGTGGTAAAGCTGCAGTACTGCAGTCAAACTCTCTACTCACGACCTGAGTTCGATCCCAGCGGAAGCTGGTTCAGGTAGCCGGCTCCAGGTTGTCTCAGCCTTCCATCCTTCCGAGGTCAGTAAATGAGTACCAGCTTGCTGGGGGGAAAGTGTAGATGACTGGGGAAGGCAATGGCAAACCACCTCATAAAAAAAAAAGTCTGCCATGAAAACGTCGTGATGCGACGTACACCCCAAAGTCGGAAACGACTGGTGCTTGCACAGGGGACTGCCTTTACCTTTATTGCTGGGGAACATATTTCAAGAAGGATGAGACTGAGGGGTGCAGGATGTCAGGGTTGAACTAGGAGCTCTATACTAATTCCCTACATTGGGAGGTACCATCTAGGGACTTTTTTTGTAGAAAAAGTCCAGCAGGAACTCATTTTGCATATTAGACCACACTCCCTGACACCAAGCCAGCCAGCACTGCGTTCTGGCTCAAAAAGACCCCTGGAACATCACTATTACAAGATAGCGAAACACATACCCCAAGAAACCAAAATCTTCATAATGATGGTAGTCTGGTGATCCCAGAGAAGCAATCCAATACCACTGTTTGCTATATAGCTTCAAGGCCTGCTGATTTATTTATTTAATTCATTTACACTTTTCTTCCCAGTGGGGGCCCAAAGTGGCTTAAACCAGTTTCCTCTCCTCCATCTCCTGTGTGGGTAGGTGAGGCTGGGCATGTGTGACTGGCCCATGAGCTTCCATGATGACACAAGTGGGAACTTGAACCTGGGTCTCCCAATGATTCAGTTATTAGAGAGGGGTTGCCTCTCTGTTCTTCCAGATGATACCTTCCCAGGATTTGTTGCCTCCTGTGCCAGCTTTTGAACTGGTTCCACTGCAGTGGGTTAGCTGGTTTTTTTTAAAATGCAATTTAAAAATAAAAATACAATTCAGTTTCATGATCCAATGAAAAATTTTCCTAGAAGAGGAATAACTTGTGGTAAGCTTGTATTGGCTAGTATTATCGCCTGCAACTGCATTAAACTAGCACTGTTATCCTCATCCGGTGGAGAGTGTACATCAGAGCCGAGCATCGGCATGGCTACTTGCAGAAGTGTAACAGGAGAAAGCACTTGCAGCTTGGGCCCTTGCCATCTGCAAAACCTGGAAGCTCCCTCATCTATTCTGTGCCAACCACAGTTCAGAAAGCCTCTTAGCTTGACTCAGAGCTGCCTGAAAAGAACACCTGCTTGGTTTTAACATAGTCCATTTTTCTTTTACTTTTCTTTATAGGCTGTCAGGATTTGGCTTAGGCTCTGTAAAGGGAGCTGTCAACTTGATCTCTTCCATCAGGGCCAAACTACAGCAACATGTCTTTAAGTGTTCTGGTCACTGCCCTGGTAATTGTGTTTACATCATCTGAGAGAGATACCAGTAAAGAGACAAAATAGCCAAAACAGTTTAGTGATTTCTGGCTTGTTGTTTGAATACTTAAAGAAGTCTGCATCTGGAAAGAATTCTACTAATTTGTGACTAGTGCCAATATGTCAATTCCATGTGCTTCCAAGTAAGTAAACAGATGTCACTGTAGCTGCCATGGAGGGAAACTGGGGATGCTCGAATGTGGCCAAGTGAAGGAACAGCTTGGTACAAATTAATCCAAGAAGGAAACACCAGCCCAGATGTTCAGAGGGTAATGAACAAACTGTCCTTAAGACTGCTTCATCTTGGAGCACAATACATTCAGTCACAGATGAATTATGAACAGTTCTATTCACAACACTAGATTCAGTTTACAAAATCAGAATGTGGATGAATGAGGGCTGTTGGCGGGGTGGTGGAGTCTAGCCCAACATCCATAACTCCAGAACAATTTGCTAACAAGTATGATGCAGTTAATCCTTGATTAGACCCTTGAAGACTGCAGTTATAGGCTAGAGGGTAATACGGTTGAAGCTGCATATAAAATAGATATAAAGAATGCTGCATTGTATCTTGAACCATAGGAAATGATAGCAACCAGGGCTGTCTTAGTGATTCTAGGGCCCAGGATGAGGACCCAGAATCAGATAACTCTCACTTGGGGCCCCTGTTGGCCTCCCTGCCAGGCCCAGGCATGATATAAATTGAATTAAATAAATACATACATAAATGAATAGCCCTCGTGGCCAAGTGAAGCAGGTAGTACCCAGGAGCCAGTTGCCCAAGCTTCAGACATAGTAGATACAAGAGTCAGCAAGGGTTTCTGAAGAACAAGTCATGTCAGACTAACCTTATAACTCTCTCTTTTTAGAAAGTTTCGACCCCTATGTTTGTTAAGTTTAAAAATTCAATAACATACATTGGAGAAAGAAAGAAAGAAAGAAAGAAAGAAAGAAAGAAAGAAAGAAAGAAAGAAAGAAAGAAAGAAAGAAAGAAAGAAAGAAAGAAAGAAAGAAAGAAAGAAAGAAAGAAAGAAAGAAAGAAAGGAAGGAAGGAAGGAAGGAAGGAAGGAAGGAAGGAAGGAAGGAAGGAAGGAAGGAAGGAAGGAAGGAAGGAAGGAAGGAAGGAAGTTACTACCTTGCTGGATCAGGGGAATGCTGTAGACATTGTTTATCTTGCTTCCAGTAAAACTTTTGATAATATTCGTGTTGACAAATTGGTGAAATGTGGATTGGATTCTATTACTGTTAAGTGGATCTGTAACTGGTTCACAGATCACACCCAAAGAGTGCTTGTGAATAGTTCCTCATCCCCCTGGAGAGGAATGACAAGTGGAGTGCCTCAAGGATCTATCCTGGGACCTGTTTTGTTCAACATCTTTATAAATGATTTCGATGAAGGAATGGGGGCAATGCTTATTAAATTTGCAGATGATACTAAATTGGGAGGGGTAGCAAATACCGTAGAAGACAGAGTCAAGATACAGTGCAGGAAGGAGGAATCCCTGGGGGAATGCCAGGAAAACAAATAAATCTTCATCCACTGGCTCAAGATAGCAACAGAAGAGGACAGGAGAGTCTCTCTGGGGAGAGATTTCCACAGCTTCAGTGCTGCAGCCAAGAAGGCCTTTGGTTGCTACCTGACTAAACTCAGAAGATGACTGTAGATTGGGTAAACTTTTAAGAAAGGAGGCAGTCCCAAGCCATGTTGCACTTTTAAGGTCAACACCAGCACCTTGAATTGTACCTGCAAACAGATTGCGAGTCGGTGTAGTGGAGCCAATACTGGAGTAGTATGGTCTGCATCTTACATCTTAAACCTGTGGATGGAGACAACTGGCAATCTTGATCCTGTTAAGTATAGGATTGGCAGGTACCCTCTGGCAACTGGCGGGGGTGGGGACCCACTGACGGGTAAACTAGGTGTTGCTGGTGATGTAGCAACATCACTTCCAGTGAGCACCAGAAGTGACATCATCAGGTCACTGGCGATGTGAAAACACTCTGGTATTTGGGCAAAAGGAAAGGAAAGGTCCCCTGGGCAAGCACTCTGTTTCCAATTCTGGGGTGATGTTGCTTTCACAACGTTTTCACAGCAGACTTTTTTATGGGGTGGTTTGCCATTACCTTCCCCAGTCATCTACACTCCCCCCCCCCCCCACAGCAAGCTGGGTACTCATTTGACCGACCTTGGAAGGATGAAAGGCTGAGTCAACCTCGAGCTGGCTACCTGAAAACCCAGCTCCCACCGGGGATCGAACTCAGGTTGTGAGCAGAGCTTAGGACTGCAGTACTGCAGCTTTAACACTCTGTGCCATGGGGCTCTTCTCATTTGGGCAAAAACTCTATGGCAAGTCATTTTTACCATAGTATTTTTGCCCAAATAGCAGAGCGGCCTTGTGTTGCCAGCAATGTGATGACATCATTTCCTGTGCACACCAGAAGTGATGTTGCTGGCAGAGGCCTGACAACCCTTGTTGGGGTCTTCCCCAAGATCTCCAGGGATCGCCCAAGCTGGAGTTGGCAAGCATAAGGGGCAAGGGGGCTGGTTTGGCTCCAAGCTCTGTGCAGCCAGTTCCTTTAAGGCCTGCTTGCCATCCTTGGCCAGGATGCACTGCACACTGCTGCTGCTGCCTCCTCCTCTGGCCAGAGCATGTTGGGCTCCTGCCTCTGCCACCCGGGCTGTTCCTGAGTAGCAGGCCCCACCTCCCTCAGCCCAACCATGTGGTTTCTGGCTTGTAGGCAGCCTACGGACGGCACCTACTTGTATACATGGCCTGGCCTGGCAAAATGACATGTCAGATCCAGCCCACATAACAAATGAGTTTGACACTTCTGCTCTAACTATCACACCACACTGGCTCTCAAGTTTTAACAAGGAGTATAGGATTCTTTGCCAGCTCAGGCCAAATATTTGTGTTAAATAGCAGGTGGCTTTCCTTCTTTGCCTCCTGGTTCAGTTTCCTGGCATCCAGCTGAACCTGAGGGAATCCTCCCAGTCTTGACTGCATTTTGTATGATGCTCCCCGCCTCCTTCCCAGATGATGCCCATTTCCTGTTTCCTCACCCGCTTCCTTTGTGATTTCCATCTTCTGAGAGACCAGGAAACATGCCCCAATCACTGGTCACAAGATTGCTGCTCACTCCACCCACAGTCAGCATTAGCCATAGGTCTGGCTTTGCATGTCGCACATATTTGTGGTAGGAGAAATCAATGATGATCCATTTTTAGTTCACTGCCAGTTTGACTTGAGTTTGAACCTCAGAATACCTGGAAGTATCTTATTATTCTGCAAACTCCTCAAGGTATTCTAAGATTTTATTATGGTTGCAGAACTTTCCCAGTTCTCGTGTTTAGTGTCAGACTAGGGGTAAGCTGTGCTTTGATTTCCCCATGTAGTCTTTGCTTTCCTCAACCTCACACACACGCTAGCCTATATAAAATTATGTGTTCACTCTTTTTTAAATTAAAACTGAAAATCCACAAGGGAAATTATACAATGGGAAATATCTGCTCCAATAAATCTGAGTCACACATTTTACTGATTATGGTAAATTTAATTATTCTATTTAAACTTCATTCAAACAAACAAAAAAGTATCGGTTTCTTATTGCGTGCTTCTTCCTGTTTGTATTCCTCTTTCCTGGCTAAAGCAATGGCATTTTGAGTTCGGTTTTTCAAGGAGGTTGCTTTAAGATTAGGATTGTTTTATACCAATAACTCTCTCCCCACCCCACTAAACCCTGCAGGTGAGGCAACATCACATATACTTATCCAAAATATTATGATACAGTTCTGATCTAGTTGACACACAATATTCAAGCCATCTGTCTTTCAGTATAGCCTGAAGTGCTCAGTGTCTAGGTGCAAGGAATCTTCTCTCATGGGTGTTACAGTATTTCCACTGACACCATAAGGGTAGATTGTGCTACCTCTCTTCTCCTGATATGCTGTCACCATTTTGCATGAATGGGGCAACCTGAATATTTTCCATTTCAGTATGTGCATATGTACCAAAGCTGGAAAATGCACACATTGCCCGAGTCACACAAAATAGCAACCTCATTATAATATAGTGGGTTCAATGCATAAAGGAGATGCTGTTGCAGTGATCATAGCTCTCTTTATTGATTACAGCATGGTAACTGCTGAACTGGAAGATGGCCAAACTGGGCCAGTGGGACCAACAATATACAGTCCTGGGTTCCTGCGCTAGAATGCCATTGAATTGTTTGAACCAGCAGGGGGCTTCTGGTTGGCCAGGGCAGCAGGGATTTGGATCCAGCTGCCCATTGTTCTAAATTCCCCAAGCTCAGTCCTCAAGGCTCCAATGAGCCAGACGGAAACACTAGGGAGGAACATACACGTTAGTCCACATACACAACACTCATGAACCAGGAGGCTCACTGGAGCTGCCCCCCTTCCAATGAGACCTCGCATGAGCAGGACCCGGTGAGCCGCAGCACCTGAGCTGGTATCCACTCTGGCCGGCTTGCAAAGTTCTTGGCATAGACTGGATTTCCCGGAAAGAACCCCCTAGTGGCCTCCCTGGTCTTGGGGAAGCTGTGGAGGTCCGGGGCCCAGTTGGGATGTAGCCTATCGAGCCGGGTGGTTAACCTCCTGCCTGTGAGTAACTCAGTGGAGCTTATGCCCGTAGCTGGGTTACGGTTGATCCTGTTCCTAAATAGGAAGGCGGACAGTTGGTGGTCCCAAGCCCCTTGAACTATGTGACCCAGGGCCCCCTTGGTTGTGCGAACCATGCCCTTCGCTTGGCTGTTAGTTGCAGGGTGAAAGGGAACGGACTGTATGTGGCGGATGAGGTATCTATTCAGGAATTCTTGGAACCCCTGGGAGGTAAAAGCGGTGCCATTGTCCATCACTATGGTGTCAGGGATCCTGTGGGTGCAAAAAACCCTCCATAAGGCTCTGACTGCGGCCGTGGTGGAGGTGGAAGCAACTGGGAAGACCTCCAGCCACTTTGTGTAAGCATCCACCAAGATAAAGAATATTTGCCCCTGGTATGGCCCCACAAAATCTAAGTGTAGCCAGGACCACGGCACCCGATTGGATTCCCAGCGGTGAATGCGTGGAGTTGGCTGAGACTCTTGGCAGGGCAGGCACCTCCTAATCCACCCCTCTATCTCTTCATCCATCCCCAGCCACCATAAATAGCTCCAAGCCATAGCTTTCATACGCACTATCCCCGGGTGCGTCTCATGCAAGGCTTCGAGCGCTTGCTTCTGGAGTGGGGGAGGGACCACCACTCTGCTGCCCCACAGAATACACCTTTTGTGTAAGGAGAGTTCCTCCTGGCAGGAAACAAAAGGCCTGAATTCAGAATGGGCCAACCCCTCCCCACCCGGTCCGAAATGCGTGCAAGGATGCGGTCTCTACCCATGGACTTGGCTACCTCAGTGGCATGGAGGGGCTGCTCCAGTAGAGACTCCAGAAGCATCACGTGGTGGGCCAAGGCCGGATTGAGGTCCCTCTCCGGCAGCAGAAGATGGCTGAGGGCATCTGCATGCCCCATTGCCTTGCCGGGGTGGTAGACTAGCTTATAGGTGCAGGAGTTGAGAAACTCGTTCCACTGCAGGACCCGCTGCGACAGGATTTGCAGCGTCTGGCGGTCTGGGGTAAGTAGGCCAAGCAATGTCTTGTGGTCTGTGGCAATCGTGAAGCACCTGACATACAGGTAGTCGTTGAATTTGTATACTCCCGCCATGATTGCCAATGCCTCCTTGTCTATTTGGGTGCAGTTGTGCTCAGCCTGGTTCAAAGTCCGAAAGTAATAGGCCACGGGCACCTCTTTCACATCGGGAGTTGGTGGCCCAGGACGGAGCTCACTCCATAAGGGCTCACTCCATCACAGGCTAAAATCACGGGGAGGGACTTGTCAAAATGGTAGAGTACCTCATTTGAAATCAAGATGTCCTTGACTGCCTGGAAGGCCGCGGCCTGCTTTTTTCCCCAGACCCATGGAGCACCCTTATCTAGGAGTCTGTGTAGGGGTTCGGCCAGGGCTGCTTTGTGGGGCAAGAATGGTAAAAGTTCAGGAGTCCCAAAAAACTTTGAAGCTCGGCCTTGCAAGTGGGGGCTGGGGCCTGGACTATTGCCCTGTTCTTGTCAGCCGTTGGGTGAATTCCCGTGGCGTCCACAACAAACCCCAGGAACTCCACCCTTGGCACCCCAAGTGAGCACTTCTCCCGCTTTACCTTGAGACCAGCATTCTGGAAACAGCGGAGCACCTCTCGAAGGCGGCGGCAGAACTCGTCAGTGTCGGGTGCCGCTATCAAAACATCATCGAAAAAGGGTTGTACTCCGGGAATCCCTTTGAGAGAGTCCATTAAGCTTTGGAAAATTCCTGGAGCCACGCTAACCCCAAATTGTAGCCTCCACACCTTGAAAGCCCCCTGGTGCGTCACAATGGTCTGAGCCTCAGCCGTTTGCTCATCCACCAGAAGTTGTTGGTATGCTTGGGCCAAATCCAACTCAAAAATCTTGGAACTGGCCAGGGAGGCAAGGACATGGCTGACCACCGGGACAGGGTATGGGTGGTACTGTAGTACTTTATTAATTGTCCTTTCGTAGCCTGCACAAATGCCCATGTCCCTGTTCGGGTGACTATGGGGGTTTCCCAAGTGGCATGGGAGATGGGCTCTAGCACCCTCTGGGCCACGAGGCGGTCCAGTTCAGCTTCAATTTTTGGCTTAAGCGTAAATGGAACCTGCCAAGCCTTCAGCCTTAAGGGCCTAATGCTGCAGCATGATAGGTAGCCCCTTGTAGGTTCCCAGAGCCCCATCGAATACTTCTGGAAACTCCCAGCACACTTGGTTGAAATTGTGGGCCTACATGTGGTCCGCTTCAACAATTTTGATGCCCAGGGGCTTAAACCAAGCCAATCCCAAAAGGGTGGTGAGCCAGTGCTTCACCACAAGTATGTCCAGGGCCCCTTTAAAATTTTTGAACTCCACCCTAACTCTGGTCCAACCCATGATCTGCACTGAATTCTTTTGAAAGTCATGCAATATGAACTCTGCAGGCCAGTTGTGGGGGCAGAGTTTACTAAGGGTCTCCTCCGAAATTATGGAGATGGAGGATTCCATCAGGCAGGGACCCCTTTCAACCAAGACCTGCACTTTGACCTTGTCTGGGGTGTCCAGGGGCAAGTTCATTACCTGGATGCCATTTGAGGCCATCGTGTGTGTGTCTATAGAGTCGTGGTGTGCGGACTGGGGCCTCCTGTTGGTTATGGCCCTGCAAGCTTGGATGATGTGGACCACTTTTCCGCAGCGTCTGCAATCCGCATTGCGGTAGGGGCAGTCTCGGCGCTCGTGTGAGTCCCCACACTGGCGCACTTGGTGCTTGGCTTCTCTGCTGCCCGTGGTCGGGTTGGTGTTTTCAGCCCACTGCGTGGCTGGCGGTGAAGCTGGTGTGCTCCTTCCTCATCGGAGCCATCCAAGATCGAGGCAGTTGCAGCCTGGTTTGCAGAAGGGCTGGTGTGCGTCTGTTCAAAGGCGGTTGCCCGTCAAAGCGCTTTCGCGAGGTTGATGTCTTTGTCCTCATATGCTAGCAACTTTTGGCGCATTTTCTCCTTCCGGACGTCAACAGCGAAGCGGTCCAGCAGGATCTCTTCCAGGTCCCCCGTGAAATCGTATCTCAGGGCTAATCCACGGAGCTCTGCAAGATACTCGGCGGCAGTCTCAGCGTGTCTCTGCTGTCTTGTGTAGAACACATGCCTGCGTGTGAGACAGGATGGCTGGGGCGCTATGTGGTTCATCATCGCCTTGACCAGCTGGTTATAGGTTGCCCTTGTGAGGGTGGTCGGCACGATGAGTCACTTCATCAGCTGGATGGTCTCCACCCTGCACAAACTCAGGAGTGGCTGTTGCTAGCCTTCTTCTCTGCCGCTGCCTCCATTTTGCGCAACTCTATGTAGTAGTTGATCTGGTCCACCCATGATTCCCATAAGTTGGACCGGGTGATGTCGAATGCTGGCAGGGTTTGTCCGGGAGCAATAGCCATGACCTTGGCCACGGAAGCACTAGAGCTCAGAGCGCTGGAGGCTGCTCTCTGCTCACCGGTATCCCATCCTCATTGCCAGTGTATTGTACTGAGGTCGGAGATGTTCAGATGGCAACATGCTTTATTAGTGAGTACATCACAAAGACAATATGGGGGGGCCGGGTCCCCTGTTATATACATTTCCCGGAACAACCTTCTTCCTGGTCAGGTCCAATCCTGGCCAGTTAAACTTCCCGCCAGTGATTGTCATAGGTGGGCTGTGTTCGTCCCTTCCAAGCACCGCCCACAGGCATGCTGTGCTGTGCTTCCTGGGATGAACGCCAGACATAACAGTGTGTTTGAATGCCAAAATTGTTAACAGCTGAGAAGGCTTCTACACAAAATGTTGGTTAAATAGCCAGCTTTAAGAGGGGATTAGATAAAAATATGGAGCAGAGGTCCATCAGTGGCTATTAGCCACAGTGTGTGTATATATGTGTGTGTGTGTGTGTGTATGTGTGTATATATATGTATGTATGTATGTATATACACACACACACATATATTGGCTACCGTGTGACACAGAGTGTTGTACTGGATGGGCCATTGGCCTGATCCAACATGGCTTCTCTTATGTTCTTATGAGGGGTCATTTGCTAGAATGCACCAATTTTTCTACAGCTGCATCTACACTTCTGCATGTGGGGGCTGCAGTGGGCAAGTGTTCGGTTCCCAAAACAGTAGTTATCATTGGGGGCTTTCACACCTACTAAAATAATACACTTTCAATCCACTTTGCAACTGAATTTTACTGTGTGAAATGGCAAAATCGCCTTGCAAACAGTCACTGAAGCAGATTGAAACTGCATTATTTAGCTTGCGTGAAAGCACCCAGCATAACACAGGTTCCAAAATGGTCGGGGGGGGGGGGTGAAGGCAGCACTTGTTTTTGATTAACCTTGTTAAATGAACCTCAAGAGTCTCCATAAGAGTTATAATCCAAGTGGCAAGCATGTTTGGTATATTGGTTGGATCTCATCTAAATGCTGTGCTCAGAAGTGTGATTTTCCCCACCTTCCTCCTCAGCTTATTAATGCTGCTTCTTGTTAACAAGGGACCCCAAGGAGTTGAAGGGCTGTGGCAGTAGAGGGAGAACTGACATAAATTGCCTACCCTTTTGCATAACACCAAAGGCACACACCAAACTGTGATAAGATTACATGAAATATAAATGAATAATTGAACACACACAATTAGAAAGAAATATCAATGACAAATATCCTTAAAGTGCATTTCACAAGTTCATAGCAACATGCCAAACATACTAAATCTTTTGTATATAATTCCCCTTTTCATCTTGGAAAATCTGAGCTCCCGCACTGGTTGGGACTGTGGTGCATCAACCTTTGGCTCATCAAACCATCAATAAACTGCTCTTGTGTTACATTGGCATAATCTGCTCTCCCCCACGCACTGGTGGCCCCAGGACAGATGAGGATTGGCCATCTGGAGAAATTGCTAGGCAGCAGCTGCTGCTAGGCAACTAATCTTGCTTCTCAATAAAAAGCAACCAAGCTTGGTTCTCTCAGTAGAAGCCGATGGGGGAGGCCCTTTCAAGTCCTATTTTGGCCTTTGAGGGAGAACCTGTTGGTTGACTCGACTCCTCTCTCCCAACTGAGTGGCTGTTGCTAGCCAGCCAAGCTGATTCTGTCAGTAAAAGGCAACCAACCTTGGTTCTAACAGTTGCTGCCTCTCCTTACTCTCCCATTGGATAAACTACCTGTTGCAAAGGAGAGAAAGAAACCCTTTCCTTGTCTGACTGAGGGACAGAGGAGGCGGGAAAGAGGCATAAAGAAAGCTTTCCCATGATTGGCTGAGGGAGGAAGGAGGAGGGAGGGGTTTCTCTCAATTGGCTGAGGACTCCCTTGATTGGCTGAGGACTCCTCCCTATCCTGCTCTGGGAAGGAAACACCCAGTGACAGAGGGGGAAAATGGTGTCCTGTTGCAGTAGGCCAGATATAGAGAAACAGATAGGGAGGAAAAGTGAGAGACAGAGAGAGTTTGAAGTCAACATTATTAGAGAGAGAGTGTTGTTCTGAAAGGTATCGCTAAAGGCCTCTGAGGGAGAACTCATTGTGGCCAATTCTGACTACAGCTGCCACTTCTAGCTTGGTGGGGAATTCCTGGAGATTCTGTGGTGGAGAAAAGTGGAAAGGAGATAACTTTCTACTTTTCCTTATTCTAAAAAGTATACAGTAATGTTCCAATATATAGCTCCAAAAATTTTATTTATTTTTATTTTTATTTTATTTATCTGGGATTTATATCCCGCCCTTCCCATCGAGTGGCTCAGGGCGGAACAAGATTTCTTGTTCCGGCTTACAAAGCTGCAAGTATAAACTGCCGTTTTGCTAAATGCTTTATCGAAGTTATACTAACTACTGTCTTTTTCTGGTTGAACAGCCTGTTGGCTTTAAGACCTAGATGGGAGATAATGACTGCAATGCTTTTTCGTGACTAGGGGTATGTAATGGTAGTAACAACAAATGTTAATGAATCTTGGAAAGCAACATATGTGGTTTTGGAACAGTTCATGTCCCTTCCTAGGAATGAATATTTACTTTTGGAGGACCTGGCTGGAAAACTGAGTTGGATTTTTAAGAAGAACATTCTACGAAATATTTCTGATTGCATTGTATCAGAATGCTTCTGACTTGCATAAGCATCGCGAAAAAGAGTTTTCCTTTGTTGCTTAGGCAATATGTTTAATTGCAAGAAGGATGTGTGTACAAACTAGAATTATTCAGTAACTGTGAATGCAAAGCATATTGAGCCTTAAAAATAATAGAGGAAAGACTATTTTGAGTATCACTATTTTGAGTACCACTTTAGCACCAGAACATGCAGTAGACCAGTTTAAATAAATAAAATACTTGGAGGTAAAAAATACAAAAAAAGGTAATATTTTAAAACTTACGTTTTAAAAAGCACAGGGTATCAACCAGCCAAATTTAAGCATTTTTAGTCCCTTTAGTTTCAACAGGGAGACATAGTCACATGTTTAACTGTTCCATTTGAACCAATGGGACCTACCTAACATGTTTAATTCTTGGTTAGGTCATACCACAATAGGGTTGCCAAGTCCAATTCAAGAAATAACTGGGGACTTTGGGGGCGGAGCCAGGAGACTTTGGGGGTGGGGCCAGGAGACATTGGGGGGATGGAGCCAGGAACAAGGGTAATTAAACTCCAAGGGAGTTCTGGCCATCACATTTAAAGGGGCAGCACACCTTTTCAAATGCCTTTCTTCCATAGGAAATAATGAAGGATAGGGGCACCATATTTTGGGGCTCATAGAATTGGACCCCCTGGTCCAATCGTTTTGAAACTTTGGGGGTATTTTGGGGAGAGGCACTAGATGCTATACTAAAAATTTGGTGCCTCTACCTCAAAAAATAGCCCCCCCCCAGAGCCCCCAATACCCGCTGATCAATTCCCCATTATTCCCTATGGGAATTTTTCTCCATAGGGAATAATAGAGTGCCCAGTAGACATTTCCCTCCCCCCCACGCTTTCTAAAGGGGGGGAGGGCCTCCAAACCAGGGAATCCCCTGCCCCCTCCCTCTCTCACACACAAATACTTACTGGGTCTTGTTCCTGCAGAACTTTACCCACTCTGAAAACGAAAGCGAAAGAAAGGGAGGGGCCATTCTCTGAGGAAACTGTTACTGATCCTTTCCCATGAAGCCCTTCCTGTTCCCTACTTCCTGCTCAGCCTTAAAGGCACACATTTTAAAAACTGTTTGCAGGTTTCTAAACCTGCAGGAGCTCTAAATCTACAGGATGACTGTGGGGCGGGGCTTCCCCCACCAGCCAGCTGGCTGGGGGCGGGGAGAAGCCTGTCAAAACGGGGGATCCCCCGCTGGGACCTGGGAATTGGGAAGCCTATACCACAAGTACACCTATAAAATGCCCAAAAGCCCAATGCTTAAGCTACTGGTATTTGAAGGAATGTAGAGTAAAACCTAGTGCTATAGTGTTAATACTAGTGCTATAAAATAAAAAAATCCTGGAGTAATGTTAAATAGTAAGCTTTTGGAAAATGTAAATTTATATATCTAATTCTGAACCTGCTATGTTTATATCCAGCTGGACCAAGAGGATGCAAAGCTGGTGCCTGTCATTTTGCTTAGTATGTGTGAAGGGGGGAGGACTGAAAAAGATAAAAGAGAAGGGAAGGAAGCAGAGAAAGGGGAACAGGGCTGCCAGACCTCCTACTATAGCGGGAAGTGTGGCAGAATCCATCCTGCCCTCCTCCTAGGGGTTCCCAGCTCCCTGGAGGGAGCTTCCTTTTACTCGTGAGCAGCTGCTACCACCACCTGATCAATATAGAGATTTCCCATTGAGGGGATTAGACCCTCAGCTTCTCTTCCAAGCGCAGAGGCCTTACCTCTAGGGTTGCAAAGTCCAATTCAAGAAATATCTGGGGACTTTGGGAGTGGAGCCAGGAGACTTTGGGGATGGAGCCAGGAGACTTTGGGGGTGGAGGCATAAGCAAAGTTGTGACAACTGAACTCCAAAGGGAGTTCTGGTCATCACACTTAAAGGAACCGCACACCTTTTACATGTCTTCCCTACATTAGAAATAATGTATAGAGGCACCTTCTTTTGGGGCTCATAGAATTGGACCCCCTGGTCCAATCATTTTGAAACTTGGAGAGCATTTTGAGGAGAGTCATCAGATGCTATGCTGCAAATTTGGTGTATCTATCTCAAAACACAGCCCCTCCAGAGTCCCAGATATCCCCAGATCAATTCCCCATTGTACCCTATGAGAATCGATCTCCATAGGGAATAATGAAATGCCCCGCAGGCATTCCCCCCCCCACACGTTTCTGATGACTCTGAAGCAGGGGATTGGCTTCTCTACCACAAGTTGTTGAACTTCCAACTTCTTCAAAGTAACACAGAGCAACCATCCCAAGAGGAAGCCTTTCCAAGCCTCTGGAGGTGAAAAGGCACAAGGTGGCTGAGGGGGTGGGGCTTCCCCCCACTGGCCAGCTGACTGGGAGCGGGAAGAAGCCTGGGAAAGCAGGAGAACCCCCACTGGGACCTGGGGATTGGCAAGCCTACTTACCTCAGTGCCTCTTAGGCTTGTCAGGTCTGTTTGAGATGCCAGCAAGGGTTGGGGGGAACGTTCTGGGAGGCAGAACCATTGCCCCTGATGTGCCAACATTACAAAGTGACATCATGCACCCTGCCTATGTCACACAAAAATAACGTAGGTATGTCAGGAGTGATGATCCAATTTTTTTCAGCAAAACTATGGTAAAATCGCCCTCAAACCATAAAGTTTTACCCAAAACCTAGAGTGCTGCCCCCAGCATGCCTATGTTACTTCTGGGTGATGTAGGAATGTCACTGACATTGCTGTGGAGGGAAGAATTTGCTCCCACCAGCGGTAGGCAGGATCCCAGAAAACTGGGGGATTCCCCACCCCCATCTGGAGAATGGCAAGCCTCGTGTCTCCTGTTGCCCAGTGTCTGGCTATCATGGGGACAGTTGAATGCCCTGGGTATCCTGGAAGGAATAGCTGCATGGTAACCTCCCTGGATCCCCTTTTAAAATAGTGTGTCTGAAGTAGTTGAGGTCCATATGGTACAATTGAGAATATATTATGAAGTACCTATGTACATATGAAGCCACCTTATACTGAATCAGACTCTCGGTCCATCAAAGTCAGTATTGTCTACTCAGACTGGCAGCAGCTCTCCAGGGTCTCAAGCTGAGGTTTTTCACGCCTATTTGCCTGGACCCTTTTTAGTTGGAGATGCCAGGGATTGAACCTGGGGCCTTCTGCTTACCAAGCAGATGCTCCACCACAGAGAACTGCTCCTCGTATCAACAGTTTATAATATTTATTTAAAAGAAATGCTTACAGGCATACTTTTAATCAGGGGTCATTTCATAGAAAAAGAGGTGCTGGAGCTCATTAGCACAACTCATTTGCATATGCCACACACTCCTGACATCACCGGAAGGTGTACTAAATTATATCAGCTAAGCTTAAAAGGCTACTTGAACTACAATTATCATAATAAAACCTTACTCCCATCATACTTTTAAAATTACTTACTCCTATGTTGCCGCAATGGCATGACAAAGATTTCCATCTGTCTGCTTTATAAGATTTGGTTATTTTCCCATTTTTTTGTGGGGAAATATATCAGAAACTTTGTCAAATCTTAAGAGTTCAGCAACATTCTCACACGGGGTTTGAACAATGGAGCCCAGAAGCAATTATGGGGGGGAGGGTAAGAAAGAAGTGGCACAATAAAATTTAAAGGTTCTGGAGCTCTGCTCCTGTGAGCTTCTGCCCAAAATGAGGCCTGTTTTTAGCACAATGCCATATTTGAGCTAGGGAGAACAAAAGTAAATTGGTAAAAATCAATTACTCGGTCCCTCTCGTTAAAATAGGACAGGCTCTTTAGCTTTTCTAGTTCTCTGCCAAGTTGCCATTACTTCAAAGTTTCCCCCCAGTTCTCCCAGGCGAACCAGATGTTCAGTGGCTGCCTGCTTGCAGATCAGAGTTCAGCCTCAGCCCAGCATCCCAAGGAAAGAGACCAACTTCCTCTTGAAAGGAAGTTTTATTATCTCTGTGTCCCCACCCACTTGACCAGTCACACCAGCTCCAACAAGTGTTTCCTGCAGCTCATTCCTGGCGATTATATCTGGGGTTGGTCCAGCCTAAAGCTCTCCTAATTTTGTTTCCTGCCTGGAAAAGGGGGGAAAGAAGGCTGACAATCCCTTTGTCTCAATCCATTAGCATCTGTATGAAGGTAAGCTGAGGTGTCAGCAAACTGACTTCCTCCTCTGACTAGAGAAAAAAGCTGGTAAAATGCACAGGGAAGGCTTTTGCTGCTTGCCAACCTTCCAGGAGACAATGCATTTTGCCCCAGGAGGCCTCCTGCTGGCAGCCCTAGTTGCCTGTCAAGGCTCTGAGTGATGGCAGAAGAAAAGCAAACAAACTAGCGTCAACAATACTACTATGACATTGGAAATGAAGCAGGGTAGCTCTAGGAATTTTTGGAAACTCTATGGATCTACCTGGCAACCCAAACAGGGAGAGGAGGAATAGGAGATAAAACTGAAGGAAGAAGATGTGGGAAAAGGTAGGTGGATGTGAGAAAGCCTGAAGGATGATAGAAAGAGGAAAAGCTGAACATGGGGGTGCCAGCTAAAGGCAAGTGGGTGGAAAAGAAGACAAAGACTATGAGGGCTGCCTGGGAGAGGAAAAGAGAAAATAAAATTAAATCAAATGATACTTTTCTTATGCATCTGAATTTGAAAAGGATTGAAAAGATTTACAAGTTCTTCATGCTTAAAATGTGAAATCCTGTTCTAGCTGTGTTTATGGAATTTCCACAAAAATCTTTTTATTTTTCTGCATTTTCTAATATGCTACTTGAGAATTTTATATTTATACCCAAGGATGAGCTAGTATCCCCATTCATTTTACTTGTTTTGTATGTCCGTCTGTGCTCTGAGTTTCATTATGCATGCCTTCTGGTTTAACCTGGACATTAAAAAATAAAAATAAAAATCAGAATTGTCTGGTAGTTCTCAGTTCCAGTCTCTTTTCTGTACATCATAGAAGCATCGAGTTGGAAGGGACCTCTAGGATCATCTAGTCCAACCCCCTGCACAATGCAGGAAACTCACAAACACCTCCCCCTAAATTCACAGGATCTTCATTGCTGTCAGATGGTCATCTAGCCTCTGTTTAAAAACCTCCAAGGAAGGAGAGCCCACCACCTCCCAAGAAAGCCTGTTCCACTGAGGAACCGCTCTAACGGTAAGGAAGTTCTTCTTAATGTTGAACCGGAAACTCTTTTGATTTAATTTCAACCTATTGGTTCTGGTCCTACCTTCCGGGGCCACAGAAAACAATTCCACACCATCTTCTAGATGACAGCCCTTCAAGTACTTGAAGATGGTGATCATATCACCTCTCAGCCGCCTCCTCTCCAGGCTAAACATGCCCAGCTCCTTCAACCTTTCCTCATAGGACTTGGTCTCCAGACCCCTCACCATCTTCGTCGCCCTCCTCTGGACCCGTTCCAGCTTGTCTATATTCTTCTTAAAATGTGGTGCCCAAAACTGAACACAATACTCCATGTGAGGTCTTACTTGAGCAGAGTAAAGCGATACCATCACATCACGTGATCTGGACACAATATTTCTGTTGATACAGCCCAAAATGCCATTTGCCTTTTTAGCCACCACATCACACTGTTGACTCATGTTCAGCGTATGATCCACTACGACCCCTAGATCTTTTTATGTGCAGGACCAAATATATGTGGTGATTAAATGCCATTGCACTAACATACGTTTGATGTGATTGATCACATAATTACATCTTCTTCATACACAGTGATAGTGAATATGTGTGTATTGATTAAATGACAGTAGAAAAACTGAATTCTGTGTGGCAGGGCAAATTGCATGGTCTTCTAGTCAGTGCACATATACTCCTTTGTACTGGAGGCAAGTAAAGACAGCAATAAAATGTAATAAATAGCAGATATTCATCTAGAAAGGCCAAAAAACAAATGGAGGACTAGCAGATCAGATAGCTGCTGCTGTGCAAACCAGATGAACTATCAAATTCAAAGAATTTTCAGATGAAGGTATAGGGTTGTCAGGTTTGACTCAAGAAATATCTGGGACCCTTGTGGGTAGATCCAGGAACAAGGGTGTGACAAGCATGACTGAACTCTGAAGAAAGTTCTGGCAATCATATTTAAAGGGACCATACACCTTTTAAATTCCTTCCCTCCATTGGAAATAATGAAAGATAGGGGCACCTTCCTATGAGGCTCATAAAATTAGACTCCCTGGCCGAATCTTCTTGAAACTTTGGGGGGGAGCATGTTTTGAGGAGAGACACCAGATGCTATGCTGAAAATTTGGTGCCTCTACCTTTAAAAAACCTCATCCCGCTGAGCCTCAGACGCCCATGGATCAATTCTCCATTATACCCCATGGGAATCTATCTCCATAGACCATAATGGAGTGCCCTACAGACATTTCCCTCCCCCCCACTTTCTGATAACCCTGAAGTGGAGGGAGGGCCTCAAAACCAGCAGATCCCCTACCCGCAACTTGGGATTGGCAACCCTATGAAGGTATATCATTAAAATTCTGAGTTATGCTTGCTGTTTTATCTTGAGCCTATTTTATTATTTGCTTATAGAATATAGGTTGGCTTCTTGAACTTGGGAAATTTTGCCAAAGGAGGATGAATTTGCTGTTCAAACTTCTAGAACCTGCTCAACAGCATTTCAACAAAAAAATTGTTATTGTGGTATTTGTTGTTTCATTGAAGTCAAACATTATCTCACTGATTATATGAGGTGGTTTATTACAATGCAGCTGATATCATATGCGGATGTTGAAATACGTTGAATTTGCCCGAGAACCCGGATGCTTGTAATGAGGTGGCAGAGGAGCGTGAAATACAGATAGTTGTTCAGGTTAACAGATTTGAATATGTAAAGTACTGGGGTCAGCGCAGTAAGAGACCAGAGTCGGAGAGTGATTTCAGCAAGGTTTACTTCAGGAACACACACACAGACTGAGCTCTATTCAAACTTCCCGCTCCTTTATACAATTCTTGCCCCCTTCTGATTGGTCCTTAACTATGTACATGGATTGGCTCTTTACAGGGCCCTAAGGGCCTATCAGGGTACAGTATGAGCCTAGATGTTGATTGGCTACTTATGTTTCAATCCTTCCCCTGATTGGGCACGCTTAGGCCTTCTCTGGAACCCTGGTGTGGAGTACAAGCTTTGGCTTGTTCAGCTTCCCTCCAAAAGTAACAGTTCTCCCATTTGAGCCTAGGACACAACAGAATATTACAACTGTTTCAGTTCACAGCCTCCCTGTTTTTAGAATAGGCTCATGTCCAGAGATGCACAGCTACTCTGGTGTGTAAAGCTTATGAACTGTAGAATATATATACTATATGATTATGAATATATGTGTGTGTGTATATAAACACACACACATACTCATTGTACACACACACATAGATATGAAGGGAGTGGATGCAAGTAGATTTGCTCAAGCAAATTGTAGAATTTTAGATGCAGCTGTTTTATTGCATTAGGTTCAAGCTATACATTGTGGGAAGAACATGGATTCCCCATGCCTTTAATAAAGGTTGAAGGGGTGTGGGATGTATTTAAAGAGAAGTTAAACAGCTCTAGGAAGGAGTCATTTTCTAGCTTGTGAAAAATAGATTGGTATTTTTGAGATCCAAACTCAAAACAGGATAACATTTTATATATCAACTTTTAAAAAAACTAAATACAAAAGTATTCTATTTTGAAGGCTGTCTTTAAAGTCATGAATTGTAACTGAAGAAGTTGGTGTCTGATTTAACTGATGGAAATTTCAGGCTGTGTCTAGATCCACTGAGGAACTAACTGTGTTGCTAAAGAAATCATCTTTAGGTAGTGACGGCCACTGGATTGCTTCTGATCTGTATGGTAGCTCCTTTTTTAAAATGTGGGAAAACTGTAATGGTAGTTTGATGTTATCAAACATGTAGAGCTTTAGAAATCTCCATGATACCTTCAAAGGCAAATGCAATTTTGGGCTGTATCAACAGAAGTATAGTGTCCAGTTCACGTGATGTGATGGTGTTGCTTTACTCTGCTCTGGTAGGACCTCATCTGGAGTATTGTGTTCAGTTGATGGTGAGGGGTCTGGTGAGATGGTGAGGGATCTGGAGACCAAGTTCTATGAGGAAAGGTTGAAGGAGCTGGGCATGTTTAGCCTGGAGAGGAGGCGGCTGAGAGGTGATATGATCACCATCTTCAAGTATTTGAAGGGCTGTCATCTAGAGGATGGTGTGGAATTGTTTTCTGTGGCCCCGAAAGGTAGGGCCAGAACCAATGGGTTGAAATTAAATCAAAAGAGTTTCCAGTTCAACATTAGGAAGAACTTCCTGACCATTAGAGCGATTCCTCAGTGGAATAGGTTTCCTCGAGAGGTGGTGGGCTCTCCGTCCTTGGAGGTTTTTAAGCAGAGGCTAGATGGCCATCTGACAGCAATGAAGATCCTGTGAATTTAGGGGGAGGTGTTTGTGAGTTCCCTGCATTGTGCAGGGGGTTGGACTAGATGACCCTATAGTCCCTTCCAACTCTTATGATTCTGTGATTCATGACTGTGAAATAAAATGTTTGACACAGGTTTGCATTGTGACAGAAAGATTAAGATGATATATTTTCTAAATTAGTACAAATTTAACATTGCTACACATGAAAGTCTTGTACCATTAATGCATTTGTACAAATTATTTCATTAATTACCATTAATGCACTTGTACAGATTGTACATAAGTCTGTCAAAGCCCTGTGTTATTCTCAAACATATTTTAAACACTTATTAAAAAGCTGACCTCCACCCACAAATTGTGGTATTTGCTGAATTTCCAACCTCCAGGTAGGGCCTGGTGATCTCCTGGAATTGCAACTGACCTCCAGCCAATAAAGATCAGTCCCTCTAGAGAAAATGACCACTTTTAAAGGTGAACTCTATGTCATTATACCCCACTGAGGTCTCTCCCCTCCCCAAAACCCATCCTCCTCAGGTCCCATCCCCAAATCTTCAACTATTTTCCAACCCAGAGTTGACAGCCTTACTATTTGCACAGTGGCATGATTCATGGTTTTATGCTGCTCCTTGGTTTTTGTGATTAATAGTTCCCCATCTCCCTGATTTTTATCTGCACATGCCCTTCTCCCTACTGTTCATTAAAAAAAGAAATTGGTCACCTAATACATTTAAAATGACCAAGCATAAACCTGTAACAATTAAGGTATTCTGAAAGAAACAGAAAAAGTCAACACAATAACAGCATCTAACAGAAATTGGATAAAACTCTTGGGAAAGTATAGTATCACAGTTTGTAGGCTAACACACAACCCATTCATATTTAAATATTATTCCCTCCCTGTAGCCCTGCTCCATAACCAGACCAGGTGGGAGAAAATCTGCAAGGTGGAGAATTTGTAGTGGAAAAGCAACAGTGCAAAGCAACTCTCTCCATCCCCCAGATTCCTGTTAAATCAGCAACTGCAGGGTTGAGATCAAAAATCTGCCAACGCTAATTTGGCTCTGAGATTCCACAAAGCTGTGCTTCAAATAGGCCAGTTCTGATCCTAAGGTACAAGGTTATCAGCTAACTTTAGTACTTACTCAGCGCTCACTGGTTTCCCAGAGGGAAGCCAGCATTTTTCCAGTTGTGATATATCCTGAGCACTAAAACCAGGAGAAATAATTGCAATGACTGAGTGCTGCATTCTTCTACATTCATTTGACTTGGATGTTTTCTACAACAATTCTGGTGAAGAGCCCAGAATTATTGGCATCAGATTTGCTACTGAACATAGAGGAGTAGTGAAAAATGTTCAGAGGACCATATGACTGAGTTTTATGGACACAATATGCTTTCTTAAAAAACTCTTCCTTCTTCCTTCACAGTAAATGTCTTTCAGTAGCTCTTCCCATAACAAAACAAAAAGGAAATTGTTATTCCAGATGATCACTCATGTTCACAATGCAGAGGCAGAAAAATATTCTAGAGCATGATTGTGAGCTTGCTACCATCATAGCAAAATTGTTCCCTGGACACTGCTGAACAGAATACAGTAAGATCACGATGCAAACCATTGCATTGCTTTGTAGTTTTAAGCCACCAGGAAACAAGATGACGCTGTCTGTATTAATTCCAGTCATGAAGATCTTGCTGCCACAGGTGGCACATATTTACCAGAAAAAGCATGCTTTCCAACATATTCCAACATTCTGCCAACAGTCTGAGCAGTTTCAGCGTATTTTTTCACCATAGTTGTCATGTGCTTGAATGAGTGAAAATGAGACATTCTAAGTGTTAAACTAGGGCTAAACTACACACAGTGTAGGAACTCCAGGCATTTAATTTGGTCCTAAAGAAGTAGTGTGTGTGGGAGGGGGGGGACCTGGATTTGGGAATTGGTTAAGCAAGGCAGTGGGTTACTTGTGTCATTCTCTGATCAAGACAAACAAGTCAGGTGTGATATGCATACCTGTCCTTTTCCCTACCAGGACTTCAAGTAGGTACAGGAAACAGGGATTTTTAATAAGAAAAATGGCATGGAGGGTAATGCTTACTATTTGCCAATATAACCAGGAGCTCCTTCACAGGCATCCTGATGTCTTATCTAGTTTGGCTCTGATTCCAATCTCCCTGTCCTCTTCTCACTAGGATGGATCAGCTATTTCTTCTCTTCTTAGCACTCTCTATTGCTATGTATGTGAGTAGACGGGGATCTCTTAACAAATTATTCATTCTAGTGCTTGGATCCTATGGATGGAAGGGGATCCCATATAAGGTTAATAGGGTGAGGTATTTGTGAATTTCCTGCATTGTGCAGGAAGCTAGACTAGACCCTGGAGGTCCCTTCCAACTCGATGATTCTATGATTCTAATTAAATAAGGTTACCAAGTGAGATGACTCATAGGCAATATTCGGTTCTATAAATAAATTCCTATGCAAATTCAGAAGCACTGTGCATGTTTCCTTGAAAACAATCAGACTATGAAACAACAGAAGCCTTTCCCCTCTAGAATTCAAATGTTTGGGACTTCTGTGCTTCATTTGAACATATATAAGCTTGTATAAAGCTGCCTCTTACCAAGTTGATTATCAGTCAATCTAGGCCAGTGTTGTCTGCTTTAACTGTCAGGGGTCTGCTTACCTGCTACTTGAGATCCCAAAAGTAGGACATGGGATCTTCTGTTGGCAATGCATGTGCTCTACCACTGAACGCCTCTCATTGAAAGGCTTCATTAACCTGTTTGCTCCAAAGCATTATTTTGTTTTTGGCATTTGGAAAATATGAAGTGTGAAGAAGAGTCTGTTGACCTTTTCAGAGAGCCACAGTGGTGTATTGGTTAAGAACAGTAGACTCTAATCCAGGGATGTCAAATGTCCATCCAGTGGGCCAAAACCATCCCACCCAGAACTTTAATCAGGCCCATGGGGCTCTTCTCTCCCCTCCCCCAACTGTCCTCACCCTTTGAAGCTCCCAGGCTACCAAAGTTCCCAGCTCTTTCTTCCTTGCCTTTGCAGGCTGAAGCAGGAAGCAATTCTGGGCTTGCAAAGCTGCAAAGAAAATGTGGAATGGACTTTCCACTAAGGTCTCTCACCTTAATGGAAAATCCATCCCATGTTTTCCATGAAACTTTGTCTATACTGAAATATATTTTAATGGAGCTCATTTTTCAGTTAGAAGCTGTTCCTTGCTGGAGTTGTGTGATCTTACAAATAAAGGGTTGATGCTTTGAGCCAGCATGTCTCTGCTGAATGGATCTTAGAACTGGTGCCTAGTGAGTACTCTAACCTGGGAACCTGCTGCCAAAGGGTCTGGGACTATTCTCAATTAAAGAAAACTTCCAGTGTGATCAGAAACCTGTCTTTATTGATAGCTAGATCAGTAGCAATACACGATGATGTCAGAACTGGATCACTTGTGAGAAGACCAGTCTTAAATACCCTATCTAGAAGAAGAAGACGGCTGTAGATTTATACCCCGCCAATCTCTCTCTCTTGAAGCAGCTTACAATCTGCTATATCTTCTCCCTCCACAACAGACACTCTGTGAGGTGGGAGGGGCTGAAAGGGCTCTCACAGCTGGACGTACTAAAACAAATGACAAGATTGTCCATAAACAACAATAAGAGAACCTAGATTGCCCATTGGATATAATGGGAGAGAAGATTGCCAATTGACTTGCATGGGCTCTATTGAAATACATTGAAGCACAGAAATGGCTGCAATAAAAATCTGGAAAGGATCCTCCAGGAAAGACATCACAACGTACAAGTGTCTTGGACATGAATTGCTAGGGGAAGGGCATATTTCCAGCCCGTGGGACTTCCACAGGTGTTCTGGATTTGAATTCCAAGGGGGGAGGGTAGGTTGCCACCATGTGGGATGGGATGGCAAGGGGACAGAGCACAATGCAAGCCTCTGGGACTGGATTGTCAGGGGAAAAGGTAGTTGCCAACCTCCAGGACTGGATTGCCAGGGGAAGTCTGCCAGCCTCTGGCACTGGATTGCCAGGGGGAAAGGTAGTCTGCCAACCTCCAGGACTGGATTGCCAGGGGAAAAGGTCATTTACCAAACTCTAGGACTGGATTGCCAGGGGAAAAGGTAGTTTGCCAGCCTACAGGACTGGATTGCCAGGGGAAAAGGTAGTCTGCCAACCTCCAGGACTGGATTGCCAGGGGAAAAGATACTCTGCCAGCTCTGGCACTGGATTGCCAGGGGAAAAGGCACTTTGACAGCTTCCAGGACTGGATTGCCAGGGGACAACGTAGTCTGCCAGCCTCTGCACATGATTGCCAAGGGAAAAAAGGTACTCTGCCAGCCTCTGGCACTGGGTTGCCAGGGGAAAAGCTACTTTGCCAGTCTCCAGGACTGGAATGCCAGGGGAAAAACTAGTCTAGCAGCCTCTGGCACTGGACTGAGTCCTGGAGGTTGGCAGACTACTTTTCCCCCTGGCAATCCATTGCCAGAGGCTGGCAGACTACTTTTCCCCCTGGCAATCCAGTCCTGGAGGGTGGCAAATGAGCTTTTCCCCTGGCAATCCAGTCCTGGAGGTTGGCAGACTACCTTTTCCCATGGCAACACAGAGCCAGAGGTTGGCAGAATACCTTTTCCCCTGGCAATTCAGTCCTAGACTGGCTAAGTACCTTCTACCCTGGCAATCCAGTCCTGGAGGTCGGCAGACTACCTTTCCCCCTGCCAATCCAGTCCTGGAGGGGGGCAAATGAGCTTTTCCCATGGCAACACAGAGCCAGAGGGTGGCAGAATACCTTTTCCCCTGGCAATTCAGTCCTAGACTGGCTACGTACCTTCTACCCTGGCAATCCAGTCCTGGAGGTTGGCAGACTAGCTTTTCCCTGGGCAATCCAGTGCCAGAGGCTGGCAGAGTATCTTATCCCCTGGTGATCCAGTCCTGGAGGTTGGCAGACTACCTTTCCCCCTAGCAATCCAGTGCCAGAAACTGGCAGACTACCTTTCCCCCTGGCAATCCAGTCCTGGAGGTTGGTAAATGACCTTTCCCAAAGGCAGTCCAGTGCCAGAGGCTGGCAAACCACCTTTCCCCCCGGAAATCCAGTCCTGGAGGTTAGCAGACTACCTTTTCCCCTGGTAATCCAGTGCCAGAGGCTGGCAGACTACGTTTTTCCCTAGCCATCCAGTCCTGGAGTTTGGCAGACTACCTTTCCCCCTGGAAATCCAGTGCCAGAGGCTGGCAGACTACCTTTTTCCCTAGCTATCCAGTCCTGGAGTTTGGCAGACTACCTTTTTCCCTGCAATCCAGTCCTGGAGGTTGGCAGACTACCTTTCCCCCTGGAAATCCAGTGCCAGAAGCTGGCAGACTACCTTTTCCCCTAACAATCCAGTTCTGGAGGTTGGCAGACTACCTTTTCCCCTGGCAATCTAGTGCCAGAGGCTGGCAAAGTAACTTTTCCCCTGGCAATCCAGTCTCGGAGGCTGGTATTGTGCTCTGTCCCCTTGCCATCCAATTGCTTGTTGTTTGGAGGGGAAGAGGACAATGATTGTAAGCAATTCTGAGATTCCTTAAGGTAGGGAAAAGTAAGTTATAAAAACAAACTTTTCATCTTAATTTATTTAACAGTGTAACCCTAAACTGAGTTACATTCTTCTAAATCCATTGGGCTAAAAGAACATAACTCTGTTTTAGGATTGCACTATTTCTGATCAGCATTCACCATGTAATACATTCAAAGCCATTCACCCCAGGATTTAGAAAGATACCTGTGAGAAAATACACTATTTGGTATAAACATTTAAGTAATTTAGAAACCACAGCATGTATCCAATTTATAAATGGCAACATAGAATTTTTAAAAGTCTCATATTATTGCATGTGGATGGGAACATTTTTTGAAATCATTTGCCTCCAAACAAAATTTAAAATCCCTTTTTTTAAAATGAACAGCAGCAAAGCCAGAGTCAGCTAAATAAAATAACACAGGGAAAGGGGAAAGATCTGCAAGTTGCCTGGGAAAATAGAAAGGGCATCTAAAGCTCAGTAGTGCCTGAGGTGTGGCATGAGAAAAGACCTTGTCTCTGATTGTGATCCACTTCACCATAGAGATGGGGCCTTTGTGAAGTAGGTTCATCTAACAGGCAAGTTCATCATATATACCTCTTTTGCAGGCCATCAGGGGCTTTCCAAGTAAAAGCTTGTATCTTGAAATGAATTAGACAGCTTCTTTAAAAGCTTCTAATATATATTCTCTGTGAAATGTGACAGTTGACAATCTCTGTCCTGCTTTCTGAAACCACTGTCAGTATCTAAGAGACTTCAAGGGCAGCCCTATAGAGCAGCAGTTCCCAACCTTTTTGGCACCAGGGACTGGTTTTGTGGAAGAAATTTTTCCAGGGACTGGGAGGGGGGAGGGCGATTCTAACCTGGATGGCGGTTAGGTACTGAATCCACTTTTTCCCTTTTCCCTTTCCCCAAACTAAAGTCTCCTTTGCTTTGAAGGGGGGAGGGGGCTTAATCATTCATTTCTGTGTCTATGGGTAGCCTTTCAGGAGTTTAGGTCACACTTAAGTTTATTGTTCAGCATTTAATAAACTATTATTAAATGCAATGGAGAAGCTGTGTCACATTGTGTAGCTAAGGTGATATGGTTGAGAAGGAGAGCCAAAACTCTCCTGGGAGATGGTCCATTTTTTAATGAGTTCAAACCTCTTCCACAAATTAAGTGAAATGTTTTTTAAAGGGAAACAATATTGCTTTGGGTTTATTTGTTCCAGCTACTTGGTTACAACTCCACGTGGACACAATTAATGGAGGAAATGGAGTATTTTACAGGCCCAAGACTCTCAGTTATTTTGTGGCCATGTGAAATTCTTTATCTTAATCACCACACATGCCAGATGGGAAGGTTCTGTGTTCTGTTCAGACAAATAAACGTATCTGGTTTTCTTTGGAGGCCAGGGTCCCTTCATCACAGTGGATCCAAATGCTGACAGGTAGAGCAGCTAGCTGGATTACATTCATAGTTCTCTCTTATTAAACACTTTAGTTCATTTTCAAACTTTGGGCTGCACTGCAGTTAATACAGATTTTTTTTTTCATTTTGCTGTTCATTTCTATTCTTATAAAAGAACTACAGTAACAAAGACACTAAGCTTGCAACATGAGGGTTTTTTCCATGTTCTTGTAGTATTTTTGGGTCTACTGGTAAAGGCTACTGGAATGAGGAATGACTTAAAACAACAATATTATGAAGAGCAGCTAAAATATCTTATACAGCCGTCCCTAAGAGTTCAATCCTGTGTGTAGTTATTCCAGTCTAAACCCATCAGAATCAGTTATATTTTACTGGAGGAAATCTGCATAGCATTGCTGTGTAAGCCTTGTTCTAGAACGAAGATAATCAGCAAATTACCATGCTATTGAATAGTTTAGATGTTTGGATGTTTGTTGGCCCTTCAGGGAAACTGGCTGGCCTCTATGTGAAACAGGATGCTGAACTAGATGGACCATTGGTCTGATCCCCAATGTACTACCTGAAAAGGGCTTGTATAACCCCCAGGGAAAGTGGGTACTCATGTGTATCTAAATCAGGAGTGTCAAACATGCAGCCCGGGGGCTGAATCAGGCCCCCCAAGCGACTGTTATATGTTTCCTTCTCCCTCTCTCTTGCTTCTTTCTGTGTAACAGCTTGCTTTGCCAGGCTTGCTCAATCGCACAGGAGCTACAGAGCAAACCCTCATTTTCTCTATTGGCTGAGGGCCCTCTATTGGGGATGAAGGGGGAGGGGGAAGCAGAGCTTGCTTTGTCCAGTTCTGTCAATCACACAGCAAAGCTATTAAGCCAAGTCTCTCTTCCTTCTATTGGCTGAGGTTCCTGCCCCTCCTCATCCCCTAGGGAAGGAAGGAAAGAGCCAGAGCTTCCTTTCCCAGTTCCCTGGATTTTATGAAAGAGATACAAAGAAAGCACCTTTAAGACCAAGTGCTAATGTTTTAAGGATGTTTTAAGTTTTTTTAAAAAAATATTTAATTGTGTTTTGTCTGTGTCCTTTATAAAGTTTATATCTCTCCTACCCAATCTTAAATAGATTCACACATGGCCCCACCTGACAATCATAGATTCATAGAGTTGGAAGGGACCTCTAGGGTCATCTAGTCCGACCCCTGTACATGCAGGAAACTCACAAATACCTCCCTCTAAATTCACAGGATCTTCAATGCTGTCAGATGGCCATCTTGCCTCTGTTTAAAAACCTCCAAGAAAGGAGAGCCCACCACCTCCCGAGGAAGCCTGTTCCACTGAGGAATTGCTCTGATGGTCAGGAAGTTCTTCCTAATGTTGAGCCAGAAACTCTTTTGATTTAATTTCAACCCATTGGTTCTGGTCCTACCTTCTGGAACCACAGACAAGGTCTCATTTATGTCAGATCCAGACCTCATAACAAATGAGTCTGACACCCCTGATCTCAATGGTGCTAGAAATCTAATAGTATTCCAAATTAAGGTCTAACTGCCTTCTCTCTGGTGGCAAAGTGCACACTATTACTTCTGCATATGATGAAGATATGTGCTGATCATATATGCTCGATGTGCATAAGTGCTGTAAATAGGATTGCAGGGGAAGATTCTTGTGAGCACTTTGTGCATGTGGCACAATGACATCACCCAGAAGTGGCATCAATATGCTGGGCACATTGTGGTAAGAAAACTCTGTAATGCCTGAATGCTAGAGCATCCTCCATATGCCATGCCCAGCATGATGATGTCACGTCCAGGTGATGTCATCATGCCAGGTACGTTTGGCACCCAACAGAGCTCTTTGGGTGGAGGGACCCCCCACTGGTGAACTCTGTGCTGGCAGATTGGGGGCCCCTGCTGCCGGTGGAAGGCTGGGAACCCTAGCTGTAAAGCAACTTCCTTGAAACCTATAGAGTTATTCCTGTATAGAAAGTATCTGCTGCTTTTTCAATACCTATTGACTTTTAATTTCAGCTTTGTAACTTTGTCCGTTATTGAATTTTGAGGTAGCCTTTGTCAATTTGTATTGCCTGCGGGTTAGGTTCAGGGGGGATGCCATTTTGTATCAATGAGCTAGTTAAAGTATGTCTGTGGGCATATGTACATGCATAAGCCACTGGGCTGTGGAATGGTTTACACTTGGCCAGCTGGCAAGCTTACACAAGAAGTGCTTTTATTTTTTCTAGAACTGATTCTGTCAAATTCCAAAGTCTCTATGCATGGCTTGAGGTTTCCCCATAAGCTTTTTATCAGGTCTTCCCCCATGCTCTCTTACTCTTTCATCCTAATGGTCTGGAAGCCATCCTCTAGGCCAGAGGTGGCCAACAGTAGCTCTCCAGATGTTTTTTGCCTACAACTCCCATCAGCCGCAGCCAGCATGGCCAATGGCTGGGGCTGATGGGAGCTGTAGGCAAAAAACATCTGGAGAGCTACCATTGGCCGCCCCTGCTCTAGGCTTCAGCTCCCCTGCATTTTTTTTAAAAAAAATCATAACCCTTCATGTTATCTAAAGCCACTGTCAGTTTATTGGTTCATGATGTACCATCAATAGAAAGTAGGTTTTTCTGGACTCTCTCCTCCTAGTCTAAACATGTCATTGCTACTGTAGGCAGGACAAATGGTCCCAATGTTTATGCAATCCATCTGCTCTTATGATCTGCTTTACTCTCAGTCACCAATACATATAGCTGATTGTATATATTACACAGCAAGGTCATGTACCAGCAGTGAGATCCCATTAGGAGGGCAAGGGTGACTTGCCTTGTGACTTCAACAGTCCTTCAGACTTAATCCAGCATTGTAGGAGGGAAATGAAATGCAGCAGAGCTCTTAAGTGCACTGGGCAGGGGGGAAGAGAGCCCATAGCTGGGTAGCAACCTATAAAAGAAGAATTTAAAATGTCAATAAAAACTTTGTAATCTAATTACAGCAGTAAAAGTGAAAGGTGAGGCGTTTCACAGCATGATTCACGTGCACTATGGCTAACCTCTGACATCTTGAATATATTATGTGGTTTTGTCCCTGCAGAAAATACTTCATAAAGATCTGCCAGCCAGGCCTGCATCTTACTCAGTTACGTGGTCTTTTCATTTCACCTTCCTGCAAAAGACATAATTTTGCTGCTTAAGCTAGTTTTCCAGTTTTGTGCATGCATGCTCCTATGTGCTTGAACATGCTGATGCAACAGCTCACATGTTCTTTCTTCAGAACAGCATCGACTTGCCTTTTTCACACACACATATGTCTTGGGAAGTACCAGCACTTTGCTCTTTGTAAAAGACTCTCAAATCTGGAAACAGTTTGCACGTTTTACAAAGAGGTGATTTAGTTAAATTGTACATATCCAGACTTCATTTCAGGTTTAGATGAGGACTAAGGTGTTGTGTGAGATGCTTCAAGAGAACAGTAGTTTTAAGGAGAAAGTTGAAAGGGGTATGGACAGAGAGTTAGCCTGAAGTGAGTGCTTTGGAAGTTTCACTGGATGGTGACTAAATGTCTAGCCCTGTTTATTCATTACAATTTTGGCTCTGCAACCTCATGTGACAGGATAGTGCAATCCAGGGCTTTTATTGTAGCAGGAACTCCTTTGCATATTAGACCACACACCCCTGATGTAGCCAATTATCCAAGAGCTTACAGGGTCTACTGTAAACTCCAGTTTTAAAGGCAACACCCCCCCCTCCCGGCTCGACCTTTCCACAGTGCAAATGCAGCCATCTGGCCCCACTCAGCCTTCCAGCGCTGGGAACATATAGACCATCCCATCAGTCCCTATTATGTTGTAGCTACCAGGAGGAAAAGATATAGTATTATGGAGAGCAGTGTTGCTATGGTCTTGGGAGTGTGTCATGTATTAGAGAGTATACTGTGAATATACTTTCATGTGTATTGTTGATAATATTACAGTGATTTCTGACAGTGTGTGATAGAATATTGATGACTGAATTACATATTGTTCCATGCATGTATTAGAGTGAGTATAATACTTGTTGGGGGTTACTCCGTTTCATTTTGTTGCTGTTTACCCCGACACCCTGTCAATTTTTGCTTACGAGGTTCCTGTATTAAAGCACTGCCAGCCAACTTCTGTACCTGGGGCAGTCTACACACCTTCAGATACTTTTGGACAGGGCTTTTTTTGAGCAGGAATGCACAGGAACACAGTTCTGGCTGGCTTGGAGTCAGGAGGTGTGGCCTAATATGCAAATAAGTTCTTGCTGGGCTTTTTTTACAAATAAAGACCCGCTTTTGGTCCCAAGACATTTACAGAGTTAGGAGGAGGATGGGAGGAAGGACAGGGAGAAGTCACCTACTTGACATTGACAAGATGCCTAGAAGGAAACCAACAAAAAGGCAGCATGTCTTCACATCCTTGTGGGGCTAGGACAGGCCATAGGCAAGATCAAAGGGATTCCTGGCCTTGGGAAAGGCCATGACTGGGGTGTTAGGCTCATGAACTCTACTGAAGGCAAAGTTCTTCTTTTTCGTTCATTTAACACTCACAGACCAATTAGTCATTGGCAAATTTAAAAAATGCAAAATACATAATAACCAATACAGTGGCGCAGAGTGGTAAACTGCAGTACTGCAGGCAAGCTCTGCTCACGACCTGAGTTCAATCCCGGCAGAAGCTGGCTTCAGGCAGCCAGCTCATAGTTGACTCAGCCTTCCTTCCTTCCTTCCTTCCGAGGTGGGTAAAATGAATACCCAGCTTGCTGGGGGTAAAGTGCAGATGACTGGGGAAGGTAGTGGCAAACCACCTTGTAAAAAGTCTGCCAAGAAAATGTCCTGATGTGACATCACCCCATGGGTCGATAATGACTTGGTGCTTGCACAGGGGACTTCCTTTACCTTTATTTACATAATAAAATATTACTAAATACCAAGAGCAAAAATGTTACCACAGCAAAAGCCACAAGACTGACATCAGCTAACAATTTAGCTGAATTATATTCTTATCTAGGGCAATACTGTTTTTATTACAGTCAATAAAACATGCCAAATAATACTTAATTTTCCAGGTTTAGAATTCTTATTCCTCATTTGCCTGTATAATTATTTAGTAATTATTTATTTGCCCTTTTAATTATTATTATTTATTTAACTATACTTTGCTTATTTAGTATACACAATTTCTTTAAATTCACCTCCTGTTTCTTATATCCAAAGAAGCCCAGGAAAAATTTCACTACTGGAACTGTGATCAGAGGCACCAAGCATGAGCTGAAGCTTACATACTATGGGCAAGTCAGCGTCGGGAACTAATGGATCAATGAACTATGTTCTCAGATGCTTATATATTTGACAGAAGAAAAGGACATGTTTTATGGTTTCAACATCCACATAGATGCTCAGAGTAGGGCTTTTTAGTGTAGCGTCCACTCAAGACAGCAGTACACTGAACCTAGCTAAGAAGAAGAAGATGATGATGATGATATTGGATTTATATCCTGCCCTCCACTCTGCATCTCAGAGTCTCAGAGCGGCTCACAATCTCCTTTATCTTCCTCCCCAACAACAGACACCCTGTGAGGTGGGTGGGGCTGAGAGGACTCTCACAGCAGCTACCCTTTCAAGGACAACCTCTACCAGAGCTATGGCTGACCCAAGGCCATTCCAGCTGCTGCAAGTGGAGGAGTGAGGAATCAAACTTGGTTCTCTAAGATAAGAGTCCACACTTAACCACTGCACCAAACTGGCTAAAAAAAGAGCTCTTCTATAAGCTGGGATGGTTAAAAAAAATCCATACATGGACAGTGGGACTTAAGATATGTAAAGCTAAAAAAGCACAAGGAGAACAGAAAGACATAGTCAACAAGGAAGTGCTGTCCAACCCCAGCATCTGAAGCTTGGCATCTACATGCCCAAACCAGGGACTGATATGACTCCCTTAATAGCAGGTTTAAAAGACTGCCCGTAGGAAGGGTCAAAAGGAGTTTTAATTGATAGCTAAAAATTAAGGTCCACCTTTTTGTCTCCAAGGATCAAATCCCCAGTTTGGCTCTAATAACAATCCCAGCTACACAATAAGGGGCAGCCAGCACTTTCTAAGGAAACTGCAGAATAGTATTTAAATGTCCAATCTACTAAGTCAGCCCACAAGAGAACACCGTAGAAAAGCTGGGTAACTACTTTTTTTCGAAAAGCTTGATAGCCAACAGAATTTATTACCTACCTCTAGAAAAGAAAAAATGTTGAATTCCCTTAGACATTCTTAAGGCCTTCTCTTTCATAAGGCCTAGGTAGTTCTTTCAGGTCAAATTGGACTGAAATTTCAAATCTAAATAATTATATCTAGCTGTTCGTTGCAATTTATTGTCATTTAATTGCCAAGTGTATAAAGTGGAATGGGCGTTCTTTGCAAAAACTACTACCTTAGGTTTATCATAATTAAACCCTCACTGCTACAGTAATCCCAAAAATCTTTCAATAAATGGTATAATCTGGCCGGGAAATGGGCAATCAGCAAAGTCTCATCATCATACATATGTATAAAAAATGGAAAATTTGCTAGCTCAGGTGCACATGAATTGGGGAACATGAGCTTGTCTAGGAAATCATTTATAAAGAAGATAAAACAAGAAGGGCACCAAAGCGCAACTTTGCCTAACCCATCTTGTAATTTGAAGGAATCTGACAACAGTCCTTGATTATTAATTGGTACTCATGCTGGAGATGTTTTGTATAGTGAGCATATTAGCCAGAGTCGATGGGCATCAACCATAATTGAAAAATTTCTTGGGACCAAGACAAAGGCCATATTTAAATCCATAAAAGCAACATAAATTGAACCACTGGAAAAATATGTGTATTTTTTTTTATGATGGAACAGTACAAAACAGTGATCCAAAGTAGAGTAGCTCGGCCAGAAGCCCACTTGCTCGGGAGCCAATATGGAGTTTTCTATAATCCAACTGTATAGCCTAATCTAACAGGTGGGATGCATACAACTTGCCCACTACTGAAAGGAGGCTAATTGGTTGATAGTTCCCCAGATGTGATTTGTCCCCTTTCTTAAAGATCAGGGCAATAATTGCCCCCTTCCAACTATCTGACTCATTTATTTTCATGAAGGTCTTTGCTAATATAGGGGTCCATCATTTGATCTTATTAAAAAAAAATCTGAGGGTAGAAAATCAGGACTGGAGCCTTCCCTAATTTCAATTTGTTAATCAGGTTTTCTATTTCTTCTGGGTTACTTTAGGTCAAGATGGAAAATTTTGAAGACAAATTTAGGATGAAACAATTACCAGATATGAATATATATAAAGCTCAGAAAAATATTGGACCCCCTTTTGTGGGGGAGTAGAGTCCCATGGCGCAGAGTGCAGCACTGCAGTTGGAACCCTTTGCTCATGACCTGAGTTTGATCTCAGCCGAAGATGGTTCAGGTAGCCGGCTCAGGTTGACTCAGCCTTCCATCCTTCCGAGGTCGGTAAAATGAGTACCCAGCTTGCTGGGGGGGAAAGTGTAGATGACTGGGGAAGGCAATGGCAAACCACCCCGTAAAAAGTCTGCCATGAAACTGTTGTGAAAGCAACATGACCCCATAGTTGAAAACGACTGGTGCTTGCACAGGGGACTACCTTTACCTTTTTAGAATTCCCCATAGTGGATTGATGGCTTGCTTTAGAAATCAAAGAAAAGTCTTCTATTAAGTTATGTGGTCTAAGAGTCCCTGAGTGAGGTGCTGCCCCCGACACTGGTATTCAGTCACCTCTAAACATGATGTATCTATCATCATTGCAATGGAAATTCTAATTTCTGGTGACAGGAACGAGGGAAGCATCTTTGATCAGAAAGACTTCTATGAACAGATGGCCTATTCTTATATTGTTGGCTTAGAAACTACATGCATTTTTTCCCTACAAAGTGTAACAAAAGTAGATGATGTGCTCAGTCTACCATCTTAAGATGGTACCATTAAGATGGTACCATTTCTTGGTACCATCTTAACAGCAATGAAAATCTGAACGGCTAATCCTATGGAAGGTTGGTGAACTGCTCAAAGGCTATATGGAGGAGTGCAACACTGTACCATTAACAATAATGCAACCATTTGTAAGTGGGGGAAAGGAGGCACTGACCAGAAGCTTGATGATGCTGAAACATCTTCCCCTACCATGATGGCGGCAATACAGAAACGAACAGATGGGCACTGGGAATTTTCATCCATTATATACCTAGTTGAGTTTATATGCTTTTGGAGATCTGGAGCCTTTTGAAAATCCACAGTGCCTAAAGTATCTACTGTGTAGTCCTGAATGCATGCTCTGTGAATGAATGCTCAAAGTCATCTATGCCAGAAGACAAAGCAACAGGAGCAAAAACATGGTTCATTGCCGAGCATCTGCTGTGTATGAATAGATCGCAAGTTCAGTCTCTGGCATCTACAGTTAAAGGATCAAGCAGTAGACAAGACTTCTGCCTGGGACCCTGGAGAGCTATTGCATAGTTGACAGTATTGACCAATGGTCTGACAGCTTCATATATTCAGTCCTACATAAACTTAGGTAGGTTTCCATACAGATCCTTTGCAGTGACTGTGGAAATTTGTGTTTTTATAGGTGTAGTTCTTTTGGCATTTAACTTATTCAAGGAAATGGTTTTTGCAAAGCCTCAGAGACAAAGAGATTTTTTCCATTCTCTTCTGCTCCGGTATACCACAGCTGAGGACAAGAGTGGGCCAGAAACTTGAGGGGAAGGGGTAATTTGGCACATCTGTATTGAAAGCCATGGCATTATTTTGTTTCTTGTATGGAGAGCAACCGTGGCTGGGAATGAGATTTAACAAACATAAATTAAATACTATCGATTGATTTTTTTGTAGTATTAGGAAATCTGGAAATATATATGTAAAGGTGTATGAAAGTTGTGATGATAGTTAAGCTTGTGTAGACAGCATGGTATAGCCCAGTCTCATCAGATCTTGGAAGGTAAGCAGGGTCAGTACTTGGATGAGAGATAACCAATGAAGACTCTGCAGAGGAAGGAAATGGCAACCCACCTCTGCTTCTCACTTGCCTTGAAAGCCCCTTGCAGGGATCTCCAAAGACAGTTGTGACTTCATGGCACATTAGAGAGAGAGAGAGACTCCACTGTGATATTTCATGGCTAATGTGGTATATAACTTTTAGCAGGGCTTCTGGGGGGGGGGGGTAGAAAAAGCCCAACAGGAACTCATTTGCGTATTAGGCCACACACCCCTGGCATCACCATTGTTTCATGCATTATTTTTTCTACAAAAAGCCCAGCAGGAACTCATTTGAATATTAGGCCACACCCCCTGACACCAAGCTAGTCAGAACTGTGTTCCTGTGCATTCCTGCTCAAAAAAAGCTCTCGCTTTTGGGGAGTATAAACGTGCCGTTTTAATTGCACAGAGGAATGCAATAGGAATCCATGAGCTTTAGGATCAGAGTTCCAATATGAAAGTATGAACGTGAATGTAAAGATACATGTACTGATTCTCCGCAAAACTAAAGTTTAAAAAACAACAACAGCTAGGAATGTATGAATATGCCATTTCTGGATCATTTCAGTTTTCAGATGTATTTATTTTCATGTAGTCAATTTTATTTGCTAATTTCCCCATATCCTGCAGTTACGCAACCTGTGGCCAAAATTGTGTCTATTGTTATATCTTTGAGGCACTCTCCTGCTAAGTATTAATGTGACAATTTTGCAGATTTACTAGTGGCATAATTTTCTTTTATCATAGTTCTGTAATTGTTCTTTATATTTGTCCTGCAGTTTTATTGCATGGTTCAAGACCTCCAGTCAAAGGAGCTTATTGTCAATAAAGGAAAGGCATATTGGGGAGTGCTGCCCATGATTCTCCTGAGTCCCAATACATGTGGTTGCCATGTTGTGTGGACATGCACATTTACTATGCAGGTACAACCCAGGTACTTGTGGATACAAACCCTGAAACATCCAATGGTTAGGTCACATGTATCAGAGCTGAACCTAGTAACTTTATGCATTGCCTACTTTGGTGACCACGCATAAAGAGAGGTTCTATACTCAATTGGTAGGCTCCTGGTATGTGCACCATCATTCTCAGTGTAGTCTGCCTGTCATAAGGATAAAATGGCAGCTGGGATCCATGTAGGGAGTGTGGGGTAGAATAATGATGGTGAGTCTTTTGTAGGACCGACTTAAAGTCTTGAGCTCAGGGCTTTTTTTGAGCAGGAACACACAGGAACGCAGTTCCGGCTGGCTTAGTATCATGGAGTGTGGCTTAATATGCAAATGAGTTCCTGCCTGTTGCTTGGGGGGGCAGTGTGAGGACTTCAAGTGTCCTGGCCCCACTGATGGACCTCCTGATGGCACCTGGGTTTCTGGTCACTGTGACACAGAGTGCTGGACTGGATGGGCCATTGGCCTAATCCAACATGGCTTCTCTTATGTTATGCTAGGCTTTTTTGCAGAAAAAATGGTGACATCAGGGGGTGTGGCCCAATATGCAAATGAGTTCCCATTGGGCTTTTTCTACCAAAAAAAGCCCTGCTTAAGCTAACTTTCAAGTTCCACAGAGCTGTTCCCCAGGGGGATGATGATAAACTAGAAAAGGTGGAGGTGGCAACATGTCACAGTCTTAAAATAGTAGGATACAGCTTGTAGATTAATTAGGTTAGGCTGTATCAATTGCAAAACAGCTTGTCCAGACAGAGAAGCAATGGCCAATGGAAATATAAAGCTGATGTAACTTAACACATCAGAACAGCTAAACTTTATAAGGGTTAAAAATAGGAAAATCCCAAACTCCCCAGATAGGCAGGAGTGATTTTTTTAAATGCAGGGAATTGATGATGGAAAACCAGCAAGTCAGTGGCACAAGGTGGTTAGGAGAGAACTTCTTGGATGTATTTTCTGGGATGGAATGGACTTAATGCAGGCCAAAATTTGTTGAAATGTCATTCTATTCATGTAAAATGGCAGGACACAAAGGCAATAAAAATTAAGTGTTTTATTTCTATATGCTTTATACAGAGAGATTGTGCATTTGCCTATATGTATGAATAATGCACACGACAAATTCCAAATGGTTTTGGAAACAAGATTGTTAACTCTGACAAAAACAGGCCTTTTCCATCTGCAAAAAAAAAAAAAAAAAAAAAAATTAGAATAGAAAAGCGAGTTTAAAATGAACAAAACAACCAGACCATTGTAGCATTAAAGCAGCAGGGTGAATTTTTTATTTAACTTATTTTAGACATTAAGGATGTGTTTTATCAGTCTTCTAAAGTAAAGTGTCGGTTTTTCAAGATGTCTCCCAAGAGCAAGTAGCTTCCTGTCTGCAGCCTTCTGAGATGGTGCTATCACTGGACCTGCAATCAGAAAGACAGCTTTGTTAAAATATCAATGACATTTATTTATTTACATCATTCATCATCCACCTTTCTCACTGAGACTCAAGGTGGATTATACAAAGTTAGTCACATCACATCACAAAACCTTAATTGGCATAACAAGACAACACCATATGGATAACAATAGTCAAAAAGAACATCTAGAAGCGTGGTAAAAGAATTTTGCCACAGATTCAATGGTTTCACTCTTGTTTTAGTGAAAAGATCTTATGGTCCTCAGATTGACCCTCCAAGGGCTGCAAAAAGGGCTTTAAAAATACAGCACGAAGATCATCATAGAAGTGACAATACAGAAAAACATGGCGATTATCCCCAATCTCATTCATCCCACATGGGCACAGCCTATCAAAATATGGAATTTTCTTCAATCTCCGATATAATGCTATAGATGGAGGAAAACGAGCTAACATAAATTAAAACGAGCTAACCAGGGGTGGAATTCTAACAGGAGCTCCTGATGTAGCCTATCCTGATGTAGCCCTGATGTAGCCAATCCTCCAAGAGTTTAAAAGGTTCTTTTCTGTAAGCTCTAGGAGGATTGGCTACATCAGGAGTGTGTGGCCTAATATGCAAAGGAGCTCCTCCTAGAATTCCACCACTGGAGCTCACGTAAATGCCCTGCAGAGATGGAGTCAGTCACTACAATAGATAGAATGAGGTAATCCACAAACACTACAATAGGATTAGGTTTGTAGAACCAATCAGAAGTCTAAAAACAGAACTGAGGTAACATGACACATTAAATAATACAAAAATTACATAGTAGGATCCTCGTTTCAGTGAGCTAAAACAGAAGGATTAGACCACAGTCTATGGAATGTTCACTGGTATGGGCAGTTCAAGACAGTATGGGCCTGTGCTGTATATGTTTTTTTAACATATATGTAAGGTTTTGCCCAAGTTCAATCACGAGGCTCCATATGTTGGTTCAAAAGAAGCTTTAATGATGAGGCTTAAAGCAAATATTAATGACATGCATAGCAAGATCAGGTCTTGCCAGAGTGAAGTGAATTAGCAGACCCTAACACTTACATGGTACAACATAATGACTCTCTTTTTCCCACGCCAGCCAAAAGTCTTTGAATCAATATAAGGGTTTTCCCAGGCTTTAGTGTTACATCCTGTCAAGCTCACATTCCACACACCCTTCCCGTTGGTTCCTATCAGCGTTACCCAGGGAGACGGGATTAGAGTTGTCTCCCCATGCTCCTCTTCCATCTGCAAGCCTGGAACATCCCACAGCACACAAAATACTAAATAGATACAGAAATCAAAGGGATAAGTATCCATGGATACAATCACAGTATGGAGTTAGTACATCATATAAATGCAATGGCAACAAAATTATAATAATGGATCATTAATAAGCAAAGAAAATACCAGCAAAACAGTGCCATCTCCAGCTGTAACTGTCAGGGATTCTGACAATACATGTTCCTAGATTCAGGTGGATAGCTATGTTGGTCTGAAGTGGCTGAACAAAATTTGAGACCAGTGGCACTTTTAAAACCAACAAAGTTTTATTCAAGGTATAAGTTTCTGTGTGCACGCGCACTTCTTCAGATACATTGAAATGGAAGTTACTAGTCCATACATAGATGGTGAGCAGCAAACTGGCATACAATATAATAAAAATGTTTAACAGATGCAAGGACTAAACAGGAATAATAAGCTTAGCTTATATGGTCAACATTTGTTTGAATTTAATTTGGGGGGGGGGGCATAGCAAAGGAAATAAATATATCAAAATTGGAGATTGATGGGCAGATGTACACTTTTTACCTGTGGAATGCTGAGAGTAAGCCCCAGCTATTACACTCCATCCATAATAGAGCGTAATTGTGTCTGTAATAGAGTGTAACAGGAGGGTCTCAATTAATTACTGAGTGTTGCTGTGTTTCAGTAGCCTCAAAGGGTCTGCACAATTCCCACTAAAGTATATTCCCTGCGCCTACAGCTGAGGGTCGTTCCTGGCATATGTGTCTCACCCTTATTAATTGCCACTTTCCCCACATTTGAGTCGTAGGGTTGCCAGGTCTGACTTAAGAAATATCTGGGGACTTTGGGGGTGGAGCCAGGAGACTTTGGGGATGAAGCCAGGAGCAAGGGTGTAGCAAGCACAATTGAACTCCAAAGGAAGTTCTGGCCATCACATTTAAAGGGACCGCACTCCTTTTAAATGCTTTCTCTCCTTTTGGAAAAGATGGATGGGGCACCTTCTTCTGGGCTCATAGAACTGGATCCCCTGGTCCAATCTTTTTGAAACTTGGTGAGTGTTTTGAAGAGAGGCACCGGATGTTATGCTAAAATTTGGTACCTCTACCTCAAGAACAGCCCCCAACATCCATGGATCAATTCTCCATTACCCTATGGGAACCGGTCTCCATAGGGAATAATGGAGTGCCCAGCAGATCTTCCTTCCCCTCCCCCCACAGCTTTCTGATGATCCTGAAGCAGGGGGGAGGGCTCCAAACCAGGGGATCCCCTGCCCCCACCTGGGGATTGGCAACCCTATTTGTGTGGTCTCTGACTGATAGGCTCCCTCTCCCAAATTTTGAATTCTTTTACCTGACTTGTATCATGTACACAGCTCTAGCAGCATACTCAGCATATTTGACAGCTGACACTGATAATTTTTTTAACATCCCTCTCTTCTATATAACGAGATTGTGCAGGTCAGGGTTCAAATGAGTTTACTTCCAGTGAACTCAGTGGGGTCTTATTCTCAAATAAGCATGCGTGGAGAGGGATGCTTCCAGAGGGGAAAGGAGGGGGGAAATTAGTTTAGGAAACAATTGGGGGGGGGGAGGATGAGGAAAGACCGGGACAGTACAAGGATGTTGTCTGGACACAAGGGAAAAAACCCCCAGTAACATTGGGGAATGAAAATGGAAGATTAAGGCAATCTGGAATATGCTGAGGTGACCTTGAGTCAGTTTTAGCATAAACTTGACTCACACTCTGTGAGGATAAAAATGGAGGAAGAAGAATGATATGATACCCTGATCTCCTTGGAGGAAATGTGGAATTAAAAGTGTACATAGGTGCAAGTGCATATCTGAGTCTTATTCTGAAAAAGTGTTCTGTGCTTTTTAATTTAAAAGTGATTGTTTTCTAAGCTGTGGTCTAGTGCATATTCATCATCACTATTCATCATCAAACACTATTCATCATCAAAAGGGGTAGTTCACCTGTGGATCACTGTATTCTAGAATTGTCTCTAACTGTTCCCGGCTTTGGATGCGCGGTTGCCATATGTTTTCCTCCATGGTGTTTTACCTACAGCCAAGAGGAAAGGTTATGTATAGTTATTTAAATAAATAAGAAAGATGAGTTTGAGGTATGGGTGGGTAGCATTTCTGCAAAGGAGTGCACAGGTTGCGTTGATTGGACAGCATGGTGTATGTTGGACTTCACACACTAAAGGCTAGTTGTGCCATGGAGAAGACATGTCCACAGGACCCAGGGTATCAAAAAGATCAGCTCACTTTGCCAAGCCACCATGGGCTGAAGTGGTTGAGTGAACTGAACAGACTTCTTGAAGATTTAGCCTTTTCTCTTTGTATTTCTCATGCATTCTTTGGGAGCAAAGGAATGAAGTCTAGAAATGGAAGGTAGGAGCTGTAGTTGTTATCAGCAATTCTTATCTACACACTGGTGTTTCTGGGAGTGGAGTGCAAAACCCCCACAGATAAATATTCATATATACTCCATTCATCCAGGGTGCCATTCTTTTGCATGCAATTAATAAAGATGTTGTCTGTGACACTGAGCTGATGAGCATTTCTTTCAAGCTGACGTACTAAACAAGCAACCCACACCCTCATTAGCTCTGTGGGAATTTTCAGATGACCTGATCAAAATGCCTGTTTAAATTTTACCGCCCCATGCCTGTGCGTGAGTGTATGTCACTGTAACTGGGCAGGGACAAAGCAAAACTGGGGGTTATGTATGGATATGCAAGAAGTTAGGGTAGGTAGATTCCGAGACCTGTCATAATTAGTCATATGCCTCTTATTTTCTACAACTTTGTAGCTTAGTCAAGAATATCATTTGGTGGGAACTCTAATATACATGACATCCCAAAGGGCTTACCTGAGGTATGCCCAAGGGATTGAGCACTCAGCAGAATTTCAGCACAAGAAGCATGCACACCCATGCCTGATTACAAATGAGTTTTGAAATTTCTCGAGGATGTTGCATGGGTAGTCTACAGTACACAGAAGTACACAGCCCAGGTGAATGCATACATTTCTCTGGAATGTAGCTGGGGTGGGGGGAAGAGACAGATGATTGGTACTTGCTCCTACAACCAGTGGTATTGCTAACAACAATTAACAGAATTCTTTGATGGCATAACAAAACAGGAAATCTTTGACATTCATGGTTTTGGTGAATATGCTATGGACTGCATAGACTGGCTTCTGTCTTTCCTTCTTATATCTTAAACCTGATGATTCTTGCAGAAGTTCTTATTGTGAGATTTTGAGAGAAAGAATGACTGAGCTCAGAGCTGTTTGCTAGATTTACGGTGCAATACTAAAAAGAGTTACGCCACTCTTACATGCACTGAAGACTTCAGAGTTAGGAAGGTGTGAGGATTGCACTATAAAGTCTTTTCAGCAGTCTGAGTCTTTTCAGTGGCTAAATGCTTAATATTCAATCTTCCTTTTTGAAACTTCATTAAGTTTATAAAAGTCTTAGGTGGGTAGATGTGTACTGGGGTTGCCAAACTGTGGCTTGGGAGCCACATGTGGCTCTTTCAAGCATATTGTGTGTCTCACCCCATCAGCCAGCTTGGAGAAGGCATTTCTCTCTTTAAATCATTTCTCCAAGCCAAGCCAGCTAGTGACTTGGAGAATGCATTTAAAGTTGTTTTCTTTCCCCCTCTCACTCCCTCCACCCATCTATTTTCCTTCCTTCCTTCCCTTGACATTCATTTCAGCTCTCAAACATGACATGTGGCTCTTAACATTAAACAAGTTTGGCCACACCGGTCTTTACTGTAGTAGTACAACAAATCTGTAAGTGAATAGCACCTTAAATACCAACAAGAATTTCTCAAATATAAGCTTTCATTATTCAAAATTCACTTTTTCAGATACAAATAGGAATGAAGATCCATCAGCCCTTAACTTCTTAGTTCTTTTTTTATTTGGTGTTTAGTACATGAGCTATTATTGGAATTTATACCACATATTAAATGCATATGACAGGTCCTTTTCCTATTTACTCACACAGGTTACATTTGTGTAACTAAGCCCAGTAGCTGGGCTTATGGTTTAATTACAAGCAGTTCATTATGCAGCTCAGTTCTAACTTCATCAGTAATTGGGACTGACTTCTTGAGATAGACCTTTTCCTTTTTTCACATAAATGTGAAAACCATTGCAAAATTCTGGCTATGGGGCATAGTGGTGGAAAGCACCATCAAGTTGTAGCCAATTTATGGTAACCGTATAGGCTGTTCATGGCACAAGACAAACAGAAGTGCTTTGCCATTGCCTGCCTCCGCACCCCTAGACTTCCTTGGTGGTCTCCTATGGAAAAACTAATCAGAGCTGACCCTGCTTAGCTTCTGAGGTTCACTAGCCTGAAGCATCCAGGTCAAGGCAAACTTTGATGTACAAGGTTTACAGATTACACTATCTGCAATTTTAATTCAGGAGTTTAGTCGTGCATTATAAAGAGGAGAGAAGAAGAAGAAGAGGATGAGGATGATTTCACTAGCTAAAGGAGTCTCAGAGTGGCTTACAAATCTCCTTTCCCTTCCCCTCCCCGCAACAGACACCCTGTGAGGTAGGTGGGGCTCCCAGAACAACCTCGAGAGAACTTGTGGCCGACCCAAGGTCACATCAGCAGGTGTATGTGGAGGAGCGGGGAATCAAACTTTGTTCTCTCAGATAAGAGTCCACGCACTTAATCACTGCACCAAACTGGCAAATAGAATGTAGTTGTGTCAGTAAACCCTGAGAAAAGAAAAGAATTAATATTGTAGATAATGTTTTGGTTCTCTCTTAGTGGAAGTGAACAGATTTCATTGGTCAGTATTAGTTTGTTCCATTGTTAGTTGCTCACCTGAATGGTTATACACCCAATTAAAGGAGCACAACTGGGAAGCCTAGAAAGCCCTTGCACAGACTTCCCTCTTCCCAGCCTGGCCTCTGCCCCCAGAGGAGGAAAAAAAGCTGTTAAAACACAAAGTGGAAGCTTTTCTCCTCTCAGGTAACAAAAACATTTCTTCACAATATGCATCAGGCATTCCTCTAAGAATGGGCTAGCCTTTATTGCTCTCTCCAAAAAATAAAACATCAAAATAAATATGGCTTCTTAATGGCTTACTGTTCTGTTATCATTAAATGACTTGTCTTTCTGGCATTGCATCTTTGCTTGATTTGCCTGCCTGCCTCTCAAAGTTGAGCGTGCTCCTTATAAATACAGTGTTATAAACTGTATCAGAAACTTTGCACATTTCTCGTACTTCCTCTTGGGATGGTAGTTTGATCCAGTAAATTCTGAGCAGGTACCACCATGAGGAAATTCCACCAACTGATAAATGCTACCAACCCCATAGTTGCAAAAGTAGCATTCATACCCGAAAGAATCTGTTTTTAAATGATGCATGATGACCCTGGGGCATACATAATCTAAGCAAGCCAGCAAACTGAGCCTGTGCCAACAGCCTAGCTGCTACGTTGAATGTTGCCACAGTGTAGAAGTAAAAGCATCTGAAATTCTCTTCATTTTGAATTGCAAATCAATTGTCAACCTAAGATTCAGGCGTTGAGTGGAAACAGGCACAGCAAACAAGACAGTTTTGTTCTAAATTAAATTATCCTTAGATGAAGATATTGGATTTATATCCCGCCCTCCACTCCGAAGAGTCTCAGAGCAGCTCACAATCTCCTTTACCTTCCGCCCCCACAACAGACGCCCTGTGAGGTGGATGGGGCTGGAGAGGGCTCTCACAGCAGCTGCCCTTTCAAGGACAACCTCTGCCAGAGCTATGGCTGACCCAAGGCCATGCTAGCAGGTGCAAGTGGAGGAGTGGGGAATCAAACCTAGTTCTCCCAGATAAGAGTCCGTACACTTAACCGCTATACCAAACTGTAGATAGGAGTCCGCACACTTAACCACTACACCAAAAGATGTCTTTTGTAATGCATCACAAGAGTCAAGGGCAGGGGTGGCCAAACTTGCTTAATGTAAGAGCCACTTAGAATAAATGGCAGATGTTTGAGAGCCACAACACAGGAAGGAAGGAAGGAAGGAAGGAAGGAAGGAAGGAAGGAAGGAAGGAAGGAAGGAAGGAAGGAAGGAAGGAAGGAAGGAAGGAAGGAAGGAAGGAAGGAAGGAAGGAAAATAGATGGAGAGGGGAAAGAAAGCAACTTTAACTTCAAATGCATTTTCCAAGCTGCCAGCTGGCGTGGCTTGGAGATGTGAGTTAAAGAGGCAAATGAAATCCCTTCTCCATGCCAGCCAATGGGGTGGCAGGGGCTTCAAGAGCCACACAATATGTGTGAAAGAGCCACATGTGGCTCCTGAGCCAGTTTGACCACCTTTGATCAAGAGGATGGGACATGTTTCATCTGAAAATTAACTCATGGCATCATTTGCCAGAACGGCCAAACAGAATTTTAGGCCATTGCTTGCCTTTTCTCCACTGCTCTCGATGGCAAGTGATGGATTAAAAATTAAAACTGCACTGAACTCAAATGGATGCAGCAAATGCCTAGACAACAGTGGTAGTATTTGGGGCAGGTTTAGGTAAATATCTGAAAGACTGAAATCTTGTGAAGTCTGCCTCGGCAAACAGTTGAACTAGATGAACCTTGAGATCCCTTACCAGTATGGATGTCACCTGTACAACTCCTCATGTTTAATTAGCGTAAATGAAATGCTTGTACTTAGCATGAATGAAACATTTTGATTAAAGAGGGCATCCTCCCAGTGGTTGCGTACCTACACACTAAGCTTGGTACTTGTGGATTTGCATACATTGGGAGCATTTCTATAATAATGCAATGAGTTCATCAAGATGGTTTTAGTGACAAATTGATGTACCCAGTCTGCTTTAAAATCTGTAACTAATGTATCTTGTTTGATGTGCTTTCAGTGGTGTACATCTTGCCTGAAGGAGGAAAGGGTGTGGTGGATACTCAGAAGGTGCTGTTGTAAACCCACATTTGTGGCACCTCTATGTCACTGATTATTTCTTCTAACAGCTAGGCACACTTTATTTATTCTGAACCAAAAGCCACACAATACTTTTTATTAGGACCATCCAGAATAACAGCACATAACAGCTTTCAGGTTTTACAGAAATCTTCATTAGGTTGCATGTTAAAAACGAAAAAGGAGGTGGGGAGAACACACCTTTCAGGCCATGGCATCAAGGCATTTTTGCCTGCATTCTGTAGGATATTTGACTTGTACAATGCTTAGCTGACTTCAGAGGGCTGAAGGAGTGGCTAGCTGGTGGGGCTTCCCTGGCATGCTGGGCAGAAGAAGTAAAAATGGAAGCCATCCAGTTGAAAATATAACAACCAGTAGTTGATCGGATGTCTCACATATCCTATCACTCTGCTCAGTCATGTTTAGAATCATAGAGTTGGAAGGGACCTCCAGGATTATCTAGTCCAACCCCCTGCACAATGTAGGAAATTCACAAATACCTCCCCACACACACACCCAGTGACACCTGCTCCACTCCCAGAAGATGGCAAAATTTTAAAAAATACCCTCCAGGATCCCTAGCAAAACTAAAGTTTTGTTAATTTTCTCTGCCATTGTTCATTGGCAGAGAAAATGAACTGGATAAATTAAGGATAAGGCACCTTGTGTAAGCAGGGAAATATGTTGAGCTCCTTGTTTATCCATTTTAGTACATACAGAAGGAAGGATTGCTAAACTAGATGGACCTTTGTCATTTTTTCAGGGGTGGAAATGTGCTTCCAACATTAGTTTTAATAAGTAGACCATACATGTCTGTATGCCTCTAATTTTAAATCATAATATGTAAAGGAAAATTTTGATAACCAGTTGTATATTTTACCTGTCAGGAATTTTTGTTTTCTTGTAACTGACTGTTTAGGAATGAGCATAATTATAGGTTATTCTCTTTGGAAAATTGCTCCTTATATACATTGTTTTCCCATTATCTTGCTTAGACTGCTATATGATTGTGACTTATCAGATAACCCAGTGCTGTGACCTTTCCCCCCATTATGATGAGCAGATATGTTGCTCAGTTCTTTCTACTGTGAAATAAACTAGCACAAACCATTTCTCAGGCCTGAAATAATAATGCTTATTTTGACATCCTTTTTTGTACCATAAAACAAATAGTGTGTACCTTACTCTGAATATAGTTTTTTCTGATTTTTTTTAAGATACAAAGTCACTTCCGGGTACCTATTTAGCCAGTTAACATCAAACATTCTTTTACTAATGACTTTATTTTCTCTGGCATTTTGACTTGTCTGAGCTCTCAAGAGTGAGCTCTGAAGGCTTTTACAGGCATTCAGAGCCCACCTCCAGGTGGGGCCTGCCCATATAAGGGCATATAAGGCTTATAAAAGCCTTCAGGGTTTTCTTTGGAAGCTCAGTCATGTCAGGCAGCTTTCAGAGCTCACTCTCAGAGCTCAGTCAGGCCTTCAAAGCTCACTCAGGACAAGACAGAACTCCTGAACTTGATGAACTATGAACCAATTAATCTAATGGAGAAAAGTTCATTGGAGGTTCATGGTTTGTGAAAACCACAAACCTCAATTTTCCCAGTTCATTTCCATCTCTAAAAAGTAGTTCTTAAAATATTCCTTCTCACTTTCCCAATTCTGTCACAGTTGACCAAGGAAAGTAACCCAGAGTAGTTGTCATGAATTCTTATTTGCTGGATGCAGCCTGTCAACTGTGGGAACATGTCCACTTTCAGCAGAAGTCAGGAAGCTCAAACTGAGGACCCTGGGGCAAGTGCTGGAAGGCACAATGGTGGCAGGGTTTGGACCTGCCAGGAAAGGAAGCCTCTCCCCTAGGCATTTGGGCACTTTCAAAGCCAGCACAGCCAGCTGGTGGGGCCCACTGAGCTTTCCTGCACCACCACAACCATCTGCTGAATCGCCTGAAGGGAAGTGCTCTTTAGTGGAAGTGGACCATGCAGCTACAGGGACAGACATACATTCCATAATATTGTGTAGCTGGGATGAAGACTAATTTAATTTCTGCTCAGTGGTATGATTGAGTCCAAGCCCTTTACTTCTCCATTCATACCATGAAGAAAGTGCTTTGCTTGATATGGTGGGGTCAGAACCTCCTTTCCATCTTAACACTGGGATAGCCTGTCTGTTTCTAGAAGGAGCTGCTGCATGGAATGAAAAGGATGATCTAGAGATATTGTCAGAGAGAGAGAGAGCTCTTGTAAGAACTTCAGAGTAGAAAGTTCTTCCACCATATACATTTCTCTCATTGCATTACTATGTATTTTACTAATTTCAGATAAGGTTGATAATAGCAACTAAGGGCTTACTCATATTTTTGTTACATATTCATACTCTCTGTGCTCCTGCCTGCAGAGGTAAGGCAGGTGGTGGCAAGAAACAGAACTTTTGCAGTAGTAGCACTTTTATTGATGGTGGCACATCACCTATGGACTGACCTTCTTGAGTAGGCTCACAGGAGAGGCAGCACACGTATTTTCTAAATAAATAAATAAATGTTAAGCCCTTCTGATTCAGTCCAAAGCAGGGCCCTATGTAACTGCTCCAAAACAAAATTAAAGATGTCCAGAGATCTAGTTGCAGATGTTCACCTCCCCCATCTGTTTGAACCCTAAGTGGTTGGTTTACAGGTGTTTGTGTAGCTTCAAAATTCTTTTAACTGACATTTGGGTTGGGTGTGTGAGTGAATATGGCTGCTGGTGTTGCCATTTCAAGGAGACCATTTCTTCTCATTTCGATTTCATGCCAAAACCCACCAGAAATCTGTTTTTTATTCTGCCATAGAAAACTTTTGTACTGGCATGGCACCTTGTTTGTTTGTTCTCTGCCCTTTCTATTCTATTCATGATTGCAGTTCATGTATATTGTTGAGAAGACACTGCCTAGTATTCAGAAGGGATGTCAGTATGTGTGTGTATATTAAGTATCATCAAGTCACTACAGACCTGTGGCAAACACTGTTGTTCAGGTCTTGCAAACTGAGGGCCACGGCTTCCTCGGCTGAATAACATCCATCTCATTTTAGGGCTTTGTCTTTTCCTGCTGCCTCCAGCTTTTCCTAGTATTATTGTCTTTTCCAATAATTCTTGTCTTCTCATGATATGACCAAAGTAGTTTGGTCATTTTAGCTTCTAGTGAAAGTTCAGGCTTGATTTTATCTAGAACCCATTTAATTCAATTTTTATTGGCATATCTACAGTCAAAAGCAAATAAAGCATTGTAACATAGCAATAAGGTCTAAGATTGAGTACATTTAAAAGCAGTACTGTTGGAAATTTAAAAAATTCCTAAGAAAATTGGCAGCATATAAAACATTGAGCTGATGGAATCAGATCTAGCATTCTGTACAAATAAGTATAGTAAAGAACATTGCTATCTAAAATTTTGAATGTTAAGAACTTCTATAAGAAATTTGGTGATAGCATTAGTGATCTCAGGGACAAAATCATTTAAAAGAAATTGACATTTCAACTTAGTATTCAGATACCTTTTGGAATAGAGCCAAATTAAGAGCAGTTTTTTACGGGGTAACTCATACAGAGGACATTCCACAATTATGTGCTCTATTGTGTCCAGACAGTTAAGACTACAAGGACATAGCCGTTCATGTCTTGGGATCTGATGGTATCTGCCATACAGCATTCTAGAGGGGAATGCGTTAACCCTTGCCAGAAGAAAGACTGCATTGGAGAGGAGTATCAAGATTATAAAAATATTGGGGCATTTTCCCAAAGTGATTAGTGAGGCCGAGCATAGCAGGATAATAGATATGGGGTGGGTGGGGAATAGCTTTTGCTGCTCAATGTCAAGTAATCATTGTTTGATTAATTTAGAAATATAAGATTCCTCTGATAATGATAAATCATCGAGAGAGATACCAAATTGGCTTAATTTAGAGATAATCTTGGAGTTCCAGGAGCCATAGGTGGTCACTTTCAGTGTGAAAGTCAATATTCACAAATTTAATTAAGGGTAAAAGGCTAGGAGAACATAGACCATAGTCAACTACGCCTCCCCTGAGAGGAAATAAAGGTGAAGCTTGCAGATGTAGGGAATTGTGATAGGCCATTTAATGTTGTTAAATTATATTATATACAGAATTCTATTAGTTTACGACCAGCCCGTCGAAGAGGTCCAACACTGATTATCAGACCCTATTCTAAGCATTGAAATCCCCAAGAAGGATAATTTGGCCCATCTGATACTTTCGGAGAATTCTCAAGGTAAAACTTGTGAGCTTAGCCCCTCATTTCTAAGGTATGATCATTATTGGTAGGGGGAAGGTAGGTGTTAATCAGAGTGAAAGATGAGGAAGATAATTGTACAGCTTAGGGGATAGGTTCACTGTTTTCAAGTTGCTCAATCTTAGTAAAAATATTATGTCAGGCCAGCTTTACATTGGCCTTTAGAACAGTCTCTGACGGCTGGTAAGGAGAATGAGCTAAAACCATTAATCTTAAAATCGCCTGTTGACCATGTTTCCTGTAAACATATACAATCAAAATTATTACTAAAGCTGATAAAACAATATCCTGCTTTTTATTATTCCAGCCTGATATATTCCATGATACTAAGTGAACAGGACTGGCTTGGATCCTTGGAGACAGTTGTTTTCTTCTATCAGATCAAGTCTCTTATGGGTGTCATTGAAGATACAGTCATTTATCAGTAGAGGTTGAGATATGTTAGATGATAATTCCATAGATTCTGATGCTGAGTTTATCAGATCAGTTTGAGTAAGGGAGGGCACAGGAGAAAAGTACACTTTACCAACAGGGACAGTAAGTGAAGTATCTTGTGTGGTAAACCTTCCCCCAATATTGAGCTTTCCACCTGGAGGGAATTGGGAATGGATGAAGACATAGGCATTTTAGATTATTGAAGGCATTGCAAGATTATTGAAGGCATTGCAATCTGTCAATAATGCTTTGTTGCTCCAGGGCAGGTAAATTTCCAAATGAGTGAAGGTAGGAATCTTCAGCTGGAATGTCCGTGATATTATCAGTAAGCACCTCTGTGGGATAATATCCTGTGGGCGCACTGTAGGTGTTGGCATGACATCCTCTTGACTAAAGGAGTTTGGTTTAGTTGTTACAACCCCTGGGAGGAGCACAGTAATCATGGTGTTTGCAAAGAAACATGCTGGAAAAACTCCTTTTTGCCACAGTTCTGCTTTATGCATCCGTATAGCTGCTGGAATTCTCAAAGTTTTGAAAGTAAGCAAATTCTTAGTTTGAATGCCACAGTCAAGCTTTTCAATTTCATTTAGATTACTGTTGTGGAAGTCAATGTGGAGAAGCGCACCTAGATGGGATTTCACTTGGTGGCTGTATTCCCATTTTGGAATTCTACCTCTGTAGCAGCATATTTATAAGCAGATTTTATTTGCTTGGAGAACCAAGCACTGGGAGTTGGCTCCTAGTCACTCTTTAAAGTTGTTATTCAAGGGAAGAGTCATCTGTTCCATATTGGACCCCCTCTTGAGGAGAATTTGCAACTGGGTTAGTAATATTAAAAGTAGGGAGAGCAGGGGCTGTGCTATTCAGTACAGAGGTCAATCTCTTGACTTCAGAGGAAAGATTTCTTAATTCAACTTCCATTGCTCTAATCTAATTAAATACATAGCCCACAGTTTTAGCAATCAGCATAAGACTGGAGGGGTTGAGTCCCTCAGTGGTCTCATGGAATGTTTCAGACTTCTCACTGGCCTGAGTTGTAACATATATACTGGAAGATACTTTAAGGATTTGTTGGCAGCCGGTTCCCTTTCATTATCAGTGACAAATTGTAAGGGAGAAAAACAGTTTGTTGTTTCATTCCTCAGGGTTGCTTTTTGGAGCAAAGAAATCCCCAATTTTCAGCTGTTTGCAGACAGGAGTCTCAGGTAGCTCTTCTGAATCTCTTAAGTGCTTGCCAGATGCCATTAAAACAGGGACAATAAGAGTAAAAGTTTCTCCGCCCACCACTGAAACAGTAAACCTTCTGGGGAAAATTCATTGACTAAATATGCGTATTGACCAAGTGAAAACAACAGTTAGGTCCGAAGGTAGTGGCTTATTTCAATTGATTGCTCACAGTTAGTTATAGAACCCATTTATTTATCTTTTTGCCAGTCTTTTTTGGAGTGGAGGCTAAGTTACAGCTGAATTATGGCGTCTCCATGGGGTTTTTAAGACAAGAGATGTTCAGAGATGGTTGGCCATTGCCTGCCTCTGCTTTGTGCCCCTGGACTTCTGTGATGGTTTCCCATCCAAATACCAATTAGGGCCAACCTTGCTTAGCTTTCGAGATCTGACGAGATTGGTCTAGTGGTCATAGAATCATATCTGTCAACCAGTTACAGATTCCCCTAGCAGCAGCAGTATCCAAACCACATTTTACCAACTTGTCAACAAGGATGGTATGTAGAACCTTGTCAAAAGCCTTACTGAAATCACGATAAACCCGATTCAGCAAGGTAGTCACTTTCTCAAAAAAAGAGATCAGGTTAGTCCATGGTATCCCTGAATCTCTTCTTGAGCATCACATTTCAAATGAATCAACTTTCTTCATCAGCCTTCTTCATTGTCCAGCTTTCACACCCATTCATAATAATGGAAATACTATACCATGGACCTCTAGACCAATCTTTAAAAAACTCTAGCCATGGTTTTTCATGATCCACATAGCGAAAAGCTTTGCTGTTCTTTGCTGTCTATTAAACAAGCTGATTTTTTTCCTGAAATTCTGCCATATACTCCAATAACTAATGTAAATTTGCAATATGATCTCTAGTGCCCTTACCTTATCTGATTCCAGCTTGAACATCTGGTATTTCTCATTCCATACATGGTAACAATCTTTTTTGTAAGATATTGATCATCACTTGTTTGACTCCCTTTGCCAATTGGAAATCATTCTATTTCTCTATATTATGTTATCTCTATATTATACTCTTTTCCAGGGTACAGGTTGCACATCAAAACAATCAGATACTTGACATTATACTGATCTCATTATACTGATTTTTAAACTGGGGAATAATGACATTAATCTCTTTTTAGATACATTAATCATTAATATCCAAGTGAACATCCCTGTCAGACCCCAGAGTCAAGGAACACGCAGGTGTTTAACTCAGACGTTTATTCCAAGCATCATAAGGCAATACGACGGTTTGCTGAAACTAATGTCACAGCTCAGAGGCACTTCATATATACCCTCGGGGGACCATTATCAATTCAAGCAAAGCGTGGGATAAAGCAGCGGATACTTTTGGCGGGCAACAGTAATTCTAGCCCCCTCCCCCAGCTACTGCATTCCAGGTGCACTATCTAATTCTTACTCCGCACTCCTCCAGGCACGACCTTGGTTGCCACGTTAACAAGCTACTATGATAACTTCTAAGGGATGAGCGGGGTGGGCAAAGCAAAGCAATAAGCTAACTAACTGTCTCAAAGCAGGAATGCAGGCTGTCTCAATCAACAGTTACAGATTTTGTTCATGGTCAGTCTCAAAGAACAATTACAGCTTATTATATGCCAAGAGGATGCAAGCTGGGGCAGACTCCTGACAATCCCAAATTTATTTTTTATTTATTTCTGTACATCTATATCCACTCCTCCCGAAAACAGCTCAGAGCAGCAATAGTGTAAGAAATTCTGGTTAACATTTCAATTTAATTGAATGTATTAATCATCTACCTTTCTCAATGAGAGTCAAGGTGGATTATGATATACAAATAGTGCAGTCAGACAGCATAATACAACCAATGGACAGCAATTGGACAAAGCAGAATTAGGGAATGAAAGACAGGTAAATTATAAATAATACAGAAAGTGAATTAGAAGGTGAATTTTCAAGGTGCAGGTGATAACCTAGTATGGGATGCTCATGTTATTCCCAGGGTGGCAAAACCTCCAATGTTTTGGTTTCCGTAATGTACTGATGACGGAGACGTTCAGATGGCAACATGCTTTATTAGCCAGTACATCACAAAGACAACCTGGCGGGTCCCCTGTTATATACATTTCCCAGAACAACCTTCTTCCTGGTCAGGTCCAATCCTGGCCAGTTAAACTTCCCATCTCTGATCGTCATAGGCGGGCTGCATTCATCCCTTCCAGGTGCACTGTGCTGTACTTTCCAGGACGAACGCCAGACACAACACTCCCCCCCCCCATTCCAGATACATAGTCTTTCAAATCAGCGTGCGGCTGCTGCTCTCTGAGTGACCACCGAGGTTTGATCTGGGGAGGTGGAGCTGCTGCCTGGGGTTCTGTAACCGCTGGTTCCTCACTTTGGGCCACGATTGGTGAAGCGTTATCTCGAGCATGCAGAGGTATCTCCCCCGCCCTGTAAGGCTCCTCTGCCAGTGACCCCAGTGAGCTCGGCAGGGTTGCTTCTTGGGTGGCCCCGTGCTCTCCCCATTCTCCACTCCCCCTGGCCCTGCCAGTTCCTTTGACAGGGTGCAGCGGTGAAGTTGGTCTATGTGTCTGTGGAGGAGCTTCTGATGAGACCTCGTAAGAGCGGGACCCGGTGAGCCGCAGCACCCGAGCTGGCATCCACTCCGGTCTGCTCACAAAGTTCTTGGCATAGACCGGATCCCCTGGAAAGAACCCCCTAGTGGCCGCGCTGGTCTTGGGGGAGCTGCGGAGGACCAGGCCCTGGTCAGGGTGTAATCTATCTAGCTGGGTGGTTAACCACCTGCCCATGAGTAACTCGGCAGGGCTTATGCCCATAGCCGGGTTGGGGTTGCTCCTATTCCCAAACAGGAAGGCAGACAGTCAGTGGTCCCAATCCCCTTGGACTATGCAACCCAGGACCTCCTTGGTTGTGCGAACCATGCGCTCTGCTTGGCCGTTAGGGGCTGGGTGAAAGGCAGCGGATCATATGTGGCAGATGAGGTACCTATTCAGGAATTCCTGGAACTCTTGGGAGGTAAACGCGGTGCTGTTGTCCGTCACTACGATGTCGGGGATTCCGTGGGTGCAAAAAACCTTCCATAAGCCTCTGACTGCAGCCGTGATGGAGGTGGAAGCGACTGGGATGACCTCCAGCCTCTTCGTGTAAGCATCCATCAAGATAAAGAATATTTGCCCCTGTTATGGCCCCGCAAAGTCTAAGTATAGCAGGGATCATGGCACCCGATTGGATTCCCAGCGGTGAACGGGGGCACTGAGTGGATTCAGCCAGGATTTTTGGAAGGGCAGGCATCTCCTAACCCACCCCTCAATCTCTTCATCCATTCCCGGCCACCATACATAGCTCCGCGCCAGAGCTTTCATACACACTATCTCCGGGTGCGTTTTGTGCAAGGCTTCGAGCACTTGCTTCTGGAGTGGGGGAGGGACCACCACTCTGCTGCCCCAAAGAATACACCCTTTGTGTAAGGAGAGTTCTTCCCGGTGGGAAACAAACGGTCTGAATGCAGCGTCCAATTTGCCCGTGGGCCAACCCCTCCCCACCCGGTCTGAAACGCATGCAAGGATGTGGTCTCCACCCGGTCTGAAACGCATGCAAGGATGTGGTCTCTGCCCGTGGACCTGGCTACCTCGGCTGCGTGGAGGGGCCACTTTGACAGAGACTCCAGGAGCATCATGTGGTGGGCCGGGGCCGGATCTGGGTTCATCTGCAGCAGCGGAAGGTGGCTGATGGTGTCTGCGTGACCCATTGCCTTGCCAGGTGGTAGACAAACTTGTAGGAGGAACTTGTTGAGGAACTCGTTCTACTGCAGGACCTGCTGCGACAGGATCTGCAATGTCTGGCGGTCTGGGGCGAGTAGGCCAAGCAATGGCTTGTGGTCTGTGGCAATCGTGAAGTGCCTACCATACAGGTAGTCGTTGAATTTGTATGTGCCTGCTACGATTGCCAATGCCTCCTTATCTATTTGGGCATAGCTGTGCTCAGCCTGGGTCAAAGTGCAAGAGTAATAGGCCACGGGGACCTCTCTCCCATCCGGGAGTTGGTGGCCCTGGATGGCGCCCATTCCATAAGGGGAAGCATCGCATGCTAAAATCACAGGGATCAGAATGGTGGAGTATTTCATTTGAAACCAAGATGTCCTTGACCGCCTGGAAGGCCACAGCCTACTTTTTCCCCCAGACCCATGGGGTGCCCTTATCTAGGAATCTGTGGGGGGGGTTGGCCAGGGCTGCTTTGTGGGGCAAGAATGAGTGGTAAAAGTTCAGGAGCCCCAAAAAACTTTGTTGCTCCGCCCTGCAAGTGGGGGCCGGGGCCTGTACTATCGCCCTGGTCTTGTCGGCCGTTGGGTGAATTCCCGCAGCGTCCACCGCAAATCCCAGGAACTCCACCTTTGACAACCCATGCGAGCACTTCTCCTGCTTCACCTTGAGACCTGCATTCTGGAAGCGGTGGAGCACCTCTTGAAGGTGGTGGCAGAACTCGTATGGTAGCAACTTTGTCCTCGTATGCTAGCAACTTTCGGCACATTTTCTCCTCCCGGACACCAACCGCGAAATGGTCCAGCAGGATCTCTTCCAGGTCCCCCGTGATATCGCATCTCAGGGCTAATCCACAGATCTCTGCAAGATGCTCAGCAGCAGATTCAGCTTGTCTCTGCTGTCTCATGTAGAATGCGTGCCTGCGTGTGAGATGGGATGCTGTGGTGCCATGTGGTTCATCATCGCCTTGACCAGCTGGTCATAGGTTGCCCTTGCGAGGGTGGTCGGCATGATGAGTCACTTCATCAGCTGGATAGTCTCCACCTCGCATGAGCTCAGGAGAAGCACCTTCTTCTCTGCCGCTACCTCCATTTTGTGCAGCTCTATGTAGTAGTTGATCTTGTCCACCCATGATTCCCATAAGTCGGGCTGGGGGCTGCTCTCTGCTCACCAGAATCCCATCCTAGTCGCCAGTGTAATGTACTGATGACAGATGTTCAGATGGCAACATGTTTTATTAACGCGTACGTCACAAAGACAACATGGCGGGTCCGGGTCCCCTGTTATATACATTTCCCGGAACAACCTTCTTCCTAGTCAGGTCCAATCCTGGCCAGTTAAACTTCCCACCACTGATCATCATAGGCAGGCTGTGTTCGTCCCTTCCAGGCACTGCCCACAGGTGCGCTGTGCTGTATTTTTCAGGACAAACGCCAGACACAACAGTTTCATTCTAGTTTCACTATAACTGAACGTGTTCCAGTTCATGCCAATACAGTTACAGTAACTGGTTCATTTCTGGTTCTTGTGGGAATACTTAAATATGATTCATACTGCAGTACTGACTTGGAAAGTGGGGTGGAGCAATTTAATGAATCTTATGAATTCATCTCTAGTCTCTGAGAAATTTGAACCAATACATCAGGGGTGGCCAATGGTGGCTCTCCAAATGTTTTTTTGCCTACAACTCCCATCAGCCCCAGCCAGCATGGCCAATGGCTTGGGCTGATGGGAGTTGTAGGCAAAAAACATCTGGAGAGCTACCGCTGGCCACCCCTGCAATACATGATGTCCAGATTGCTTGTACATTCAATATTAAATATGTAACATGTTTTTAATTTGTGCTACTTAATTACAGTGGGTTGCAACCTTGATTCTTGAAGACAAACACTCTTCTGCTGGCTAATGATTCCTAGCTCTTTATGACTGCTGAGGACAGAAACAAGCAAACAAAAAATCCCCAAGGGATGTGGGTTTCCCCCACTTATTAGTCATTCTGGTTAGGCCCTGAGAGTATTACCAAACTGGAGTGTTTTTTTTATTTTTTTAAAGTTGAACCTATTACTTTGAATCATTGTCTTGATATTCTGAGTGTGGAATACTTCATGAACCGCATTCATCATGAGGTTGTATTGCTTAGCAGCAAAGCTTGTACCAAGTTGTAGCCATCTTATGTAAGGAGTCATGTTCTGGAAAAGAACTCTGCTTCCTTTAGAGATGGAAGTGCCCAGCAGGCCTTGAGCAAAGGTGTAGGGCATCAATAAATGAGCAGACAAGATCTCCATGACAGTAGGATATGGGTCCACTAGAAAAGTTTCAAAACCAAAACATGCAGAGTTGGGAAAGAGAACAGGACTTCTGCATCAGCCTTCTATGTTCTATCCATACCATCCTAACTCTAAATTAGGAGACAGCAGAGATGGAATTCTAGCAGGAGCTCCTTTAGATATTAGGCCACACACCCTGATGTAGTCAATCCTCCAAGAGCTTACAAGGCTCTTTTTTGTAAGCTCTTGGAGGATTAGCTACATCAGTGGTGTGTGGCCTAATATGCAAAGGAGCTCCTGCTAGAATTCCACCCCTGGGAGACAGGTTGCAAAAACTTTCTTGACCTGTAACTGGTGGATTGCTGTTGCCAAGAGGACTGTTCACGGATCAACCGGTATTAAGTATAGTGCCTTAGGCTGTTGGAGGTTTGTATTTGTTATGCTATTTTAAATTTCATTTGCCTCACCACTGCTTCACTAATTACTCTTGAGGGAATCTAAGGAACTAGTACCTGAATCTGCCTCTTGAAAGAGAAGAAGGTTCTTGGATTACTCTCAACTGTATGGATTTATGCACTTGATTCTTTGTAAAGCAATTTCATTTCATCAACTTCATTTCTCTGGTAGTCTATGTCTGTGTGGGTAAATGTTATTTTGAAGAGCAGTATTATTCAACCTCCTATTTGATAACAAAAAATAAAGTTCACCATCATGCCTTCTGTGCAGTCCAACATGGGGATTGCATGATTGCAGGCCAGCTGTGGAGAAGAGCTTCCAAGATTTTAAAAAGAATATTCTAGATGTTAGGAGTGCTCTCCCCTACATCTACAGAGATACTTCTTCTGCAAAAAAGATCATAGGATGGTACTCTTTAAAAAGTGCAAAGACTGTAGGACCAAAATGATGATCATAAGTTGTGTTTTCTATCCTTGGGAGAGGGTCACAACACCACTTCTTGCCTGGTCTGTCCATTACTTACCCCAAAGGCCCGAAAAGGCAGAGTAGCAAAGCTTAAAAGTTGCACTTTGGGGGAAAGCCCTGGGTGCCCTAAACCCCCACAGGGAAAAATAACTCCAATCAGACAAAAGGGTGAGAACTCTGTTGGTAGTGTTAATACCTTCACTGATGATGTCAGAAATGCAAGATCAATTGACTGTGACATCAGCACTGGAACTGCCACCAGAAAAGGTGAAGAAAAAGGTTAAACACTATAGCTCACCCTGTGACTGACTGCTTTTGCCTCGGCACCTGTCAGTCTCCCCTTGAGGTCAACAAACTCCATTTACTGGGATCAAACTTCACCATCACTTTGAGGTTGATCCAATTCTCCTCATCAATGTTGATGGGACAATTACCTCAGAGTCAAGGCTCAATGCCAATCAAGCTTTTTTTGCAACAGGAACTCCTTTGCATATTAGACCACACCCCCAGATGTAGCCAATCCTCCAAGAGCTTACAGGGCTCTTATTACAGGGCCTACTATAAGCTCTTGGAGGATTAGCTGTATCAGGGGTGTGTGGCCTAATATGCAAAGGAGTCCCTGCTACAAAAAAAGCCCTTGCCAATGATTTTTAGATCAAGATCCCCTCATCAAAGGATGAAGTCTTCAAGGTGCCAGTATCTGCCCTGCCCTTGTCACATCAGACCAAGGGTCAAAGCTGATTTATCATTTCTTTCATTTAAAATTACGTTTCTTGTAGCAATCACATCTACTAAGAGGGTGAGTGTACTGCATGCTGTAAACCAGGGGTATCAAATGTCTGGTGCGTGGGCCAGAACCAGCCCACCCAGGGCTTTAATCAGGCCTGTGGGGCTCTTTTCTCCCTCCCTCTTTCCCCAACTGTCCTCACCCTTTGAAGCTCCAAGGCTGCCAGAGTTCCCAGCTCCTTCTTCCTTGTCTTTGCAGGCTGAAGCAGGAAGCAATTCAAGGCTTGCAAAACTGCAAGGAAAACATGGAATAGACATTCCATTAAGGTCTCTGTGCCCAAATAGACTGTTAGAAAATAAATCAGCAAATGCCAGGTTCATAGCTTGGGGCTGCTGCTGGATCCTGGCCTACTGTTGGAGGCATAGGTTTCTTCTATGCAATGTAACATTTTTATCAGCTTGAGTTGATATAGCACCTTTGGCCCTTCCTTGGGAAGCGTGATTTCGGGGTTTCTGTATATTAAATTTCTATTCCATTTTTTTTCCCTTTCAGAATATCGTAGTTCTGGGATTGCTATATTGCCAATTAGATTTGATTGAGCAAGTAGGCTCTTTAACCTAGTTTTTCTATATAGTCTTTAATTATCTGTGTTACTTCCTCTTGGGAGCACTTTTTATAGAGAGATGTGATCTCAATTCCAGATAAAAATGCAGTAAACTGGAATTAGGATCTGACCACCTCTCTCTTTATGTTACATGAAGCTCTTTTTTCTTTTCTTTTCTTTTGTGAAAGTCTGATTTCACTGAATTTTGTTCCTGGAGGCTAGCATTTTAGTTTCACTGTTACATACATCTTACCTTTGAGAGATATTATGGTAGGTACCATAACAGAAGAAGACCTGGGCTCAGATCTCTCCTTGGGCAGAACTATCCAAGTTGCCTTCAGGAAACCACAAAGCTAAGAACTGATTACTGGAAAACAAACAATAATAAAGGAATCCAGAGTTGCCTGGTCCCTCCTGGCAGTGGAAATTGGGGGGGGGGGGGTGTTGGGAGGGTCTAGGTTTGGTCTCCAGCTGAGAGCACTGGAGGTGGGGGATTCTGCTTAGGGCCCTGGGGAGCTGCTGCCAGTTTGAGTGGCTTGTGCTGGTCTTGGTGAGCCAGTGGTCTGGTTTGATATGCCATAGCTTCATGTGGGTGTAGTTTTGTCTGATGGGTACTTGGCTCATCTTGCTCCTGACTACCAGTGTCCTTCCAGGAATTTTTTCATTAAGTTGAAAAGCTAGTTCACCTCTGAATGGAATGCCAGCTTTCCTTGGGGGAAAACAGTGAAAACAGAAAGCCACAATTCTCTTACTCTTGGCATCTCAGCTGCAGAATTTAGTAACGGGTGAGGATGAACACTTGATAAAAATTCCTCCATACAGCTTTGTGGGTTATTTGGATTTGTCTGGGATTAATCCAAGACACTGGTTCTTACCTTTAAATCACTTCACAACCTGGAATGCACATATTAAAGCAGCTTCTGTGATTCGAGCCTGAGCACCAACTTTTACTTTCCCAGGACTTAACAACTTTAGATATGTTTTATCTTGATGGGTAGCCACAGATCAGATATTAAAAATGGACTGTATAAAATCCTAAAATTCTGAATACCTCAATTTGCCCCTCAAAGCTCTGCATGTCCCCCAAGATTTGTAGCTTATTCCTGGGGAGGTACTTCTGCCCTCTGGTACAGCACCTGCTAGATCATAGTGAGGATTTGACATCTCCAGCTTTTACCCCACTCATTCCCCCAGAGGGTTACTTTCTTCCTGTTCTGATCTCAACTCTGCTGCCAAATGTGTTCAAGCAGCTTAAGACCCAGGCCAGATGAGTAAATCCTTCATTCACAGTGGTAAAAACAAAGACCTGTGTGGTGTTTGTACAATGTTTGGTAGCAAATAGGGTTGCCGGCCTCCAGGTGGCATGTGAAAATCTCCCACTACAATTGATCTCCAGACGACCAAGATCTGTTCGCCTGGAGAAAATGGCTGCCTTGCAGGGTGGTCTCTGTCCCTCCCTTCCCAAAATCCCGCCTTCCCCAGGCTCCAATCCCAAATCTTCAGGTATTTCCCAACCCAGAGTTGGCAACACTAGTGACAGAGATCAGGTAAAAACAAGCAGAGAGGAACCTTATAGAGGAATGTGTGGGAGATAAGCTGGAATGGCCAGATCCTCACTGCAGTCTAGTGATTCAGGACCTGAACAAGCTATGCCCCCTCCAGGAAGAATTATTGTTTCCTATAATAACAAAATCTCTTTGGGATGTTTTTGTTCTACAAGTTTTTAATTTGTACATGCACCTACCCCTGACATCACCGAAAGCATGTCAGAATATATAAACTTTATAAAGGGCACAAAGAAACATAATTAAAGATTTATCTAACCTAAAATAAAACATGCTTAAAACATTAGCACGCTTGCAATATTTTAACTGTCTCTGATAACTGACACCTGAATTATTGCATCAAAATCTGCAGGCAGTTGTGCAGTGGCAATCCTGAGTATGCTGTTCAGGTGTGTATCTGTAAGTTGCAAGCCTACTTTTGATTTATTGACATTCATTACAGAAATCTCATGTTCAGTGCTCAGTGCCCTAGGACCCAGGGGGAAACATGAAATGTCTGGGCATTGCGAGCTTTTGTACATAAATTGCTTCATGAGCTGGTCAAGAACTTGTGAAGAAACCATGACACAGACTGAGGGCTATGTGGGAAGAGGGAGGGAGAAGAGTGAAAGAGCAAGAGGAGGCTTTGCTCAGCTATCCCATCACAGAGGAGAGGAAAAGAATGGCAACCAAAACAGGCAAAGGAGAAGGAAGCAAACGGCCATTTGTTTGGGGACCTGATTAGAGCTTCCGGAGCTGTGCTCCAGGGAGCTCTGCCCCCAACTGAGGCCTGATAGTGTATCCTGAACAAATGATAATCTGCTGTGTATCCTGAACAAATGATATATCCATAAGAGGTATGTTTTATACCTAATCCTTCTAAGTATCTAACAGAGAATGCTATAAAGAAAGGAGCCCTGAAGAGGGAAGTATGAGTATGAGAGCATTGCCTGTTATCACGTCTCCTAGGAAACAGAAGATAGAGACAAGGGAGGACAGCTTTGGACTGAAATATGTAACCTTGACAGATTTCGCACTCACCCTACATCGCTATGACATTCCTCTTTTCAGCGTGGTGTCCTTCCGATTTCCCACTATCTGCCCCAGGGCTCCAGCTTGTGTCACCATTTTGTCAAGCATGCGGGTTCAATGACGAGTCGAAGTTGATACAAAGACTACGTTTATTGATAAACCGATACTTTAGCCGAAGCCATTTCTTGAGAGTAATGAAACCGATACATTGATACAATACTTTTAAGGCATACTTCAAAAGGATTCCAAGGGAGGGGGCTGCAGGGAAGCGTTCACAACTAAACTAGCAAACTGTCTACTTTCCCAGGACGTTTATCAGGACTTTGTCCTTGCTTTCGCCAGATGTCTCATCCTCCCTCCAGAGGATATATGGGAAGGTGCTGATTACTTTGTTCCCTTCACACTACTCCCAACTAACAGCCATAAAGCGGGACAAGGAAAGGGGAAAAAATAACAAACAAATAGATTTGGGTCCTCCATGACAATTCACAGATCAGGTTTTAGGCAGGACCCTAAAACAATCAATTGACCATAATATTCAACCATGCTTGACATGTTTTTGCGTGGCAAAGAGAAACTGATTTTTAGTGGTTTCTCTTTGCCTTGCAAAAAACGGCGACACAATCTGAAGCCCTGGGGCAGATTGTCAAGCATGGTAAAATTCCATTGTTAATTCATTGCTTTATGGTCCTGCCTAACTGTGTCTGTGAAATGTTATGGAGGACCTAACTTGAATAGATCGTTATTCTTTCCCTTCCCCCCTCTTGCTTTATGGCTTGTAATTAGAAGTAGTGAGAAACTAAACTAAATAATCAGCACCTTCCCATGCATCCCGACAAGGGAGTGAGAGCCATCTGGGAAAGCAAGGACACAGTCCTGATAACGCTATGGGAATGTAGACAGTTATGGTGGTTTATGTGTGAATGCTACCCCGCAACCCCATCCCTTGGAATCCCTTTGAAGTAGACCTTAAAAGTATTGTATCATTGTATGACTGGCATTACTCTCAAGAACCTGTTACCAAAGTATCGGTCTATCAATAAATGCAGTCTTTGTATCAACTTTGACTCGTCATTGAACCCGCGTGCTTGACGCAGATAGTAGGAAATTGGAAGGACACCGCACTGAAAAGAGGAATGTCAGAGTGGGGCAGGGTGAGTGCAAAATCGGTCCTTGATTTATCCAAAACATTACAGACGTAAGAACTCTTTTAAATATATTTTGGGGGCATTATATCATCTGTCTATAAATAACAGTTCAGTTTCATTTTGCTTCAGTGTTTGTTTTGTTGATTTATTCAGTAAACACTTCTGCATTCCCCTGAGAAGCCCACTAGAGTGATGCCCAGAGCAAAACTTTACAATCATGTGCAATGAATGTTTGTTTAGATTCAGATTCTTAGAAGTACCAATTCAGCAAAGTTATTAGCCCTGATCTGGATAGCCCAGGCTAGCCCAATCCCATCAGATCATGGAAGCTAAGCAGGGTCGGCCCTGGCAAGTAGTTGGATGGGAGACCTCCAAGGAATACTAGGGTTTAGATGCAGAGGCAGACAATCGCAACAACCTCTGAAATGTCTCTTGCCTTAAAAACAAGTTAGCTTGCTACCTAGTGGTGCATAATGCTAAAAGGGCTAGAACTTCTGGCTGCCAGATGATCTTAGGATCTCCTGGCTATTCTACATGCACTGCCATATGATAATTAATTAATTCAACAAAGTTATCATACAGGAAGCCCAGTGATGGGGCTTAAGTTTCAATAACCTCGCTGAATAAGGTTTAACAGTCAAATATAGTGTTTTCCAGGAACACTGTTAGAAAAGTATAGATTTCTTCAAATCCACTGCTTCCTCTAATGCTATTTTCAGGTTGTTTTCTTAAACTAAACATTAAGCTTAGCAGCATCCAGTTCATGTTAGATTAAAGGGACAATCTAATTGCACAAAGTTAAGGTTTTCAAGTTTGGGTCTAGAAATAGCCTTTCCTTGGGTGGGCCAGGTAAACTGCTTCAAAGTTGTTGTTGACTGAAATTCCTTTGCATTCTTGTTAAGAAGAAGACAAGACACACAACCTTGGTCTGATAATCTTTTTCTTTTCTTTCTTTCTTTTTCTTTTTGCATAAATCAGTATAAGGCCTTTGGCCTTTTTAATTTCAGTATTTGGACCTTCCTGCGCATAGAGCACTTTAATAAGATCATAAGAGTGAAACTGTATTCTTTGCCATTCAGCAAAAAACTAGCTAAGCCACCCTGTATAAATGAGTTGAAGTAGCTTTGCTAGAGGCTAGTCCCTTAAAAAGGACACCTGCCTGAAAGGAACAGGTGCACAGAAGAATATTAGTCTGCTGAGGGGCAGGGGGAGGCATGGGAGTTTTTAATTCCACTTGTGCCTTGTGCTGCTTTTAGCAAGACTTTGTCAGCGGTAAGAAAAAGTGAAATTAATGTAAAGGTATGGGAAACTTTCCCATTATTTTCAGGCATCTAAAATAGCAGATAAAAAGGTAAAGGTGCAAGCACTGAGTTGTAACCAACCCGTAGGTTGATGTCACAGCATGATGTTTTCTTGGCAGACTTTTTACAGGGTGGTTTGCCATTTCCTTTCCCAGTCATCTACATTTTACCCCCAGCAAACTGGGTGCTCATTTTACCAACCTGGGAAGGATGGAAGGCTGAGTCAACCCTGAGCCAGCTTCCATATCAAGCTTCCACTGGAATCAAACACAGGTTGTGAGCAGAGCTTGGACTCCAGTACTGCAGATTACCCCTCTGCACCATGGGGCTCCTGAAATAGCAGATAGGGTCCCTGATAATGCACTGTTTAGTTATTAATCACTAATTCTGACAGTGCCTAAGTTTTCTTGAGAGAGGCCAAGCAGAGCCCAATCCCCAGATCTTATAGAAAGATGTATAAGGCTTTTCTTATTGCAAAAGCCCTTTGTTTATTGTAACTGATATTTTGGAGTCTTGTATATCGGGGTCCCCAACCACCAGGCCATGGGGCAAGGCAGAGGTGCCGCACCACCCTCACCTACGCAGGATCCGGGCAGACAAAAGAGGCAATGCAGCCTTGGGCGGGAAACTTTAAATGGGAAGGAGAGGCAGATTGGCCTTCTGCCACCTGGTCACCAAGCAGGGAGGTGGCAAAAGCAGCCCCAGTCTCTCCCCCATTTAAAGACCCCCATGGGGGGGCAGGGATGGGGCGCGGGCAGGGGGGGCAGCTTGGGGCAGCCAAAACCCCAGGGTTGCCACCCCCCTCCCCCATCTATGGAAAAATGATCTTTCATGAAACTGGTCTCTGGTGCCAAAAAGGTTGGGAGCCACTGTTGTATGTGATCAGTTTTGACTATGGCCTCTCTGTTTAGTATCCTTTTTGTCTTGATCTGAGCCTGTCATTCTTGAGAGGAATGCCATGCACATAAACTGTACATGTTACTTTAATTTCTTTCTTTACTTAGCTCTTCATACCCTGATCCTCTCCCCAGTGGGGATCCAAACTATTTTACAACACCATTCTTTCTCTCCTCCATTTCATCCTCACAACAACCACCCTGTGAGGTAGGTTAGGCTGAGAGAGGGAGAGTGACTGGCCCAAGGTCACCCAGCAAGCTTCAATAGCAGAGCAGGGATTCAAACTGGGTCTTTCTAATCCTAATTAGATGCTTCTGCCACTACATTAGGTAGATGTTAAGGTTGTATAATGAGTGCAATCATACTTACGTTAAGCAATTTTAACCCTTCGCAATTTCCACAAAGAAACATACAAACTGATTAATATTCTGCCAATGAAATCAATTAGGAGTAGATGCCTGATTTGGGGCCCCACCCACTAGCTGTGATGACTTTCCTAAGTGTATTGTGTACATATGATAAGTATATTCAATTTTCACAGGTTACTTATTCATCCTTTGAGGAAACAATAACATAACAGATTTAAATGAAAGGAAACATTTTAAACTCCAGATCTTTATTTAATTGCTTAATGTACAGTTTGCCTTTTTCACAGAGACCCAAGGCAGATTTGCAACAATTACAAGCCAACAATAACTACAATAGAAGTTATTTACAAACTTTCAACAGATGTTTAAAATGACAGTAATATCCCCACAGAAGTGCCCACCTGAGAATATTGGCCTGGCTTGTTCCACTTTTGTGGGAGCCAGTGGGTCTCCACAGAAAATGCTCAGTATAGGCCATCACTGATCTCAGCTGGGTGCAGAATGGCACCTTCAAAAGGCCTTGCTCAGATTATTAAAATTGTCTTAATGAAACATATTGGAGAAGCAGTCCTGCAGATATGTGAGCCATGAAGTACTTTCTTTGACGTGAACCCAGAACATCACCGGTGACCAATTGAATTGCTTCAAAATAAGCATTATATACTCGCTCTGCCTGACTCTATAGTAATAGAGCTGCAGCCCGCTTCAGCAGGGAGGGCAGGGTATACATCTAATAAATAAATAAATGATACAATAGTCTCAGGATTATTCTATATTAGGGGTGGCCAGACCTGCTTAAGAAGAAGAAGACTGCAGATTTATACCCCACCCTTCTCTCTGCATCAGAGACTCAGAGCGGCTTACAATCTCCTATATCTTCTCTCCCCACAACAGACACCCTGTGAGGTGGGTGATGCTGAGAGGGCTCTCCCAGCAGCTGCCCTTTCAAGGACAACTCCTGAGAGAACTATGGCTTGTTTAAAACAATTTATTATACTGTAATATATAGTAATAACACTTATCATTTGTTATTAAAAATTAATACATATACATTGCATTTTCTCCACCCTCCCCCCCTTTTAGTGACCCCAGGCAGTGTATTTTAATTCAATTGCTAAATAAAAGGTAATCAATTTAATCTATTAAAGAATCTTCATAAAAAAAGAAAGCATCATAAAACAAAAAGAGAAAAGGAAGAAAAACCCCATATGTTATAATTGTAATCCATCTTCATAGTAGTCCTTTAGTCATTGTCAAAAGAACAAAAAAAGATATATTCCAATAGTCTTACTTTTTTACTATAATCCATTTAACGTTCCTTTAGAATTTAATCATTGTCAAAGATCGTCAAATATCCCTTAACATTCCATTGTTTTTCAACATATTTTTGAAATTTTCCCCACATTTTTAAACTTCTCTAAATCATGTTCTTTTAAGATTCTTGTAAGCTTGTCCATTTCACTCCAATGCATAACTTTTAGAGTCCATTCCCACTTTTCTGGTATTTTGTCTTGCTTCCACATCTGCGCATATAATGTCTGAGCAGCTGAAAGCATATACCAAATTATCGTTCTGTCTTGTTTTGGAAATTTTTCCATTTGTAATCCCAACAGAAAAATGTCTGGTGCCTTCTTGATATTATATCCCAAAATTTTCAAAATCTCTTGCTGAATAATTTGCCAAAATTGTTTCGCCTTTTCACAAGTCCACCACATATGGTAGAAAGATCCTTCTTGTTTTTACATTTCCAACATCTATTCGACACCTGATTGTTCATTTTTGCCAGTTTCTTAGGTGTCACATACCACCTATATAACATTTTAAAACAATTTTCTTTAATATTGTAACATGTCTATATTTTCATAGAGTTCTTCCATAAGTATTCCCATGACTCCATCTGTATTTCCTTATTTATATTTATCGCCCATTTTATCATTTGTGATTTAACTACTTCATCTTCCTTAGACCATTTCAATAATAGTTTATGTTCTTGAGATCAATTTTTCATTTTCACCAACAGCATTCTCTCCAATTGTTTGTTCTTGTCTTATTCCATCATTCTTAATGTCCTGTTCAAGCAAACTCTTAATTTGTTGCAATTGAAACCAATTATGTTTATATTATAATTCTTCAGCCGATTTTAATTCCACCTTTCCTCTATGTATTTTTAAAAGCTGTTTATATGATAACCATTTCTCTTTTTTAGTGTCTGAATATAATTTTATTACTTCTGTTGGCACAATCCAAAGCGGTTTCCTCTCATACCCATATCTTTTATATTTTGACCAAGTATTTAGCAGGTTACTTCTTATATAATGATGTGAAAAAACCCATCCATCTTATTTTTCCCATAGTACATGTAAGTATGCCAACCAAAAACATTTCCATGACCTTCTAATGCTAATAATTTTCTGTTTAGTAATGTCATCCATTCCTTAATCCACACCAGGCATACTGCATCATGATACAACTTTAAATTAGGCAATTGAAATCCTCCCCTTTCTTTCACATCAGTCAAGATTTTCATTTTAATTCTTGGTTTTTTCCCCGGCCCATACAAATTCTGAAAGTTTCCTTTGCCATTTATTAAATTGTTTGCTATCTTTCACTATTGGAATTGTTTGAAACAGGAACATAATTCTTGGTAAGACATTCATCTTGATTGCAGAAATTCTGCCCAGTATAGACAAATTCAATTTATTCCATTTTATCAAATCTCCATCAATCTTACGCCAAAGCTTCTCATAGTTATTTTTGTACAGATCAAGATTTTTTGTTGTTAGTTCCACACCTAAGTATTTTACTTTAGAGGTAACTTCACACTCTGTTAACCTCTGTAGTTCTTCCTGTTTACTTTTTGACATATTTTTACACAAATTTTTGACTTTTCTTTATTTATATAAAAGCCTGCCAATTCTCCATATTTTTGAATCTTATGAAGCAACAATGGCATTACATGAGTGGGATTTTCATTTATAAACATTACACCATCTGCAAATGCTCTGTATTTATAAGAAAAACCTTTCAACTTCAGTCCCTCTATCTCTTTATCTTCTTGAATTTGCATTAGCAAAACCTCTAAAGTCATTATCAATATCAATGGAGATAGAGGGCAACCTTGTCTTGTTCCTTTACTAATTATCATTTTTTCTGTCAAATCTGCATTTACACAGAACCTTGCTTGTTGTTCAGTATATATCTGTGAGAGCTATGGCTGACCCAAGGCCATTCCAGCAGCTGCAAGTGGAGGAGTGGGGAATCAAACCCAGTTCTCCCAGATAAGAGTTAGTGCACTTAACCACTACATCAAACTGGCTCTCTAATGTAAGAGCCACATAGAATAAATGCCAAATGTTTGAGATCCATGAGACATGAACAACAGTTGTAGGTAGGTAGGTAGGTAGGTAGGTAGGAAGGAAGGAAGGAAGGAAGGAAGGAAGGAAGGAAGGAAGGAAGGAAGGAAGGAAGGAAGGAAGGAAGGAAGGAAGGAAGGAAGGAAGGAAGG